>NC_040905.2:166998087-167302089 GCF_004126475.2 Phyllostomus discolor | reverse complement strand
AAGTGCCCACTACATGCCAGGCATTTTGCTAGATACAGGGTATGCAAGCCAAATGAATGCCTTGCCTTCAGTAGCTCATAGTGTGGCAAGAACGACAGAGAATTAAACAAGAAATATCTACAATGGGGACAACTGTAATTGAACAACAATTAAAAAATAATCAAAAAGAAAACCCTACAAGGTGCTGAGTGTGGTCACAGGGCTGTGGAAGCTGAACAGCATGCATTCACCCAGATGAGGCACCCAGTGTGCACATTAGGAGGCCCTTTAGGACCTCACCCTCATCTTGGCCCTTGCACTGCATTCTGTTTACATGCTTACCTCCCCACCTCTGAGCATTGGGAGCAGAGCTGTGCATGGAGCCCAGCAGTGAGGAAGACCAGGTTGGAGTGTCTTCCCTTCCTCATACCAGGGCATTAATTTTAAAAACACTGAAAGTATTTTGATGTGATACCAGCATTTTTTGATACTCCGATGAAAAACTCTCTTGTAAGTCCTTAGTGAGTATATTGACCAACATCAAGAACCAGGAGTGGCCCTGGCTGGTATAGCTCAGTGGACTGAGCATGGGCTGTGAACCAAAGGGTCACCAGTTTGATTCCCAGTCGGGGCACATACCTGGGTCGTGGGCCAGGTCCCCAGTGGGGGCCACATGAAAGGCAAACACACACTGATGTTTCTCTCCCTCTTTGTCTCCCTCCCTTCCTCTCGAACCAGGAGTGGTAGAGGGAATGAGGCCATGGGGTTGAGTCTTGCTAAGCCAGGATCTAGCTGTGTGACCTTCAGCAAGTTATTTAACCTTTCTGTGCTTCCATTTTCACATATGTAAAATGAGCACAAAATAATACCAATACTTTTTTAGATTTTTATAAGATTTAGAATGAAAAGAATATCCACCTTGAATTTATTTTTGTGTATGGTGTAAGTTGGTGATAGAGTTTCATTTTTTTTGGCATGTAGCTCTGTCCAGACCACCCAATACCATTTGTTTAAGAGGCTATTTTTACTCCAATTTATGCTTTTGCCCCCTTTGTTGAATATTAATTGGCCATACATATTTGAATTTATTCTTGGGCTCCTTATTGTGTTCTATTGATCTTTGCATCTCTTCTTATGCCAGTACCAGACTGTCTTGATTACCGTGGCCTTGTAATATAGTTTGGTGTCAGGTATTGTAACCCCTCCTACTTTGTTCTTCTTTGTCAAGATTGCTGCAGCTATTCACCATACACAAAAATAAATTCAAGGTGGATAAAACACTTAAAAATAAATCACGACACCATAAAAGTCCTAGAGGAGAACATAGGCAGGAAAATTTCAGATATTCCACACAGCAATATTTTCACCGATATGTCCCCTAAAGCAAGTGTGTCAAACTCATTTTTACCAGGGGCCACATCAGTGTTGCAGTTGCCTTCAAAGGGCCAAATGTAATTTTAGGACTGTATAAATGTAACTACTCCTTAACTAGGAGCAAGGAGCTCGGTGCTCCTGCTGGGTAGAAACAAGGTGCCAGGTCCACAAGGTGGAGAACCAGATTCGGCCCGCAGGCCTTGTGTTTGCCACCTGTGCCTTAAAGGAAAGAATAAACAAATGGGACCTCATCAAAATAAAAAGCTTCTGCACAGCTGAAGAAAACAGCATTAAAATGAAAAGAGAACCAATCATATGGGAAAATATATTTTTCAGTGATACTTTGGACAAGGGTTTGATCTCCAAAATATATAAAGAACTCACATGACTCCACTCCAGGAAGACAAACAACCCAATTTAAAAATGGGAAAGGACTTGAACAGACACTTCTCCAAGAAGGACATACGGAAGGTCCAGACACATATGAAAGGATGCTCAGCATCACTAGCCATCAGAGAGGTGCAATTAGAACCACAATGAGATATTACTTTGCACCCATCATAACGGCATCATAAACAACTCAACATCAACAAGGGCTGGCGAGGTTGAGGAGAAAAGCGAACCCTAGTGCACTGTTGGTGGGAATGCAGACTGGTGCAGCCACTGTGGAAAAATAGTATGGAATTTCATCCAAAAACTAAAAATGGAACTGCCTTTTTGGTAATCCCAACACCACTGCTGGGATTATACCCTGAGAATCCTGAAACACAAATTCAAAAGAACCTATGCACCCCAATGTTCATAGCAACACAATTTATAGTAGCCAAGTGCTGGAAGCAACTTAAGTGCCCACCAGTAAATGAGTGGATCAAGAAATTATGGTACATTTACATGATGGAATACTGTACTTCTGGACAACATGGATGGATCTGGAGAGCATTATGCTAAGTAAAATAAGCCAGACAGTGAAACACAAATACCACATGATCTCACCTATAAGTGGAACCTAATGAACAAAACAAACAAGCAAGCAAAATATAACCGGAAACATTGAAATAAAGAACAAACTGACAGTAACCAGAGGGGAAGGAAGAGAAAGTAAATGGGGAAAAATAGGGGAAGGTCCATCAAGGAACCTGTATAAAGGACACATGGAGAAAGCCAAAGGGGGTAGGTTCGAGGGTGGGAGGTGGGGGTGGGTGGGGCAGGGGTTAGAGGTGGGGTGAAAATGGAGACAACTGTTCTTTAACAACAATAAAAAATAAATAAATAAATGAAACGAAAGAAAATAAAGGCAGAAGGTCCTTCAAACATTATAAAGCTCTATAAACATCTATGTATAGTAAATGCTAATTGGGCTTCAAAAAATCCTGGTTTGTTGAATTGCAGCCTAATGTTTTTGTAATTTAACTCAATTTTCATAATTTAACAAAGTCCTCATTCCAGGTAGAAAACGTTCATCTTGGTTAGTTCTGGATTTCTCCCAGCTCTAAAGAGTCAAGAACCCATCTTCGTTGTCACTGTCTCTCCCTGACAACATTTGCAGAGCGCTCTCACTCCCCTGTGGTTTCCAGCTATGGATCCATGCAGCTCTCTGCTATGCCTTCCCGGTCAGCCATACAGGTGTTTGTATAGACTGGCACCCAGATACAAGGGTGCCACTCCCAACCCTACCAAAAACTTTGTGTCCATTTCCACCCAGGGCTCCTGGAAACCCAGATGCTGTCCCTGCGCTGTTTGCCTGGCCCACCAAGCAAACAGGTGTTTCATGTCCCCACCATACGGGTCATGGGGGACACGCAGGAGCCCTGCCCTTCAACAGCTCCAAAGACATTATCCTAGAAATAGAGGGTGAGGCAGTGATAAGTCCCATCAGCTCTAGGACTTCCAAAACCTGAATTCAGGTTTGCAATCCTGAGCGAATTCACACACACTCAACATCTTTGGTTTCCTCTACCTTCAGTCCATGACCTCTTCACCTGTGGTGGATAGGGTAGCCCAGTTCTTCATCTAGTTTTCCAAACCCACGTTGTCATCCTAAGGTACAAGCTTTTGAACCCCAAAGCCAAGAATTTGGCTCTGTTGCCTACTGTGTTATTCTTCCCCAAGGCAATAAAACCAGAATACCTCTGTAAAATCTTAGGAATTAAAGGGGAAAGCACCAACTAACACTACAATGTATTATTCCTCTTTATGTAACCCAGCTGGAATCATACATATCTTTAGATCAATGCAGTCATAAACTATCATTTTTAACATTTGTTTAATGAAGGAAGGAACCCCCGGAAGCAAAAATGATTAGTGTTCTTGAGAGTCAGAAGACAGCCCTGATTATCCCACTATGTATTTTAAGTTGTATTATAACTAGATTATTACAAAAGATATAAATATGTTTCTTTCATTACGGCAATCTCAGACAGAAGCCAAAAGCCCAGCATTGAAAAGATAAATCCAAAATGAAAGTGTTGCTTTGGAGGATTGAGCTAATGCAGCTGGCGTTCCCTAATGCCCGTGGGCTACCTTGGACAGTGTGCATGCCGCCCGCAGGCACCGGGGATGCACAGCTGGCAGTCTCAGACCTCCCTTATTTCTAAGTGCCTGCCAGCCCACCAAAGAGAAATATACATTTAAAAAATATAAAATCTATAAAACATAATAGAAAAAGTTAAACATTTTACTACATATCAAATATATTTTTTAATTTTCATGTTTTAAATACAGTATACTTACTATATACTAAATAGATATTTACTATATATAAGAATATATAGGGGATTAAAATAAATAACTAGGGGACTATAAAGGAAATATGAGATTAAATTAATTCTGTGACTTTATATTAATTAGGTAAACATTAGCTTGTGTCTCAATTTCCTGAGATAAACTGAAAATCATACTAAGGAAACAAATTAATCAATGCATTGAGAATCTCAAGTGCAAAGTGATATATAAGTGTAAAATATTATTACATATAATAATATTGTGTCTATTTACAAATGTTTCAGTTGGGTGTTTTTAAATACTTTGTCAATACTAATTAAGTCTTACAGCATCTTTGTGAGATAAAAATTATCAAGGTATAATAGATATATACCTTATATAGACTTCTCCTCCTTGCTACCTGCATTCATTTATGGTCACCATGCAACTTGCTATGACTTGTCATTTACTGCAATACAAATTTTTCATGAGGATAAAATGAGCATAATAAAATTTACAATGTCTCTGGAACAGTAACTTTAAAGTTTTGACCACAGCCCTTACCCACCCCACTCCAACCTACCCTGAGACATTTGACAATGATTGGGGACATTTCTAGTTGTTGCATCTGGGTGGGGTGGGTTGTTACTGGCATCTAGTGGTGCTGCTAAACATCCTACAATGCACAGGACAAACCCTACCACAAAGAAATACCCAAAATGTCAAAAGTGCTGATGCTGAGAAAGCTCCAGAGAATAGTTGCGCGCCAGACTCAGATCAGTGGTTTCTGAAGCTACATGTTTCATGAGCAGCAAAACTTCCCCTCAAAACTTGTAGCACCAACATAGAATTGCCAACTTTTTGTCTTGACAGGGACATTAAAAATAAAATAACAACCTATCACCTTTAATAAGAAGACCTCTAACACCAAAGATATGTAAAAAGCAATCTGAATCCTTTAAGTCACAAGTGGCAAACATAAGGCCCATGGGCCGAATCCGGCCCTCCACCTTGTTTTATCTGGCCCAGCACCTTGTTTCTACCCAGCGGCAGCGCCTAGCTCTTGCTTAACTGTTAAAGAGTAGTTACATTTATACGGTCCTAAAATTACATTTGACCCTTTGAAGGCAATCGCCAGGCTGATGTGGCCCCCAGTGAAAATGAATTTGACACCCCTGCTTTAAGTGAAGTAAATGTAGCTATCCAAAAAACTTGCTACCTGTATATCACCTTGGATTAGTAAAAAGTCCTTATTGACCAGCACTGTTCTAGACTACAGACTGGCTTCTGCAAATATTAATTTGCCCAGACATGTGTTTGACAGCAGCTGGGCAGCAGTCAGTTCAAGGCAAAAGCAGCCTGAATACAGGTATTCCATGCTGCTGATTGAATGAAGAGCTGTGTCTCTGATGCCAGGCATTCAGGTACAGGCTGACATTCTTGCTGGGAGGAGGACCCACAGGGCTTCCTGCTAGCAGGGCCACAAACTTCCTTGATAGGCAGCTAGCTTCCTTGACAAGGTCCTTCTCCTGGGGACCTTGTTCTATCAAGCCCCAGAGCCGAATACTCAGGCTGCTTTTTTATGATAAATCTTTATAAAAGACGTCCTTCATTACAGGAGATAAAACTTGCTTCCTCTAGTCTACTGTGGGAGAAATAGTATGAATATGGATTGAATTAGGACAGGGGAAAGGGCTGACAAAATAGGATCAGAGCTGCCAGCTGTATAAAAAAGGTCTTAGAACCACAACCCTGGTATAAAAAATGCCACTTAGACTGATGTGAAGAGGGTCAAGGTCAATAAAATCTAGTAAGGCAAAGACATCTTGAGCATATTCCATTCTGAACAAATGCCCAACATATTCAGTTGGTATACACCTTTGTGCCACCAACCCTGCAATCACCTGAACCCTGTAGATCCCACCCTTCCTGCCTCCTTGAGCCTAACATAGTCCCAAGTCATGCCTTGTCGAGAGGACTTTCTGGGTCTGTTTCTGGAGTCCTTTAAGAGGTTGAGTTGCGTACCATAAAAGTTGGATGATTCCACATCAAAACAGATCTATAAGCCCCTTTTGAGTAAACACATAGAAATCCTCAAGTGAGTTGCAGGGCTGAACAAACTCAAGTCCAGAACATACTCAGGGAGGCACCTGCAATGTCCCCAAGGCTGCCCCAACAGCCAGTGGCAGACAAGGTGGAATTAGGTCACAGGTACTCCTCAAAGGAGAGGGGACCAAGTTACACTCCAGGGTTTCCATGCTCCCATGTCTCTGTGGGGTAGGTGAGATAGGGGTTGCAATGAAACCAGTATCTTTATCACTGCTATGCCTTCCACATTGTTTTATAATTATTCATTAATGAAGCTGCCTTCTCATTAGATTAAGAAATTAGACAGAAGGTTTATTTTTATTCATCTTTGCGACTTCAGTGCCTGGCATAGTCTAACACATTGTAAGTGCTTATTAAATCTTAAATGATTGATTGATTGAATGTTATTATATTTTGTTACTATAATCTTAATATAAATGCTGAAAGCAATGGCTTTCAAATGTGTCCATAAAAATAGAGAGTATCCCAGTTCACTCTGCCAAAGCACACATAAAGAGGGAGTGATAATATATGTAGAGATGCTAGTTCTTTGCATCAAAACTTGTCTTGGGAGGAATTATAAATCTGCTTGCTGAATGGAAAAATTGTCAACATATATATGCATAACACTGATTGCAAAGGGGGTTTGAAGCTGAGCAATATCTGATACAAGAACAATGAAAATCTGAGCTGAATACTAGCTTCTGGTTACTTGGCAGAGACACATTTTCTTTGCAGATTTCAAAGATGTTAAAATGTTTAGTTAATACTCCGGATGGTGGAATATATTCATTTTAAATTTTAGAATTATTAATTTAGTTCATAAGTAGTCCTTCAGCCATTGTATTTTCTGATGTAAATCTAACCCAAATGAGAAGAGAAAGACATCTTTTCTATTAGGTTCTATAATCATCTGCTACCTACAACTTTAAAAGAAAACTACCCTCAAAAGTCAGCTATATTTTCTGACACATTTGAAGCACAAAACTAGTAAAATCAAAGACTGCAAAGAAACATTTGACAACCCACTTTAAAGATTGCATGGCAAATGACTAACATGCTAAGGCAGTATTATTTGGTGATACAAATGTACCAACTGAATAATGAAGACTTTTAGATGTAGCTGCAGAATCATAAGGAAAATCTCATGTCTTGGTAGATATTGTGACATTTCCATGTTATGAAGATAGACTTTGTTTTTCAATGTGTCTTATGCTGTATGTGATTTGTATATCTATAACCATGAAACCACAGAATTTGAATGGGTGCACTCAAAATAAAAACCACTTGATGGAAGCAGATGAGTGAAGTAATTTTCTTCACTCAGCATATGCTTAGTATCATGTAAATATGACCCATTATTATTATGAATTTTCTTTCACAAAGGTTTCAAGAACAGGAGGCCCCATGAAGAATATTGGAGAGAACAAAAGGAATACAATATTTGGAGCCTTTGCCTATTTAAAGAGTTTAAATGAGTCCTGGCTGGCATAGCTCAGTGGATTGAGCATGGGCTGAGAACCAAAGCATCGCAGGATCAATTCCCAGTCAGGGCACATGCCTGGGTTGCAGGCCACAGCCCCCAGCAACCGCACATTGATGTTTCTCTCTCTCTTTTTCTTCCTCCCTTCCCTCTCTAAAAATAAATACATAAAATCTAAAAAAAAGAGTTTAAATGTTAAATAAATTTGGTCAGTCTGATTAACTGCCAAACACATGACCATGAACACAGCTGAGGGGACATGTATTAAGCAGGGTGACACTATAATTGATTATCCTGCTGGGGACACTTTTAGAGGGAAATGAAATACTAAGTATACTGGTAGTGGTGAAAACCAGGACTGTCCAACTCAAACCCAGATCAGAACATTCTTTCCCAGTCTTCCGATGACTGCATCTCAGTTATCTTCAGATCCTAGGATACTTCTTAGGGTTTCTTTGACCCTCCCCTCTAGAAACAGATAATATTAACTGGCCAAAGATACTCTGGATGGTGGAAGAGTAGGGCTAAAGAAAGTCAGGATTTTTAAATTGTACTAAATATTAGTAATTACTGTAGTCCAAAGAATGCCCTGACAGTATTTCTGCCTTAAGTGGCATGAAGAGCAGTTTGCTCTGCTCCAAAACAAAAGCAGACATCTACATAAACTCCTATTCCTATAGTGTTAATATTACTAGCTTAAATAATTTGAATTAATTATTCTAGAATAACATCAAAAGATTATATGAGCTTAAGGCCCATTTTAATGCACATTTCTGTGAATGCATGAGTAATTGCATATTAAGTAGATAATACAAGCTTCATTGGTTTCAAAGCAATTCATTTCATTCCAATTAGAAACAAATGAACAAGCCTTTCTTCATGAGTAGAAACTAGAGTCAAAACAGACCTCTATTATGGACATAGCTACAGAAATAAGTACTTTTCATTTTCTTCCTAGAAATCACTCAAAAGTAGCCAAGGAAATGGCAAAATTATAAGCAAACTAAATTGTTGGCAAAATCAAAAGTTATAAGCCCCATGTTACATCATGTGTAAGGGCTACCATAAGCAGCCAAGATCCCAGCAAAGATAACTGGAAATGGAGGCAGTAGAAGAAATCTCAATAATGAGAACTTCCAGCCAAGATGGAGGCATAGGTAGATATAAGGTAGATACTTTGCTTCCTCATAAAACCAAAAGAAGGACAACAAAAAATTTAAAAACAAAAACCAAACAGAACTGCCAGAAGATCGAACTGTATGGAAGTCCAATAACCAAGGAGTTAAAGAAGAAACATTCATCCAGACCAGTAGGAACAGTGGAGACTGGAAGCCTGGGTGGCAAGGACACGTGGCAAGGTAGCAGCTGAAAGACCAGATGGGTGAGGCAGCAGCTGGCAGATGGGATATTCTCACATTTGCCTGTAGATTATCTGGGAGGAACAACTGGGGAGGGAGACACTGTAAACCAGGGTTCCAGCTAAGGAAAATAAAGCCTCAAAACCTCTGGCTATAAAAGTCTGTGGGGGTTGTGGCAGCGGGAGAAACTCCCAGTCTCACAGGAGAGTCTGCTGGAGGGACCCATAGGGTCCTAGAATGTACACAAACCTACCCACCTGGGAATCAGCACCAGAAGGGCCCAATTCACTTGTGGGCAGAAGGGGAAGTGACTGAAAGCAGAGAGTGAGCCAAGCAGGTAGCATTGTTCCCTCTCAGACCCCTCCCCCACATATAGCACCACAGTGCAGCTAAGTGGGTTGCCTTGCCCTGGCGAATACCTAAGGCTCTGCCCTTACAATGTGCAACATGACAAAGAAATATGGCCAAATGAAAAAACAGATCAAAATTCCAGAAAAAGAACTAAGTGACAAGGAGATAGCCAACCTATCAGATGCAGAGTTCAAAACACTGGTAATCAGGATGCTCACAGAAATGATTGAGTACAGATGCAAAATAAAGAAAGAATTGAAGGCTACACAAAGTTAAATAAAGAAAAACACACAGAGAGCTAACAGTGAAGGGAAGGAAAATGCAGGGACTCAAATCAAAGATTTTGAACAAAAGGAAGAAATAAATATCCAACCAGAACAGAATGAAGAAACAGGAATTCAAAAAAAAAAATGACGAGAGGCTTAGGAACCTCTGGGACAACTTTAAATGTTCCAACATCTGAATCATGGGGTGCCAGAAGGAGAGGAGGAAGAGCAAGAAATTGAAAACTTACTAAAAAAAATAATGAAGGAAGACTTCCTGAATCTGATGAAGAAAATAGACATGCAAGTCTAGGAAGCTCAGAGAGTCCCAAAGAAGTTGGACCCATGGAGGAACACACCAAGACATATCATATTTAACTTACCCAAGATTATGGATAAGGAAAGAGTCTCAAAAGCAGCAAAAGAAAAGGAGACAGTTACCTACAAAGGAGTTCCCATAAGACTATCACCTCATTTCTAAAAAGAAACCTTACAGGCAAGAAGGGCTAGGAAGAAGTATTCTAAGTCATGAAAGGCAAGGACCTACATCCAAGATTACTCTACCCAGCAAAGCTATCATTTAGAATGGAAGGGAAGATAAAGTGCTTCCCAGGTGAGGTCAAATTCAAGGAGCTCATCATCACCAAGGCCTTATTATATGAAATGTTAAAGGGACTTATCTAGGAAATAGAAGAAGATCAAAATTACAAACAGTAAAATGACAACAAACTTACAACTATCAACAACTGAACCTTAAAAACAAAAACAAAAGCAAACAGCTAGAACAGGAATAGAGTCACAGAAATGGAGATCACATGGAGGGTTATCAGTGGATGGGAGAATGAGGGAAAAGGTACAGGGAATAAGAAGCATAATTTGTAGGTACAAAATAAATAGGGGGAGGTTAAGAATAGTATAGGAAATGGAGAAGCCAAAGGACTTATATATATGACCCACTGACATGAACTAAGGTGGGGCAAATGCTAGAGGGAAGGAGGGTACAGGGCAGAGACGGAAAAAGGGGAGAAAAAATAGGACAACTATAATAGTAAAATCAGTAAAATATACTTAAAAAAGAAAGAAAAAGAAATCTCAGTAATGAGATTTCCTGCTGGGAACTCTCACAATGCCAACCAAATTACATTTCTGTAGTTATGCAAATGAAATGGAAAATGCTATATCATTCACTCACACACACACACAGACACGCACACACACACACAGGGGTGGGTAACAGTAAGTTTACAGTTGTGAGTGTGTGACACCGTTTATTCTTATATAATTATTTTGTAATTATTGTATTACAACTACATATATCATATATGATGTGTAATATACATAATATATAATATATATGTAAATTCCAACACATTAAAAGCATTTAGGAGCTGAAAATTCAGTGGAAATTTTCAGGCAACACTTGGGTGAAAGCCTGTAACCAATGAGGTAAGGAGAACATAAACACACCAAATCTGCTGATGTCATCGGGTGTTTGCAAACACTGTACAAGGGCAATGGCTTCAGAGCTAGAGAGACAAAAGTCTCATCCTAGAGCCCAGCTGGGAGGGGAGTTTCCCAAGAAAATCTTCCATATGTGATAGACATTGTGCTCCCCAATGCCATGTCTCCTTCTTTCCTAGGAATATAAAAGGTTAAAATTCCCAGCTGCCATGCAGTTAAGGAGCTCCCATCCAGTTAGTGGGGCCTTCTGACTTCTTCTAGCCAGTAAAATAAATATAAGCAAAAATGACATGTGCCATTTCTGAGCCAAGACAGTTTAAAGCTCTTAGACAATCCTCAACTCTTTTCCTACCAGAGCAACCAATGACTTTCTAGATAACGGAGCCTCAGTCAGCCCCATCTCAGAGTGTCTATGTGGAGGCAATTCTACCCCCCACCAAAAACCTACAGTGGACCTTGAGTGAGTAGGAAATAAACCTCTATGTGTTGAGCCACTGAGATTTTTTTGTATCTGTTTGTTATTACAGAATAAGCCTAGCTATTTTGACATAGAAATTAGTATAAGTAGGATGGGTGCTATTGTAGTAAAATCTAACGTATATAGCATTGGTTACAGGCCAGGCAGAAGACAATAGGAAACTGATACTGGAGGCTGGAAATGCCAAACATTTGATAGCCACATTAGGTGAAGAGTCAAATCATGTACCTAGCAAGATTAGTAAAGAAAGTGGAAAACAGTTTGTTAGTTCTGTGTATGAATTGCTAATTGACAAATGTTTTGTCAATGAATTTTTAAAAGGGAGAGAGAGAGATAAATTCAGGAAATTGGCTGATTTACAAGAAGAAAAAGGGAAATAAGAGATTCCAGGAATTTGGATTCTTGAAATGGCAGAAGAGCCAATGATGTTTAGATCTCAAATAGTAAGAAAGAAAACTGAGAAAGAATTTTCTGGGACAAAGTTCCATTAAACTTAGGCTTACAGCAAATTTCATCCAATTGCTAGATCCTCTCAGTGAATTAAGTTTCATTGGAGCTTAAGGAGCTGGACAAACAGAAGTTCCCAAGGTTTCTGATTTCTGTAACTAGAACAGTCCCAAGGTGAGACTCAAAATGTTATGAGGAGGAAAAGTGAAGGAACACAAGTCTAAGACCTTAGTCTAGAAAGAGTTAAAAGAGAAAGAGGTTACTAGCAGTTGGAACTAACTGTATTCAAATACGTAACTAACTTATGAAATTTTAAGAACTGTACTTCCAAACAAGCCAGAAAAATGCATTTAAAAATCCTTCATCTGTTCAATATTTAAAATACCTTTTTCCTATTCCCAAATAGGAAATTAACTGAGAGAGCTGAAAACTCACAGGAGGGTATATTCCAGGACATCTATTGCAGGTGTGAACAAGGAGAATAATAGAAAAGGTCACACACAGGCAGAGCCAAGGGCTACAACAAGAAATGAGAAAAGGAAGCTGCTGCCAGAAAGCAGAATCAGGGTCTAATCAAAGAACATTCCTGACAACAATGTAGGGCTCCCTCACAATGTCTGCCTGACAGAATTCAAGAGTGTGGATAAATGACAGTCCTGTCCCTTCCATGTTTCCTCTTTTTCAGGAGGAGTACTTACTACAGTGGCCTTGTCCCTGTGCTACCATTGTATCCTGCATAGATGGACAAGGACAGATACTTTGTCTTGTTACTTTGCAAGTCTTTGAACCAAGTAGAGCCACAGCTAGACTTTGCAGACACTATAGCATAATAAGGAGAGATCTTAGACTTTGACCTGCAACTAGATTAAATCTGGGTCATTTTTCTTGGGTAAATGTGCAAATATAGTGTGCATGTGGAAAGAGTGAGACTAATAACTGGTGACCTGCCTAAAAAATACAACTTCAAATGAACATGAAACTGATCAAAATTAAGAAAAAATATTTTGATCTATTTAAAAGATATAAATAATAAATGCAGTAAAACTAGAAATCCATAATGCATTTTTAAGAGCTCTGTCTTCAACCTGGAAATATTTAAACACTTTACCAAACAATTCATGAATCAATATAAACTGAAATTGCTGCATTTGTCAAAAATTCCAAAAGAAATACCACTTATAACAATCCATAGGCTATAGCTAAAGCACTACCTACAGAAAAATTCAGAGTTTTAAATATTTACATCAATAAAATTGAAACAATAAAATTAAATGAATGAAACATTTAACCTCAAAACAGAGAAAGAACAAGCAAGCCAAAAGCAATCAGAATGATAAAATAATTCCAAATACAAACAGAATGAAACGAGTTAGAAAAAAACAGAATAAATGAGTACATAAACAAAATAGACAAACTAATATTAAAAAAATTAAGGACAAGTATGGAGGGATACAAAAATAGAGGGATATAATATCAATATAATGGACTATTATTAGGCAATTAAAATAAATGAAATACTCATACATGTTATAACATGGATGAACCTTGTGAACATAATACCAAAAAAGAAGCCAATCACATAGGACCATTATATTATTCCATTCACATGAAGCGTTCATTACAGGCAAATCTACAGAGACAGAACGCAGAGTCGTGGTGGTCTAGGGCTTGAGTGCTGGGAAAATTTGGGAGCAACAGCATTTCTTTTGGGGTTAATAAAAATGTCCTAAAATTGATTGCGTTGATAGATATAAACTATAGAAACACAGGAAAGGGACATTGAATTACACACTTTAAAGTAGTTATTTGTAAACATTTAAATCAGACTATTTTCCATAACCCTACGCAAATATGTTTAGAAAGCTAGATAACGTAAAACTTTCTGAGAAAACAATTCACCAAAATTGTCCTCAATAGAGAGAAAAGTCTAAACAAATAATTTCCAAAAAGAAGTAACAGAGAAAGTTGTCAAAGAAAAAAGAGTCACCCTTCAAACAGCACTAGGACCAGATGTTTTTACTGTGGGAGAAAACTCCTTGTTTGTGCCTGAGACACCATTTAACATGCTTTGACCTGCTCACTCATCAGAGGTACAGGGGCCTGGATGGGGGCAAGAAAACCTATAATGGATCTCATTTCACTTACTATACTCACTTTAATATATCTGTAAATCAACTAGAGGTATCTTTTCCAAATTACTCATATTTATCATAGGATTGTTTAACATATAAAAAAGTCCAATAAAAACATGCAATCTATCTAGACAAAATTTCTCTAATAATTTACTAATACAGATACTTTTCTTTTGAATTCTGGGTATAACTCCACAATAGCTTAACTTTTAAGAAATTGTCGGCAATGTAATTTTGGCTTTGTTGGCATGAACTCTTATAATGAGAACAGGTGCCACTGAGCTCTGAATGTTCAGGATTCTTATACAGTAATGAGTGGAGAACTTATTTTCTGTGACTAGATCTATTAGGGGTTTTGCTGCTTTCCCCCTTTCTATTAATGGCCATATGCAGACTAACTAGCCTTAATGTGTTGACCCTAAATACATGTTAGCTCTGTTCTCCCTATACAGCTGACTGTAGGCTGACAGATATGTAAATTAGGCATCACAGGTAGATGAATAAATACTGTTTAGCTGGTTTGGCTACCACTTGATTCTTAATTCAAATAATTCTTGCAATCACACACTTGACATCACTAAATACTAGTCATTATGCAATCAAAAAATGCCCACACATATATCCAAACATTCTGAGGGAAGGAAGTAATACCCTCAGTTGAAAACTAATTAATGTGCCATCTTTAGTTCTCCCTGTAAATCCTAGAAAGTCAGACAACCTCCTCTAGAAAACATTCCCTGACCCAACAAGGCTAAATGCTCCTCTTGGGTGTTCCCAGAGCACTCTGCTTACTCCAATTTTAGCAGGTATCACAGTTCATAGTAATTAATGGTTAGCCTTCCTTATTCCTGTCTCACCATAGTTTTGACCTCTTAAGGGCAGGGAGGATGTCCTGTTCACTGTCAAACCCCAGACCCAACAGAGTGCCTTCAATATAGCAAGGGGTATATACATAAAATTCAAAAGAGCTCTTCAAACAAATGAACAGAAAAGGAAAACAAACAACTTGGGGGTAGTAAAGGGTAAAAGGGGCCGAATATATGGTGATGGAAGGTTTGACTTTGGGTGGTAGACACACAGTGCAATATATAGATGATGCATCGTAGAATTATATACTTGAAACTTACAAAATTTTATTAACTAATGTCACCTCAAAGAATTTAATTCAAAACATTTTTTAAATAAGAGAGTTCTTTAAATAATATTTTAAGTGATTTTTTTTTTTAGTGTGTGCAAACACTCACTTAATGTTTCTGGCCCCCAGCTGAGCATCTCAGCATCTTTTTGGTTTTCTTTTTTGTTTTTTTTGAATGTTTAAAAACTTGTGACAAGTCATTATATATATTAAATTCAAAATATTCTTTCTACCACTTTCTGTAAGAGGAGACCAAACTCTTTACAATAAATAAATGGCATTATATTAATTCTTTCATTTGGTTGAAACTGGAACAATCTGAGTTGGGATCTAACATCTTAACAAGAAACATAATTTTTCTGCCAATTATTTTTGTAAATGCTTCAAACCTCTGTGAAATCAATATAAAAATACACTGTGACTAATAACAATTAAAATGAATTTGTATTTAAAATAAAATAAACAGTAATAAAAGATTAGTATCTATCAAAAATAGTAACATAATATTCAAATGTATTCAGAACTAACTTTTTCAAAACACTATAAAGATCTGTTTATCTAAACACTACACAAGATTTCTGTTTTCTGCTCATTTAATCTAAGGCCAATTTTTTAGAACTGTACTGGATTGGTACTGGTTTGGGTGGGGGTGGGAGGAACACAGTTTAAAGTCAAAATAACAGCAAATGTAGGAAATCCCCAACATATTAATGGGTTGTATTCTAAACATTTGCTATAAAATTGGGTCTTTGGAATTTGGAACTCATTTTCCACTATGGGAGCTCTCTAGTTATACAATAGATACCTATAGGATAGGATAAGACACAACAGTTATCTGTAAGATAGGATAGATGGGATACAGTAGGCATCTATAGGGCAGGATGGGGTATAGTAGATATTTACAGAAGAGGATGAGATAGAGTAGACATTTATAGAATGGGATATAGTAGATATCTGTAGGATAGGATGGGATATAGTAAACATCGATATAGCATTGTCAGCTCATTCTTATAGCATTCTTTCTCCTGGGTTGGTCTACCTTGACCCATGGCTATTACAGAGCTATCACATTTCCATCTAACCTTGTCCCATCAGATGAGTCCAAACAGATACATAGCCCAGGAATGGGTATCTGACCTGAAATTTTTGGAATTTGAACTGAAAATACCTTAAAATCAATGTTTCTTTGTGGGATGAAGATGTAAGATATGAATTCCAGAACTAGAGCAGCCACGCTTCCCATAGTTTTCAATGGTAAGTGGAAGCAAACACACAAAGAAGAGGAGAAAGGAAAAGCAAGACCTGGTTGCATTTGCATCCCTTATTCCATGTATTCCTAAGGTCAGCTGCATCCCTGCTCTTCTTATCTGGTAATCAACCATTCTTTGAATATCGAGAGCTAATTCAGTCTCTTGCTTTTTTAGGCTACTGCAAGCCGAGTATCTGTCACTTGCAACCAAAAGACTGACCCGTACACCCATAAAATAAAACAATAAGGTGGCTTTCTAAGCCAACTCAGAGAAGTTTATGTAACAACACCAGTTCCAGTGCTATTAAAAACCCTGAGTCTGGTCTCAGTGTTCATAGACTGAACCTGTCCTTAGCGCTGAGCCCCACATTCTTCCTTCCTTCTCCCTCACTCCCCACACTCTTAACTAGAAGGGATCATCAGTGAGGTAAAAGAAAGAAAGCTTGGTGAAAAAGTACTTGTGACTGCCTATGAAGGAAAGAATACAGCAGAATTACAATGCAGAGAGGGGCTCCTGGGGCCCAGTGGGAAATGGTCCAAAGGGTAGGGGGTTGGCTCAGGCAGAGGTACTTGTATACAGCAATAATATTTACTAATCCGAGGGCACCCACATGGAAAAATACCTATCTGTAACACTCTGCCTTACAAGGGTTCATCTTGAGAGCAAAACTGTTTTATTTTGGCCATTGCCAATTAAGTTGAGCAAAACTTCACACAAAGGTAAAAGCACAATGACTCTACAATGACAAGTTTTTAGAAAAAGAATTTGATTAGAACTTAATAAGAGAGAACAGCACTGAAAGAAAAATGGAGTCAGAACAAAAGGATGCAGTCTCCTGGAATTTATTTGAAAAATAGAAAATAAAGTGCTTCCCTCCCCCCTAAAACTACTACATTTGACAGCATTTGTGGGTATGTGCATATGTTGAGGAATAAGAACGTAGGACTAGATTAAAAATAACCATGCGTAGGATCTACCATTATAGAACACAGACAGAATGAAAGGGTGTGGAAACCAATGAATTGAATAGCATCATCCTTTTTATCCAACATGAACTAGTAATTTAAAAGATATTTTTAAAAGACTCATAATAAACTATGAAGAGTGACTCAGACTCTGAAAGAGATGAAGAATTGTGTCTAAATTCTGACCACTTAGGGAATGTTTGCTTCAGGGGAAAAGATATGGAAAATGATATAAATAGTTTTTAAGTAATTTTACTTTATTTTTATGAAAATAATACCTGTTTATTATGGAAAATGTAGAACTGGCAAAGAAGCATAGAAAAGGACAAATAATCCATAAATCCACCATTCAGCAGTAAATATTTTGTGTTACATGATGACTATCATTTCAGTCTCTTTTCAATGAATATACACATTTTTTAACAGAAGAATCCAATGCATATTGCACTGTTTTGCTCACTCACAGTGAGGTTACATTTTTATATATTAATCTTTGTACTTTCCTTAATTCTTTAAAATAACATTTCCTCTAATAAATCAGAGGCATCCACATTTGCCTTGGGAACACTTAGGACTGTTGTGCCAGGAATATGAACAAAAGTAAAGTGTTGCTGATTAACTTCTAACTAACAAAATGGAATTTTTGAGTGCTGAGGGAGGCATTTTTCTTGAAAGTCAGGCATTGTTGAGAAATAAAGTTTAAATTTGTTAAGCTTCTAGTAACAAGACCAGGAGCTCCCAAACATGGGACAGATAGAGTGATCTTAAAATTTACATTTTACAGCAGATCACTTTACAAAGTAAAAGAAGGATTTGTAGTAAATCTCTAGCCAAGGGGAGCCAACCTATCCTGGGCAAAGCACAGCATACACACCCCCTCTCTACAGGGCGTTTGGTGGAAGCTGAATTGAGTGTCAGTGGGCCAGCAGCAGGGCTGCCATGAAGAGGGATGGAGGTGCACCTGTCACAGTGGTTGTGGGGTGACCTGCCTAAGACAGGGGCTGGGAAAGGACAAGCCTGACATAGGAATCTGTAACACCAGCAAAAGCCAAAGTGGAACTGAGTCTGTAAGCAGAGACATCAGGTCCTCAACAAATCAAGTGGATTAGTCACAAATTCACCAGCAGTAGGCACAGAAGTTGAGTAAAGGATGAGTTGAGGAAGAACAAGGACCACACACAGAGCCAGGGGCCTTACTCCCCCACCACCAAAATATCACATAACCTCGGTCCTTGTACACACACAGATGCCACCGGGGGAAGTAGAGGGTGGAGGAGGAAGGATTTGGAAAGAGTGGGCACTGTTCTGAAAGAGAATGTTTTAATCTAGCACAAAGAGACAGAGATACACTTTAATTGGCAAGTTTGAATTTTCTCTAGTTACCAACAGTTGAAAAGCTGTTAGGATCAGTTTTAGAAAATAAATTTCATATGCATCTCAGTTGTGTGCACATCTCTATTTCTGCTACCTACTAGGCAGTGAATATATTTCTATGTCATTGGTCTACTATTACATCATCTCAGATGGTCACATGATATTATAATTTAGATTTTTTTTAAGTATGAGTTAAGAAATAAAAATGTCTTTTAAAAGGAAATAAAAATATCTCTTTACAGGGTAAATACCATTTGTCTCTATATTCTCAAAATCTCCTTACTACCTGTTAGTTCCTGGTAAGTCATGCACTATAACTCGAGAAAGCAGTTTAGCTCCCATTTTAAGTTTGTTACCATTCTAATCAGAAGTCTAATGCTTTATACCTCTTTCAGAGGTGACCTGATGTCATCCTATCGCATCAGAATTATGGCTGTGAAAATGAGTTCTGGTTTTATTATGGAATCAGGCTATCCCTACCACACATTTATCACCATATTTTATTTTTCTTCCTTTTTTTCCTTTCCCTTTCTGTTTTCTGCCTATTACAGGGTGGGATAGAGGGAGTACAAAATGCCCAGGCTCTTAATTTAGGCAGGAGAGAAAACTGCTTGAAATCACAAATACATGAAATTAACCTACCCTTAAAACTCTGTCACCAAGGAGACCAGAACATGAACTATCTACATGGAAATCCAAATGATTTTTTTTTTTGCTTTACATCATCATCACTTATTACTGAATGTTGATTTGGTCAAGGAAGGGTGAGTAAAAATAAATAAGAAAAAAGAAAAGAAAGGAAAGAAAGAATGAACTAGCCTCACACTAGAGAATTACTAAGGACAATTACAGTTGTTCTGGTTCTTAGAATTACATTATTCTAGCGAGTGGGAAAATACCCCAAGAAAAATTTTCCCCAATTTGGAATTTCTGATGGAATTATCTAATGACATAGCTCCATAAATGCTGCATAAATAGAGAAAGATAATCTCTAAAGAAGGCCTCTCTCACTCAGAAGCATCAAGGGGTGATGCAGATGGTATGGTTCATGGCTCTCTATCCACCACTCCAGCTGCAAGGAAGAGATGGCTCCTATGCAATGTCTCGTCCCAGTTATGGGCCAGAGATATTGCTAACAACCATTCTGGGTATATCACTTTATTGTGCCTATTACACACGACTGTTTTAAATGTGTGTAGTGAAGTCAACAGACTTGTATTACATGCCACGTAAACAGAAACAGGGGAATCATCCAAATGTTTAAACTAGGTAAGTCGGAATATCTCCTAGTCATCAATATATTTTGCAAACCTATGGGTATACTCACTTAGTTGATCAAATACTCAGTCAAGAGGCCACCCAAATGGTGTCTTATAAATAGTAAGTGTTAATCTTTAATAAAAGATTAAAACTCCCTGGCTAGCGTAGCTCAGTGGATTGAGCGTGGACTGCAAACCAAAGTGTTGCAGGTTCAATTCCCAGCCAGGGCACATGCCTGGGTTGCAGGTCATGGCCCCCAGTAACCGCACATTGATGTTTCTCTCTCTCTCTCTCTCTCCTCCCCACCCTTCCCTCTCTAAAAATAAATAAATAAAATCTTAAAAAAGATTAAAACTCAATAAAAATTTTAATATGTAATAAAATAAGTCAATAGAAAGCAAACAACTATGACCAGCATGTATAAAAACAAAATGATCAATGGCATTGTTTACTTGGAAGTTTATCCAATTTGAACTTTATGCAGTTTTGTTTGTTTGTTTCAGGACAGATCTTGGTGACTGGTTGGATATGGAAGGAGGGAAAAAAGAGTGTCAACAACACAGCCAGCTCAGAAATATAGGCTTTGGTTCCTGGGAGCCATTTTCATCAGCCAATCAATATATAACCTTGTTTATGTGTGTTTCTAGTTAAAGACACCTTATTTAATGTATATTGTTGATTCGCTAACACTGAACTCACAGCCAACAGCACTGTAACGCATGCCTGAATGACACTTATATAACACAAATTTTCTCCACATCACACACTTCTTGCATGTAGGAACACTAGACAGCACTTCAGCACTATGCTTCAGGATCATTTTTCCAATGAAATCACCAGCAAAAAAGCATAAAAATGCAAAAAAAGCGGCACTAAATAGACTATGAAAAGAATACTTGTTCTCAGTATGAGTGCTGAAACAAGAAGGCAGAATGTTGCTTTGTCTGACCTCAGCTGAGAATGTGTGTGGGCGGTGACTTAAAACCTTTGCCTCTCTGCACATGTTCATAAACGACCATGAAAGCACCATGAATATTGAGTTGGGGTTACAAATGAATTTTTGCAAGTAGATAAATTTGCAAATACAAAATCCACAAATGACGAGGATCAACTATTTGCCAACTATAGAGAAATACTTTTATTTCTCCATGATGTTGCTTTTTACTATTCCACTGCATTTGCCTGGTTTCTTTTGTGTACCTATAAAGCTCTTATTCTTCTTTTTAAACCCTGCTCAGGAAATAATGCCCCCTGCCCCCCCACACACACACACACTAACTTCTCCTTGCTGTTTCCTTTGCTTCTTACACTTATCTCTATTTTGCACAAATAAGATTACTGAACTCATCCACTGGCCTGTGAAATTCATTGAGGTCAATGACCATGTCCTATATATGTATATACCAGTTACCATGCTTACTATGTGCCAGGCTATATGTTAAAAGGTACTTTGTATACTCTCCCCATGTTACAGTTGCAGAAACAGAGGACCAGAGCAGGCGTGTCACTTGCCATATAACAAGCTACAAAGTTGGTTTCCAAACCAAAGCCCAAGCTTTTAATGTTATCCTAAATAAATAGTATTAGCTACCACAAAGTACTGACTGCTTATTATGTGCCAGGCATGGTGCTAAATGCTTTACACAAATTATCTCATTGAATCTCCTTTATGCATCTCTGTGTCTCCAACACAGAGCAAAGTGCATGACACACAAATGTTACTTTCATTTAATGTATTTCTTCCTGCTCCCAATCCTTTCTAAAACCATAGCATGAGAACTCCGTGTATTTCCAGCAGTGGCCAAAATGACTTTCAGTGTCACAGCACCCTTCTCCCCACTGGGTTCCTTCCTTCCCTCTCATTTGCGTTCTTCTGTGGTTTTGCTATGATGTCTACAATGTTCACAGAACAAACTTCATCAAGCAATGGAGAAAAGGGCAAAACACTATCCACTTGAACAAGATTTTTCCCTGTGAAAATAATTTCTAGTAGTCATTTATATCATGATCTAAATCCTTATGGGGTAACAGAATCATGGAAGAGCTTAAGTGTTTAGCTTGAGGGGCGTGAGGTAAATAATGTATGAAGCTAAATGAGGATTTTGTTCCCTAGTGTAGCTTCGGATTTCAAATCCGTAGAACTTCTCACACTGAATTCAAAATAGGCAGTCAGTTTTAGAGCTGAGAAAGTAAAAGTAAGGTTTTGAAAAAATAAGGAATAGGCTCTAGAAAGTTTGCAAGACAGGAACTGCAGGGCTCACATAACATTGCATGAATGAATGGAATTGAAGGGGCCTAGCTTTAGGGTTAAAGTCACACTCATTCATCTTCTTTCAATGGCAAAAGTATAAAGTAGACAAACTTTGATACTTCTTTCCACTTTTCTCTTCCTGCTGTTTCCTCATGAGAATTCCAAATACAAAAATTAATTATTCTCAGCACTCCAGACAGGGGAAACTGACCTGAAAGACAGAATCCTAATTGCCCTAAAAGTCCTCATTTTTCTCCCAGTTTTATCTTATGGTTTTGCTATTGGTTACTACAATAGTTAATAAAAGAAAAGAATCTCTAAGTGAATTCCAAAACCAAGGTCTAAGCCAAAGGAAGTAAAGCAAATGCCTCTGGGGCCAGGCAACACCTGTATGAGTGAAATTACCAGAGAACTCTCATCTTCAGCAGCCAGAGCTCAGCTCCAGTACATTTATAGTTGCCAGGAGGAACAAACTTCTGTTGCCAGGCATTTCATCTTTTCAAGAAACAACATAATCCTGCATTTTTATGTGTAATCTCCGGGCAATTCTTTAAAAGATAAAATGAAAACACAGTGCATGCCAAACAAACTTGTTGGCCTTATGCAGTGGGAGATACCAGTTTGCATTTTCTGGCCAGATAAGTCCCAGTAGCTTATGGGATATTTAGGGATGTCTTTCAAATTAAATCATTCCTCCCCCCTCAAAATGATAGTCCTGGAGGCCATGCTCTGAGCAAATATCTCCCTGCTGTGCCCCTGGCCTCCTCCTAATGGGCCCCGCATCTTTTGATTTAAGTACCTGTTTCAGAAACTGACTTCCAGGCCTCTGCAAACACCCTCCAATCTGTCCTGCGACTGGGCGATCTAGGTGACCTCTGGTGGCCAGGGAGCTGGCTGCAGCAGGTCTCAGCGTGTGCTTGGGGCTACACCTGGAGGGCCCTCTTATCTCCTCCTCGTTTCCCAACTTGCATTCCTACCCTCTCCACATCTCTTTTGAAGACGTTTCCCTCTCTTTTCTTTTTTCTTCTCTCCTCTCCCAGTTCTTTTGTCTCGACCTTTTCTTTCCCCCTCTTCATTCTTTTTCCCCTCTTCCTTTGCTGTTCTCTTCCTTCCTCTATTTTCATTCTCTTCTGTTCATTCTCTCCCCTCCACCCTTCTCTTCTATTACTGTTCTTTCCTCTCCTCCCCATTCCTTACGTTATTTTCCCTCTCCCAGCACCCCCGAGTCCGGGGAACTTGGGAGAGCTCGCTCACCAGGAATACACCAACACCGGCTTCGAGTATTTCTTGCGATGGGAACGGAGGGTGAGGGAGCCCTTGCGCTCCAGCAAGTCGGTGGGTCCGAGCTCAAACCCGTATTGCCTACTGCTGCACAAGTCCTGGTAAGAGCCGTCAAATCTTGCCATGGTCGCCCCCCAGATACAGACTTTAAAAGATTTCCCTCTGCATTTGTTCTGCCCCCAACCCACAAAGGGTGAGATTCGGCGTCTCCCATCTCCTAAGCAACTTGGGGCGGGGTCAATGGTAGGTTGGATCGCTCAAACGTCATAGCCTTTGGTTTCCTAGACAGTGTAGCTTCCGAGTCCAGGAAAACTACATTTCCCAGAAAACCACAAGAGAAGGGTCCGGACTACAGAGAGGGAAGAAGAATCATCTCTATCTTGGGACTTGTAGTTTCGCCCGCCCAATCTCCTGAGTGGCTGGGCGGAGTTTAAGGGATGGCCGCAGGTCAGTCAAAGGCTAATGGGGCCTGACCCCAGAGAGGGGTCTGTTCCGGATATCCTTGTAGAAATTCCTTTTACCATTCACCATCTGTTGCCACCGTACCTATTGCTTACAAGTTTAATTAAAAGGGAGCAAGATAACTCTTAAATACGTCATTTCTATACAGCTTTTCTAACTGAAAGAGGAGGAGCGGATCATTCAGCTAAAGTGCGAGGATGAAAAGGCCTGGCTGGTTCCAGTTTAAGCTGCTTTATCAACCTTTCTGAACACGGGTTTCTTTGAAAAAGTGAAGGATGGAGTGAGACAGTGGAGGGGATGGGGTGGGCACAAGGATCTGAAGTCTCTTCAGATTATAGATACAGTTTAGGGCTCCTAGGCATTCGGCTCCCTAAGACTTGCCAAGTTCTTTATTGAAAACATTCGATTTTTAGTGACAACCCAAATTCATCACGTTATTGTGTTGTGAGTTATATGCAAGGAAATCTCAAAATGATCATCTATGGCATTGTCTTCAGGAAATCATTGGATAGATGTCTTTTAAATATATATATTTTAAAGATTTTATTTATTTATTTTTAGAGAGGGAAGGGAGGGAGAAAGAGAGAGAGAGAGAGAAACATCAATGTGCGGTTGCTGGGGGCTGTGGCCGGCAACCCAGGCATGTGCCCTGACTGGGAATCGAACCTGAGATGCTTTGGTTTGCAGCCCGCGCTCAATCCACTGAGCTACGCCAGCCAGGGCTTGGATAGATGTCTTATAGAAAGAAAATGCTTATTTCATTTTTGACTTTCCAAGTAAAGAATAATTAACACATCAGAATTCTCCCACAACCTTCGTTGAACACCTTAAGGGCATTAATGGACTTAATCATGGCAATCCCTTTTACCTGGCACAGTGCTTTAGTACAAGGTGTCATTTCAGATTGTTGAATGAATGAATGAATATTGTTTGATTATTTTACATTCACTTGGGCTTCCATAAATCCCAGAAGTGTCTTACTTTAAGAAGACCACATGTAAAAAAGAAGAAAAAGAAGACCACATAGATCACATGTACTCAAAAATTCAAATTTAAAAACAAATTTAGAGATTTCATTTACAAATAGATTCTCTAGTTTGCAAAAGATTTATTATAGCACTCCTACAAATAACAAGGTGCTTTTCTGAATCGGTTTTCATAAATTTGATTACACACAACTATTAAGTGCTTTTCTGTGGCCTGTGGTGCCCAGTGTGGGTGCCTGTGGTACCTAAGACTCCTATTTTACAGGCAGCTACAGCTGAGCCATGTTATTGAAAACCAGACCAGCTAAGTGCTAGTAGAGTGCTGACCACTACTCTAGCCCTTCTTGAAGGAATGAAAAAAAAAAGTTAACTTTAAAAGGGTAAATAAGATCCACATTAAGCTCAGTCTGAACAAAGCACTGGATGCATATTGCTATTGCTTCAAATATGAGCACCATTGCTATCATGTTTGTTTGTGTGTTTATTTTACTCATGTTAAAAGTGGTGGCAACATAAAAAAAGTCAGGTATGTACAGCCAATTTCATGTAGAGACAGAGCTGCCCAGAGCCAAAACCTTCTGTGTTGCATGGGCACTGCAGAGATTTAAAAGCTTTCAACCCACCAACTAGCAGTAAGTTAAGAAAACAACAAAAGATAGCTTGTTATTTTAGTGTTCCTTAAGCTAAGCTGACAATCTATTTGAGTCTACAACTATGCTCTATTGTTATACTACTCTCTTTCCCCTTATAACAGCTTCACAAACTTTATTGTCTTCTGTGTCTACCAAATACTTTTTAGCATCCTCATGTTGAGATATAGGAGACTAACTCTTTGGTACCCTCAAATTCAAATGCTTTCCATTCTCTTTATATACACCAGGACATTCTGTAGAATTTTGGGTTTGTTTATTCCTTATTGATAAAATAGGAAGAAAACAGTATTTATCACAGGAGAGTTTTGTAAAAATTACCTAAGACAACTATTGTATATTGAAAGTGGGTGGAACATTGCATAATAAATATTTGGCCCTCAATTAAATTTCAATTACTACTGCTATTATTACCTCCTAACTTTGTCTTTATCATTTGGGAAAAGCACCCTCAAATATGATTGTTTTTTGGGTGAAATATCCTAAGTATAGTCACTGTTTTTCAAGCTTTGCTTGTTTACGAGGTCTTTTTAATGAGTATCTTTATAATATTCTAATATGAAACTTAATAGTCTGAATCAGAAAAATGTTGGTAAGATATCTGGATATGTTGCTGGTGATAACAATGGTTTTGTATTCATATAGAATCTTTTCATTTCAAAATCTTTAATAAGCTTTATGCTCTATAAATGTGAAATCACTGATCCTCAACACACTTGACGTATTCCTGTTTTCCTCAAACTTCATCAAAGCAATGAAGTACAGGACTTAAAGCAATGCCTCTATTTGTATTAATCTCTTTTCATCATAATAGCCTTGGGATAAGAAAATTATAGCTCAGGTGGCTCAAACAGGGCTTTTCTGCAGGATAAGTGCAAGCAGACCAATTCAAGAAATAGGAATCTCGTCATCTGAGCCTAGCCTAACACAGTTCTTGATTAGCACTATCAGAACCCTAAAGAGGTTGCCCAGCAGACCAGAGCAGGACAGCAACCCTAAAATAGATGTAAATGAGCCAGTGTAAATGACCACAGAGGCAAACCTCTTCAATTCTTTTCCTCTCCTGTCGTAACAGTTTGCTCAATTCCCATAAAAGCCTCTGCTCAGAACCTTCCAAAGTCACCAACAGCATGTTCTCCCATTTCTTCTCTCTACTAAATGTCATTCATTTAAGTGGAGAGACAAAATTTTTAATTATATAAGAAAATTAATTTGTATTGGCTTCTTTTGAATCTAGTTTAAATATATTAGAAACTTGTATTTAAAGTTAAGAGTAAGTATGTATGTCCTGATCAAGGACTGCATAGCCTCCTGTTACCCACTATGTATGCCTCTGGGGGTCCACTTTTGAATATTTTATATGAAAAAGTGAGCATCCATCTGCTATGTCACAACAAATGAGAAGTATCTGGTTATCCTTTCCCTTCCATGCCCTACTCCTTCTTTTCTTCTTGTCTCCTTTCTTCTCTGTTTCCTCCGTCCTCCTTTGAGACATGATATGGATATTTGAGTTAGAATCTATTGATGCAATTCTAATACATTTCAGAGTTATATGAAAACTATGAAAGAAAAATAATAAAACCTACAAACCAGGGCCAAAATTTTTATGAATAAATTCATATTTAACAACCTAGTTTAACAACCCAAAAAGGAGTCAATTCTGACAAAAGCTTCCATCTTCTTCCCTTTCTGTTAACTATTCATCACTACCAACTGCCTCTTTTAGCATGGTTTTAACCTTGAGTATGACTCCTCTCTGCCTCTACTTTGGATTGCAAACCTATAAGGCTTTGACTTGCTCTCAGGACATTTTTATTAACTAGTATTGATTAAGTGCTGTCATGCAACAGACAGTTCTGGAACTTGTACTATCAGCATGGGGAATTAATTTATTAAATATTCAATATATTATTCTATAATTCAGCATATCCCTATTTTGATATCTAATCCAGCCAGTAAGTGAAACTCTTTGGCAGAATTATCCATAATTTTCTCAGGAAAATTTTCACGTCCTGGATTGGTAATGACATGCTGTAACATAAATGTGGAGTAGGGATTTCTTTAATACCCAACATGTTGGATATCCTTAATTATTCAAAGACTGAATATCCATTTTCACAAATGATCTAACCCCTTGATTTCTTCCTTTTCTTCCCTGTGCTGCTTTGGCACCTTCACTGTTTATTATCAACAAGAATGAGACAATTCAGCTACCAGTTAACAGTTCTAATGAAAGGAGTTTGTGCTTGAAATTAAGCTCATTATTGTTGTGGCTTTCTTTATTTTTCCTGGTTTTTAATCTGAATAAAGGAACGTTTTCTCCCAGGGAAGAAGCTCAAAAGAAATAATTTGCATCTGGGCTCCTTTCTTCTCCTGGTGATGGTGGACATTTTCCCACATTCCCCATCAGACCCACCCCCAGCTGCTCAGTGAGCGGACAGGTAAGGAATTGACTAAAAGGCTTCTCCCAGAGAGTCAGGTGTATGCAGGGGGTTTCTGGTTTTTGTGTAGCCCAAGCACACAACTGAGGGTGCCCAAAGTCCCAGTCTGAAGTAAAGGAGGGGAGCTGAGGGGAAAGCTGGAAAACTTTGTGAACCTTGAAGGACTGTCTGAGCTTTGCATGATTTTGCATTTCCCATGTTCAGTTGGCATGTATTAGATTTGTGGTGCCATTTCCTGTGTTAGGTATCTTTCTTTAGCATCATATTTAGGTTGCTTTAAACTAGAAAGGTTTGAACTATTTCAGAGGGATCTGAATAGCCGGGAGGTGACTAAAAGTAACTCAAGGATGAGGGAGGACCCAAATAAACCCAGAATTTATTTATAAAAAGTTGTGTATTTATTCTTACACATTTAAACTTCAGTTACCTTCAAAGTACTCTCCATCTGATGCAATACACCTAGCAAGACATTTTTTTCTCCACTGCTCAAAACAGTTTTTGAACTTGTCGATTTTGATGCCTTTTAGTTTTGCCTTTTTTTAGTTTCACCTCTTCCACATTGGCAAAACATTCCCCTTTGAGGACTTTTTTCAAACAGGGAAATGAAAACAAAATTTCAAGGTGAGATTGGGTAAATAGGAGTGTGGGCATGGGGGTCATGCCATTTTTGGTCAAAAACTGTTGAACACCCAATGCAGTGTGGGCAGGTGTGCTTGTAAATCACCTGTC
This sequence comes from Phyllostomus discolor, assembly GCF_004126475.2. NCBI lineage: Eukaryota > Metazoa > Chordata > Mammalia > Chiroptera > Phyllostomidae > Phyllostomus > Phyllostomus discolor. The sequence continues at coordinate 167,273,191 of NC_040905.2, read as the reverse complement.
CTGAAATGGGCCTTGAAACAAAATTCACTGAAGCCAAGTGCAGCCTCTCACAACAACACCAGCTAGTACACTGACACTGATGGGTTCCTGGAACATCCACCTAGTGGAGGAAGCCTGTACTACAAGGCGCCTGCCTACCAGAAGATAATTCTTTTTGGGGGGTTTCCCTCTCATGTAATCTTTTAAAATAAAGGAAATAAAGACCAAGACATAGTAAGGATACTCAACACCAAGGGTTCACTTAGTTTCTTGTTGCCCATTCTGTGAGTAATTAGTATATTCCTTACAATTTGGAACACGATTCAAGATGGAGAAAGGAGTTGAAATGGTTCTTTTCATAGGAAGCTGGAGTTACCACAAATAGTGTTTTCCAGAAAGGGAGGGTGTTTGCTGTGGCGGCTATAAAGGTGAGTCCATGGTGAAGCCCACCCTCTGAGGTAATTGAAGGCAAGATCAGCTGCTTTATTACTGCCCCACCTTAACTACTCCTATCTTCCTCCTGGGCTCACTATATATAATAGCACTTAGCCCTGCTAGGACTGGGGAAGAAAAGAGAAGTAAGAGGGGGGAAGGTCTTGTTTAATTGTTGAACTTGGAATCATGTCAAGGCTTTCTGGGTGATTATGCCCAAATGTTGCTCCTGGGGAGCTTCTGTGGGTTCCTCAAGGGCCCCTGAGAAGACTGCATCATCGTTAGGAGCAAACTATGCATTTTCCTCATTGGTGAGGTCTCCTCACCCTAGCAGGCATATTTCTTTGGCAGAGTCCTTTGAAATTGGCTCACGCTCAGCTAATCTGTCCAATGTCTATTCTTGTTCATGGAGAAACACTCAGCATTTTTGGTACCCTCCAAAACCTGGAAGCAGAGGCTGCTTCTCTCCACACTGTGCCATCACACACAGCTCCAGGAGGCATCTGACCTTTAGACATTCCTAGACTACAAATGTGCACCACTCACCAAGTGCTCCCAATCCCTGGGGTACAAGTCAAGTTCTCTGAGAGAATTTACACCCCCCCACTTGCCTTAAATGAAGGGAAGAAGAGAAGAGGAGACTATGACATTGTGCCAGCTCTCTACAAAGAAATTCTCATTAGTGTTCTCCCTCTCCTCCATCAGTGTGACCTTCCCATGTGTATGTACTGAGGGTGAGTGATGGCGGATACTTAGGAAAACCAAGCAAGCTTGTCTGGCACCTCACTTCAACAGTCAGCACAAGTATCAGCTTCTCCATTGAAAGTGTGTCTCTTCCTCCCCAATACCCACCCCACAGTCTCCAGTTAGAACTGATCACCACCTTCTCTGTGTTCCTGCAACATCTTGAACAAGTTTTATGTCACCCATCACATAGTACAAAGGTTAATTATTTAAATGTCTATTTTCCCTGCTAGAGTGACTTGAGGACACCATCATTTTAACATCCCCATTGTGTAGCAGAATACATGGAACCTGGATGTTTATCAAGAAAAAGAGAAGCTGGCACTCATGTAGCACTTTCTAGTTGCTATGCACAATACTAGGCATTTCAACACATATTATCTAATTTCATCATCACAGCAGCCTTATGAAGTTGGAACGATTTTAGATCTATTTTAAGGTGAAAAAATAGGGCTTACTTAATTTAGGTGACTTTCCAAAATTACGCAACTGCTAAATAATGAAGACAAGATTTAAATGCAGACAGCTGGACTCCTAACACAATCTTTACTCAATATTGTCTACCAGTATAATAAAACACTAATTAATTATAGTTAAAGTGGTGGCTTATTTTCTAATTAATTAAAATTATTTTTTAAAAATTGATTTAAAATAAATATAAAATTTTCTCTAACTAAAAATCATTTGATGAAAAATTTTATTCCAAGTTTCACTTTGCATAATTTATTCAACATGTATCATTCACATGAAAATATTTAGAATAGCTTTATTTTCACTAACCTTTAATTGAAACTTATTTTTCCTTAAATTACAAATGTAGGCAACAGACCACATGGTATTAGTAATGCTTGTGACTTTGCCATAGAGAGAAATCACAGATATCTTTTTATTATGTTATTGCTGCTGCAAACACCACAAAATAGCATTTATTCTCATACTACTTTAAAATTCTGGTAGTTACTAGATCCATTCTGGACCTTCTTAATTAATGCAATATATTTTTTAAGCACATATAATTGCTTTACATCTTGTGCAGAGTTTTGGGGCAAGACATCAAATCACCCAGGTGACTCAGCCCCACTACAGCCCAGATTTGGCACCCTGCGACTTCTGGCTTTTCCCAAAAGTAAAACCACCTTTGAAATGAAAGAGCTTTCATACCAATGAAATTTCATTGATGAGATTCAGAAAAGTATGACAGAGCAGCTGATGGTGATTGGGAGAACTGTGTGAGGCCACCAGGTGCCTACTTTGAAGGGGACTGAGGTGTCATTGTCCTAAGTACAACGTTTCTTGTATCTTCTTCAGTAAATGTCTCTATTTTTCTTATTAATTGGCTGGATACCTTCTGGACAGACATCATATACAGGGTCTGGCAGAAGTAATGCCTGCTTGAGTGTGGTTGGTAGGGTAATAATATGGTTGTAGTAATTTATAGTTTTAATTTGAACATTTCACCTAAAATGTCATCTGCTGTGTCTGAGTGTGATGTTGTTATGTTACAGAATTACATGCTTACGATTTTGTAATAAAAAGGGGCATTATTTGTGCCAAATCCTGTATATTGTCATTTCTATATTTAAAATGAGTAAATTGAATCATATATTTAGTAAGAGACAAAGCCTGAAGAGCAAGTCTTACATTCTTATCTTTAGATTCCAAGGAATATTCTCATTGCCATTCTACTTCAGAATATATGTGTATAGATTCTGAAAATACATAAATATATATTTTGTTCATTCTTTTGTTTGCAAGAGAGGAGTCTGGTCTCAAGGAATATAGGACTATTTCTTCGGCTTAGCCTTTACCTCTCTAACTTTTCCTTCTCTAGATACATATGACTTTTCTACCTAAGACATTAGGCAGCTGTTTGTTAGATTAGTAGTAAGTTTCCAAAATTCCTCCCTTGTTAATTTTCTCTGAAATTATATAATTCAATACCCCAGGGATTATATAAAATATGGTCAATTTATGTGAGTGCTTTGTCCCTATGCCTTGTCACTTGGGATCAACTTTTATTTTTGTCCTAAAGAACTTCTGGCTCACACTTTGCCTTTCTCTTGCTCTCATCCCCTCTGTGTCTAGGTTGATTTTTCTTTTTCTATAGTAGCCTCACCCCGCTTTGGTGTGTCCATTGTTCTTAACAGGATTAGAGGACTTGGATCTTTCTTCAGAATTCTCATCACTCTAGAATCCAGAGATGAAAAAAAGTATCTGGATTTCTAAAACATTTCAACATAAATTTTATTCCATAGTGGAAGGTTAAATGTTTTGTTTTCCCCAAAGTTATGATTTCAGAACAAATATGGTTTTATTTTTATATAAAATTCTAAGAAAAAAAACCAAGATCTCAAAATCCTCTACAAAAATATTCAAAAAGCCTATCTATCAAGAATTAGTCTTATTAGCTCTTCACAAACATGGCACCCAAAGAGAAGAAGGCAGCCCCTCCCCCTCCCAAAGCTGAAGCCAAGGCTTTGAAGGCAAAGAAAGCAGTGCTGAAAGGCATCTAGAGCCACAAAGAAAGAAGATCCGCACGTCACCCACCCTCTGGAGGACTAAGACACTGTGGATCCGAAGACACCCTAAGTATCTTCGGAAGAGCGCCCCCAGGAGACACAAGCTTTACCACTACGCCATCGTCAAGTTCCCCCGACTACTGAGTCAGACAAGAAGACGGAAGACAACAATGCACGTGTGTTCACTGTGGACGTCAAGGCCAACCAGCACCAGACGAAACAGGCTGTGAAGAAGCTGTATGACACTGACGTGGCCAAGGTTGACACCTGATCAGGCCTGATGGGGAGAAGAAGGCACGTGTTCAACTGGCTCCAGACCGTGGTGCTTCGGACGTTGCCGATAAAATTAGGAACATCGAAACTGCATCCAGCTGGCTAATTCTAAATCTAAAAATGCTATACTAAAAAGAAAGAATTAGTCCTATTATTTAAAAAAACTGCTATGAAATATATTTTAAATTTAATTATTAGCTCATGCTGTGTCATTGCTTCTCATTTACCAGAGTCTATTCTATTTAGTTTAAGATAAACTAAATTTCTATTTCTGACTGAACCTTGTTAGTATTGAAAAATGCATCATCTTTTCTCCCAGTATGGATATGTTTGAGAATATTTTATATAAAAATTAATTGCCTCTTTTTTTTTGGCACATTACAAGGAGGACTATTTTGAAAGTAAAATATTAATGATGACTATGATTCACCAATTTGAAAGGTTTCTTCAATACTGTAGCACAAAATTTCTTTTCATTATAGTCAGAAGTGGGATATATGTTTTTTCCAGATGGCTATGCTTTCTCATTTTCTATCTAAATTTGTTAGAGTCATGGAATAAACAGGCCTAGAATCTGAGCTCAATGGAAGAAATAGTGAATGTTAGTTCATACAGCATTTTAGCCAAAACAGAAACATATTCTTAGCCTCTAAAACACTGAGGATACTGCTGCGGATACTTCTCCTACCTCCCATGAGGTCAAAGGAGGCAGCTAACATTTCACAAAGGTGGCCTTTCCATTTTGTACAAGCATAGTCATAAGTTCCATTCTATGTTGAGCTAATGTGAACTTTCTTGCTAGATGCTCCTGTTGTTTCTGTTTCTGGAAGATAAATGAAATGTTTTATTGCTCTTTCTCGTAAGATCCTTTCAGATGTTTGAAGAGAGTTGACATGCCTTCTCTTTTCTCAGGTAAACAAAGTAAAAAAACTATCTGTTCTTTATCTAATTATGGCTGACACCTCTGGGTGGGCATCGTTTTGATCGTGATCCCCTTTAAAAAAGGCTTCTCAGAAGAGAGCAGACTCTGAGCAGACTCAGAGTTTCCCTCTGACTGACGCCCAGTACAGTGGGGCTACTATGTCCCATACATTTATTAGCACAGCCTAAGCGGGGGGAAGGAAGTAAGAAAGGAGAGGAGAAAGGAAGGAAGAAAGGTAGGAAGTGAACAGGAGGGAGATGTGGAATAGAGATGAACTGAAATCAGATCAGGGAGAAATAAACGAATTCAAAATATATGCCCTGATGCTAGTACTAGGATCAGAACTACCACCTGGAGACTAAGCTTTGGACTTCTGTCAAGGTTGGAGAGCTTATATCAAGCCTCCTGCATTAAGCCAGAGGCCTTTGAAAATACAAATCCTCTCTGAAGCAAAATATCCCCAGTTTAGACTCCCAGGATTCCCCCAGATTAAATTCGACAAATGTGATCTCACAAAGAAACTACTGGCAAACATAGAAGGAAATATGCTATGGGGAGCAAAAACAACAAAGAACAGATTTAGGTTCTCCCCCACACCTGACCACCCAACTCAGATGTTGAAATTATTATATGTAGCGTGTAAGGGAATTTTAAATGGAAATTCTAAAGAAAAAAGTCTTCAAATCCTAAAACAACCTGAACAAGGGATAAGTCACTACCAAAAATGGTCAGAAAAACTTTCAATGTACACATGGATACGTTAATCAGCAATTTTCCTCTGTGATCATAGAAGACTTCTGAAATACGTAAGAAGTGTGGAAAACAAAAATTCAAATTTTGGTAAAATTAAGAGACACCCCAAAATATTTGTAAAGGCTGCTGAGCCTTCAGGATTCGTATGGCATAAGTGGAAAGAAGCTAAGAATGATGTGATAAGCAGAACACTAAAATCCATGCCCCCTACCAAGGTTTATGGCCCTAATCAGGAAGTATAAATATTATGAATGCAATATCTCACCTATTATTATATTATATTACATGACAAATGAGATTTTGCAGATGCAATTAAGAGTACTAAGCAGTTGACTTTGACTCAATCAAGAGGGAGATTATCAAGCCCTGGCTGGCATAGCTCAGTGGATTGAGGGCGGGCTGTGAACCAAAGTGTCGCAGGTTTGATTCCCAGTCAGGGTACATGCCTGGGTTGCAGGCCATGACCCCCAGCAACTGCACATTGATGTTTCTCTTTCTCTCTTTCTCCCTCCCTTCCCTGTCTAAAAACAAATAAATAAAATCTTTAAAAAAAAGAGGAAAATTATCCAGAGGACCTAATTGGATATGAGCCCTTTGAAAGCAGAGTTTTCTATAGCTGGTGGAAGATATGAAGGACAGAGAGATCTGAAACAGAAGGATTCAAGATGTTATTGTGACCTTTGAGGATGGAAGTTCCCTTGAGGGGTGCGAGAGTGGTCTCTAGGAGCTGTAAGAGTGAATCACAGCTGCCAGCTAGCAGGGAAATGGAGACCTCAGTCCTACACTGCAAGGAGATGAATTCTGCCAATGATTGGAATGATCTTGGAAGTGATTTATTTCCCAGGAACTCCAGATAAGAGAAAGCCCAGTCCAGCCACTTGGCATTGTGAGACCCTAATCAGTGAAATCAGGGAAGCCTGCTCAGACCTCTGACCTTTAAAAGCATGATCAACAAGTGTTGTTTGAAGCCATTAAATCTGTGCTAACTTGTTATATAGCAATAGAAAAGTAAAATAAGTGTTATTACAGAAAGTACTATTTTAAAGAAATTCTTGAAGATGATGAAGCACATCTTGAGGTATAGAAATACCCCTCCGTAACAGGCAGGTGAGATGGATGTTATCAGGATGCCTCCTTATGACTGATAGAAGAGGAGAGCTGAAAAGAGCCTGCCAGTTCATACACTCCAGTGAGACTAGTTCTTACAATCTTGGCTCTTTTCAGCAATATAAAACTATGTTCTTCATTCCATTTTAATTCTTTTGACTTTCAATTATAGTTATTGGATATTAATATTGCAACATCTAATCTGGTTATTTGTATTTTTCCAAGTGCATTTTGCTTGTCTTTTTATTCTTAGCCATGTAGCAACATTTAGGATGGAGTTCATTTATGGTCAGAATACAGTTAAACTTTGCTTTTCAAAAGGGAATTTAAACCATTTTCTTGTTGTAACTTATTTTTTTATCTAGTTATATTATGTTTTCCTTCTTTTCAATGTTTTCTTGCTTTCTTTCATTTCTCTGTACTCTATGGGCTACATTTTATTTGTTATATTATATTTTACATTGATTTCAAAGAGTATACATTGTATTTTTAATTGTACTAGTAGTTCTTATGGAGCTTTTCCAACATATTCTTTAACCTGTACTTCCTCTATTGTTCAAGATCAAGAATGAAATATCACCTTTTGACATTATGTAAGATAACAGTGTTTACATATAAGGCATGCCATCAACAAATGCTTATTTGATTGGACTCAGTTTAAATTAGTTTGTTCTTCAATCTAATTTGAAATTATTTAAGACATGGGATTCATACATCTCAGACAATGGGGGGCAGAGATGTAAGCATTATGGCCTCTGGTAGTACAAGCAGAAATATTTCTAAATGAACGGCAAGAAAGCATTGCTACCATCCAAGTGCTACATTTTAAGTAAAAATCAGTTCAGTAGTTGACAGTCAAGTGCTCTTCCTGTTGAAATAAAACCCAAGAGAGAGAGATAAGTTGATATACTTTTCAGTGTTTTTTGTTTGTTTGTTTGTTTGTTTTTGCTTCCTTCTAAATTCCCATGCTGGGGGTGAAGCAGTACCTCCACAATTCCCAGAATGAGTCTGTGAGCATCTGCATGTAGTATCCTGTCCAAGGGCAATTTGGCTATCAGGATATATCATCAAGTCCTTTAACAAGTTGTCCATCTTATCACTACAATTCTATGTGAAAAGCTCTGTCTGGATGCACAGCCCTAAATTGCCTAAATCCAAGAAAGAGTGGTGGAAACAGTTTCCATGACTCACTCAGGGGTTACATTAAGGTTTATGGATAAAATATGAGGGCCATGACAGTGGTTTGGGAGAAAAACCAGTCATCACTTCTGTTTGCCTTCCATTTCCTGCTCATATTACTTTTCCAACTGCAGGGTATGTTTTGGAACTAATCTACCAGGTTTTAGTATGACTCCCAGAGGCTACTGGAAAAGTAACCTCTATTCTGCTTCTGCTATGCTGTGTAAGAATACAGTACACTTGGATCAGGATGCAGCAGTCTGCCTAGATCAAGAGTGATGAGTGGGGACTATTCATGCTCAGGTTTACTCTAGTGTATTGTGCTCCCTACTATAACCATATTGTGTATTATACTAAGCAACTGAATATACAAATAACACTGACTAGAGACCATAGGAGTCTGACCCATAACCTGCCACTACTTTCCCAGGAAATGAACCAGCCCAAAAAGCTAGCCTCCTGTGTCAGACTTGCAGGAAGTCAATTTGCTATCTCTAGTGATGGTCAAGACAGCCAAACAATAACCTCTGCAACAATCAACCTCAAATGACCAAGACTTGATTAATAAATGACAGCATTACTAATTTTTGTCTCCAGCCTGCCTACCACTTCCCCATGCCAACAGTGCCCAATCATGGCATACCTGAAATTTTATCTTTTTTTCACGCTTCTGCCTGCCTTCAGTCTCTGCCAAAAACTCAGGTGATGATAGTTGACTCGCTTGCTATACCAAGATCTGACAAAATACTGTTTGCTTGTTCTCATTTGGTGGGTCCTCATTGATTTTCACAGCATAAAAGCTGACTTTAAGGAGGTGTTCCTGTCTCTAAAGAAGTGGACCCAGCACACATCCAGGCTAGTCCACTTAGAGAACTGGTCCAGTCTCATGTATTTAAACCTAGGTACAAAGAGAAAGACCATTAAATCTGCAGAACTAACATGACCCTCACTTGGATGTCATTATCTATAACTGTGCACCCTGTGGTGAGGATTTTGGAGCCAGAAACTCCATCTGTCCTGAGGTTACTGACCTCTGTCATGAGTGTCACAAGTGTGCTCGTTTCCTTTTCTATCACTCAGATAATTAAACCCCACTGGATCTACCCCAGGAGCATGTGTCTGGTCTTTCCATCAGCCTGAGCTTACAACTGGCACCGACACTAAAATGGTCATACACCTCCCACTTCTCAGATTGAACAGGTAGGAATTACATATTGTGTAGATGAATATAAAGACTTTTGACTTCTGTCCAAGGCTAGAATTTATAAACAGATGACTGTATATGGGATTTAGTGTTTTTTAACCTGGGTCTCAGTACCATTTAGGGGGAAAAGGGCAATACAGACAGAAAGAGCAGCATTAAGAAAGGCGAGGAGGGAGAAACACATAGAAAAATGTTGTGAATCTCAGGCCTCCAAAATATGCCATATGGTTTACATCCAACTTCAAGTGGCAGAAAAGACTCTGAAGCACTGTTGCCCTTAGAAGGCCTCGTAAGACCACTGATTTCTGGGTTCTCTTGCATTAAAGAGGATAAACATCTATACAGGCTCCACTGAGCTCCCAGGACATCCCCATCTGACTGCTGTTCTCCTTCATTCCCTCTGCACAAGGATCACAACCACACTGAACTCTAAGTCGGACCTTGACTCAGTCCAGATGTCCATTTTCAGTCACTTGAGAACTTAATATGCCAACAAACACTTTCAGAGGAAACATTAGGCCAAATAATTATTTGTTAAATAGAATGTCTGCTTCTCTCTTTGTTAAATCCTCACCCAAGAATACAAGTTTTTCTTTCATTGATTTTAGAGTGAGAGATTGAGAAACATGGATGTAAGATTGATCAGTTGCCTCCTGTACATGCACCAACCAGCCACCTTTTGTTACATGGGGTGATGCTCCAACCAAATGAACAACCCAGCCAGGGCTATACTTCTCTCTTTGCACTGCCAGTTCCCTATCTGGTATTAATCACAATTGCTAATATTCATGTCATCAACTGTAATAGAGCTCCCAGTGCTGTCAATTAGCACTATATCATTCAGGTACCAGCAATTTTTTCTTAAGATTTTAAAAAATCTTTTATGCAGTGTAGAAAATAATAAAGAAAGAAAAATAGTGAAGGAAGGGAGGGAGGAATGGATAAAGGGAGGAAAAGAAGGATCACAATGTCAACAGAACTGTTAATATTTTACTATAAAGCTTTCTAATCTTGGACTTCCAGTCAAGATGGAGGCCTAGGTAGACATGATTCACCTCCTCACACAACCACAGAAAGAATTATAACTAAATGTCAAAACAAATGACACCCAGAATGGTAAAAAAAATCCAACTGTATGGAAGTCCAACAACCAAGGATTTAAAAGAAGCCACATTCATCCAGATGGGTAGGAAGGACAGAGACACAGAGATGGGATGGAGAAGTGAGGAGATGTGGTATGGTATGGCACAGAGAAGCAGCAGTGGTAGAAGATGGGCAAGGGTGGTCCCACATTCACATGTGGTGGATAAAAGCAGGAGGGATACTTTGGGAGTAAACAATCCTGGCCCCAGGCCCAACTGCACAGATCAGGGTTCCAGCTCCAGGAAGATAAATCCCCATAACTTCTGGCTATAAAAGCTAGTGAGGGCTGGGGAAGTGGAATGAACTTCTGGATTTTCAGGAAACTTTGCTCAAAGGGCCCACACACTCTTAAAACATATGCAAACCCACCCACTCTGGGATTCAACACCAGGGCAACAGCCAGAAGGGTACCAGTCACATACAGGAAGTGGGTGAAGTGCCTGGAAAAGGGGCAAGTACTAGGGGAAGCTCCAGAGGCCAGGCACTGGCACAGTCCCCTCTCCAAGCCTTCTCCCACACAGAGCCACAAAGTGGTGAGGTAGGTTGCCCCACCCTGGACATAACCTGAGGATCCACCCCACACAATTTACAGGTGCTTTTTCTATAATAGGCCATGCTACTAAGATAGGAAGTCAAAGCAGCTCTATCTAATACACAGAAACAAACATAGGGAGGCTGCCAAATTGAGGAGACAAAGAAATATGGCCCAAATGAAAGGGCAGGAAAAAAGCCCTGAAAAAGAACTAAATGAAGCAGAGATAGCCAACCTATCAGATGCAGAGCTCAAAACACTGATGATCAGGATGATCAAAGAACTCACTGAGTAAGGCAACAACATAAAGGAAGAAATGAAGTTTACTCTAAGTGAAGTAAAGAAAAATCTACAGGGAACCAACAGTGAAGGGAAGGAAGCTGGGATTCAAATCAACAATTTGGAATATAAGGATGAAATAAACATTCAGCTGGAACGGAAAGAAGAAATAAGAATTCAAAAAAGCAAGAATAGTATAAGAAGACTCTGGGACAGCTCCGAGTGTGCCAATATCCAAATCATAGGCATGCCAGAAGGAGGAGAGGAAGAGCAAGAAATTGAAAACTTATTTGAAAAATAATGAAAGAAAACTTCACTAATTTGGTAAAGGAAATAGGCAGACAAGTCCAGGAACCTGAGTCCCAAATAAGCTGGACCCAAGGGGGACCACACCAAGACACATTATAATTAAAATGCCAAATGTTAAAGATAAAGAGAGAATTTTAAAAGAAGCAAAAGAAAAACAGAGAGTTACCTACAAAGAAGTACCCAGAAGACTATTAGCTGATTTCTCAAAAGAAACCTTGTAGGCCAGAAGAGGCTGGAAAGAAGCCTTGAAAAGAAAGGCTGGAAAGTCATAAAAAGCAAAGACCTACAGCCTAGATTACTCCAGCCAGCAAAGCTATCATTTAAAATGGAAGGACACTTAGAGCACTTCCAAGACAAAGTAAAGCTAAAGGAGTTCATCATCACCAAGCCATTATGGCATGACATGTTAAAAGGACTTATTTAAGAAAAAGATCACAACTAAGAACATTAAAAAGGCAACAAACTTGCAACTATCAACACCCAAATCTTAAAACAAACAAACAAACAAACAAATTAAAAAACAAAGTAAACAGCCAGAACAGGAACAGAATCATAGGTATGGAGATCATTTGGAGGGATATCAGCTGGAAGAGGATAGGGGGAAAGGGGTAACGGTGCAGGAATTAAAAAGCATAATTGGTAGGTATAAAATAGACAGGGGGATGTTTAGAACAGTACAGGAAATGGAGAGGCTGAAGAACTTACATGCATGACCCATGGACATGAACTAAGGAGGGGACTGCTGGAGGGAAGGGAGTACTGGGTGGAAGGGGTAAGGGGGAAAAATTGGGACAACTATAATAGCATAATCAATAAAACATACTTCAAAATTTCCCCATCTTTTTGTTGTTCTAACATAATACAATTTACATGCCACTTTGTAACTTCCTTTACTCAATAATATGTTAATATTAATATGTTAACATTCTATAATTGAAAGTTATCTGCAAAATGTACCCTACTGTTAAATATCTACTACTTCTTATTTTTCATTGTTAAAAGGAATTCTGCCATTAACACTATGTAATTAAATCTTTTCATGCCTACATGATGATTTCCACATAAAAAAATTAGAAATTGAATTTATGGATCAAAAGCTAAGTACATTTTCATGACTTTTGTTCTCTGTACCAAAAGACCTCCAGAAAAGTTGTGAAAATTTATATTTCCTCTAGCAGTGCATGACTATGTTCATTTCCCCATATCTTATTTGTATGAGTACTGTACTTAAGGAGGTTGCTTCCCCCATCTTTGGCACTCCTTTCTTTTCCACCTCTTGCTATTAACAGAGTAATGCACTAGAATTTTGCTAAAAGGAAAGGCTGTCTTATAAACATTTCATCATAAAGCATCCCAAGGACCACTGATACACAGAACCTGAAGGAAGCAACTTAGTCTCTCCAGAACTTAGATCCAAGACCTTTGGGGGAAAAGCAGAGTAATAGAAAAAGGCCTTGTTGGAGGACAAGAAGAAAAACAAAAATTGATCCTTGTATATGCATCTAAGAAAGACTCTAAGTAGAGTGGTAGGTGACTAAATGGGAAAAATAAATCAATCTCTATTTTCTGGATACAATGTCAAGCTTAGACTTTATCCCTGAGCTCCAGACAAATACGACCACCAGCAAACATTAGAAAAACTTATTCATTCTACCTCCAAAATATATCTTCATTGGGTTTACTTTTCTCTAAATTACTGTGACTATTTCTCTATCTCCTCTGACAATAGATTAATAATAGTTCTTCCTGCTTCTACTACAATCCATTCTACACACACAGCCACCAGGAAGTAATAGTGGCATTAGGTCATATACCAGCTTAAAATAATTCAATGGCTTTCATGGCTCTTGGAATAGAATCACAACTCCTTATGTATCTTATAAGCATTTACACATGAATGGGATCCTGTTTACCGATCACCTCCATTTGGTACCACTCTCCTCTTCTAACAGTCTGCACCAACTCTTCTCACCTTTTGCATGGGTAGCTCTTCTCATCCACATTGTCCCACCTTAACTACCCTAAGGTTACTCTCAACAACCAACCCATTTACTCTCCATCACACAAACCTATTTTTTTTTCTTTGCTGGAAAACCAAAGCTACCTAATGTATTTCTTTGAATACTTGGTTATTTTCTTCCTCTCCACAATATAATCTCTGTAAGTCCAGTGACTTACTTTTGACTCACTGGGTCTACAGCATCTAGTAGAATGCCTAGCACATTGTTGACACTTAAAACAATGTTAGATGAATAAATTAACAGGACAGCAGCTCCCAAGAAGTTTCTTAAATTTTATTGACAACCTAAGACCATTTCTTATAATTTGATATTATACTCTATTTCCCAGGCATCTCCCAAACTTGTCCCCATGCTTTTCTTAAGGTATAACATATTAGTTGAATTACACATTGCTTCAGCTTTAATTACTCTTTGCCTTGTTTGCTTGTGGATTTTTTATTATTGTACAATATCATTAACTTGTGGAATAACCAATGCCACAGATAAAGGAGTCCACACAATTTAGTGTAGTAGGACTATCAGCTCCATTCATTTGAACTCCAACAATAAACACTGCAATCTCTCCTTACATTTATGTGTTTTCATCCAACATTTTATTTCATCCAATTAAATATATTTTAATTAAAATACTAAACAATAATACATGTTCCTCTTTTTGGAAAAAAAAATTGTTTTGAACAATAAAAATCAACATGTTCCTTGGATAGTTATTGAATTGTTTATCATTTGCTTATTGATATATCATCTATTTATATATTAAGAATATTGATTGTGTCATATGGATTACCAAGTCTTTTCCTTTTCTTTTACTTTTTATTTGTCTTTCAAAATTGATGTGTGTGTATCTGTTTTCTTCACATTTTCTGCCTTGGGTGACATGTTTAGGAACACCCCTCCCACTCTGAGATCAGGCGTATCTACTCATTCTTTTCAAGAGTCTTAAACCTTCGGATTTTACGGTAAATGTCAGGCTTTATTTATGTGTATAGTTATGTATTTAGCTAAGGAAAACATTTCAAATACTAACAAGGAAATTAACTGGGGCAACACACTAAAGTTGACATGACAAATAAGGTCTTTTATACAGGGCATGGCTCTATTGATGGCACTCGCCTCTTCTACACTTACTCGTTCCCCCTGATGACATCATCATCGCTCACAGCTACTGCATCCACACCAGTGACCACCAAATCTAGATTTCCAGGCCAACATGTAGTGGAATCTCCTAGCCTATAAAAAAATAGGAGAAAGTCAAAGTCAGGAGGAAAGAACTGAGACTCAGGGGCAAAAGGACTGAAGGGGAAAGGTGCATGTTTGCTGGCTCTGGCATTCAGAAGCCTGGGGTCAGCTCTATATCATTAATCTCTGTTTGTTCTGGCCAAGGTCAAGGTGATTCCAGCTATAATCTGCTGGTGCAACAAACATGTATACTCTTTAGAACTAGAAAATAAGGGACTGTGGGAAAGACTGAGGAAGGAAAATATTCATGGCTTCTCAAGATGTGCATTGCTGGGGAAATCACCAATCAGGGCTCTCAAAACAACTAGAAAATATTCATCTGCTTAACTCTTATAATTACAATTCATAAACTGAAAGGGAGGGTAAAGGTATTCAAGAGTCATTTCCCTCTGAGTGTGTCCTAAATATCTACTTTTAACATAAATAGATTGGTACACTTGCCACTATTTAAAGAAAAACTACCCTCTATTCTGATGATTTTCAATCTTTTTCAACTCATAGCACACATAAACTAATTACTACAATTCTGCAGCACACCAAAAAATACACTATATTTTTTGCTGATCTGATAAAAATAGGTATAATTTTTATATATTCACACCAATGGCTACTGTTGTGTTGGCTGTTGTCAGTTTTCAACCTGATAATCTAAAAAAAAAGAGGTCAGTACCCCTGACTAAATGGTCAGGTTTTGCATGTTGTACAAATTCTTGTGTCACACCAGTTGAAAATGGTTGCTCTATTCCAAATCACAACTTGCAAGTCAAAAATAGATCAGTGGGGCTTAATTTACCAAAGACAAATCAGTGAAGTCCTTAAAATATTGTTACATAGTACTCTGAAGGTTTTCTTTGACATTGATTTCAAAGTGAGAGAATTCGGGATACCAATGTTTGGGGTTGTTTTGCTTTGTTTTTATTGAATTACAGACTAAACCGATCAATTTAATTTTCTATGTATTCTGTGAAGGGAGGCACAGAGGAAACTCTTATTGACAATTTAAAGTTAACAAAATTAATAATTAAAATTAATCTTAATTTTTAAAGATACCTTTAAGAACTGAAAAGACTTGATCAAGAGAAGGGCAGAATCTGGACTGGAAATTGGGTTTTCAGATTCTACTTTTGGTATTCTTTTTATTTTATTGTTCCTTTTACTTATTTTCTAGCATTTTATATTAAGTTAAGTAATAAGCTGATTTTACACAATTAGAAATGCTTGAATATTGCAGCACTATAACAGCGATTTTTAGCCCGTGTGCCATGGCACACTGTTGTGCATCAAGAATTTTTAAAACATGCAATACCTGAATATTTAGTCAGGGGCACTGACCTGTTTTCTCTTAGATTATCAAGTTGAAAAATGACAACAGCCAACACAACAATATCCATCTGGTGTGAATAAATCAACATTATATCTATTTTTTGTCAGATCAAGAAAAATATATTTTTGGTGTGTCACAAATTAGTTTATATGTGCTATAAGATGATATGATACTGTACATTAAAAACCCTAAAGACATGAACAAAAACTACTAGAGTAATAAATGAATTCAGTAAAGTAGCAGGATAAAAATTAGTATTCAAAAATTGGTGACATTTTTATACACCAATAATTAACTCTCAGAAAGGGAAACTAAGAAAATGATCCCATCTACAATTACACTAAAAAATACCTAAAAATAAATTTAATCAAGGAGGTAACAGACCTGTACTTAGAAAAGTACAAGATATTGGAGAAAGAAGTTGAGGAAGATACAAATAAATGGAAGCATATACCAATTTCATGAATAGGAAGAATTGACATCACAAAAATGTCCACACTCCCCAAAGCAATCTATAGATTCAATGCAATTCCTATCAAAATATCAATGACGTATTTCACAGAACAAGTATCATATGGAGCCACAAAAGACCATGAAGAGTCACAGAAATCTCGAGAAAGAAGAACAAAGTTGAAGTTATGTCACCTGATATCAAACTATACTACTGTACAAGGCCATAAAATCAAAACAGCATGGTACTAGCATAAAAACAGACACACTAGGTCTGTTTAGAAAAAAAACAACAATTATTAGTATAACAAGAATGTTAATAATAACAAGAATGGTTTGCATGACATCAATGTAACCAGGCAGCCAAGGAGAGTGGACTGGAGTGCACATATGTAAACAATGATGATTTCACTGTTCTAGTCAGTGGGGGCAGTAGACACAGTTGAGTGAGCATGTCTACTGTGTGGCCATCGCATTCAAAATGACAGAGCAAGTAGAGCAATGAATCTGCATCAAATTTTGCATTAAGCTTGAACATTTCTCTGTGGAAACTACTCAGATGATTCAGAAGGTCACAGCTATGGGTGACTGGTGATTGGCAGCTTTACTACAACAACATACCCTCTCATGCATCATGTCTTGTGCAGAGTTCTTTTGGCAAAACATCAAATCACTCAGCTGACTCAGCCCCACTGCAGCCCAGATTTGGCACTCTGTGACTTCTGGCTTTTCCCAAAACTAAATCACCTTTGAAAGGAAAGAGATTTTGTACCATTGATGAGATTCAAGAAAATATGATGGGGCATATTACATGGTGATTGGGAGAACTATGTGAAGTGCTTATTTTGAAGGAAACTGAGGCATCATTGTCCTATGTACAATATTTCTTGTATCTTGTATCTTCAACAAATGTCTCTATTTTTCTCCATTACATGGCTGGATACCTTCTAGATACACCTCATATAGATCAGTGGAACAGAATAGAGAATGCAGAAATAATCCCACACCTATATGGTCAATTAGCATTTGACAAAGGAGGCAAGAACCTACTATGGGGTAAACAGTCTATTTAAAATGACAATGGGAAAGTTGGACAGATATGTGCAAAAAAATGAAGCTAGACCACCTCCTTACACTCTACACAAGAATAAACTCAAAATGGATTAAACACTTAAGTGATAAGACTTGAAATCATAAAAAATCTTAGAAGAAAGCACAGGCAGTAAAATCATGAACATTTCCCATAGCAATATTTTTTCCCTCAGGCAAGGGAAAGAAAAAAAATAAGCAAACAGGACTACATCAAACTAAAAAGGCTTTGCACAGCAAAGGAAACCATCAATAAAATGAAAAGACAACTCACTAAAAAAAGAGGTTAATATTTTAAATTTATAAAGAACTCAACGCTAAAAAAGCAAATAATCCAATTAAAAATGGGCAAAGGACATGAATAGACACTTCTCCAAAGAGGACATAGGGATGGCCAATAGACATATGAAAAGATGCTCACTGTCACTAATCACCAGAGAAATGCAAATTAAAACCACAATATCACCTCACACCTATCAGTGTGGTCCTGTTGGAATGGTTATCATGAATAAATCAACAAATAAGAACTGTTGGTGAGGATGTGGAAATAAGGGAAAACCTTGTGCACTGTTGGTGGGAATGCAGATTGGTGTAGCCACTGTGGAAGCAGTACAGAGTTTCCTAAAAAAATTAAAACTGGAACTGCCTTATGAGCCAGAAATTCCATTTCTGGGAATATATCTGAAGAAACCTAAAATACTGATTTGAAATAATATTTGCACTGCTTTGTTCATAGCAGCATTATTTACAATAGCCAAGATTTGGAAGTAGCCCAAGTATCGACCAGTAGATGAGTGGTTAAAGAAGCTGTGGTACATTTACACAATGGAATACTGCTCAGCCATTAACATGAAGGAAATTTTACTTTTCATGTCAGCATGGATGGACCTAGAGGTTATTATGCAAACTGAAATAAGCCAGTCAAAAAGACAAATATGATATGGTTTAACTTAAATTGGAATCTAATGAACAAAACAAACAAATGAATTGGAAACAGACTCATATACCCAGAGAAGAAACTGACAGGTATCAAGAGCTATCAGAGGGGAAGGGGGTGGGGGGTAGTTGGGTGAAACAGGTGAAGGATTTAAGAAAGAAAACAACCCTCATGGGCACAGTACGGGAATTACTAGAGGGAAAGTGGGGTAGGTGTTGGTAGAAGAGGGTAAGCAGGGGGTAAATTGTGATGAGAGCAGGCTAGACTTTGGATGGTGAGTTCACAATGCAATGAGCAGATGATGTATTGTAGAATTGTTCACTTGAAATCTATACAATTTTATTGACCAACATAACCCCCAAAATTCAATTAAAAGAAAGAGAAACACTAAAAAATATTGTGAAGAAGAGTCCAGGGGTGGAAATAGTTTAAAGGAAGGATTTTCATGAAGTCAACAGATACACCTAAAGTTAAAATATCAAAAAGCCCAAAAGTACTAAAAATGAATACTTCCGGAAGCTGGGAATAGAATTTGGAATAGGGAATGGCAGATTTTTGTTTGTGTTTTATGTGTTTTTAGTTTTTCCAGTTACATTAAGATAAAACTGACATATATTATATAGGTTTAGGATGTGTAGTATAATGATTTTTTATATTTATATACTAAAAAATGAGTACCACAATAAGATTAACACATCCATCACCTCACACAGTTAAAATAGTTTTTTGTATATAGTGAGAACCTTTAAAATCTACTTTCTTAGCTACTTTCAAACATAAAACATGCTATTGTTAATTATACTCACTATGCTGTTCATTCCCTTCCCAGAACTTATTCATCTGATAACTGAAGTTTGTACCCTTTTATCACCTTCACACATTTCTCTCCTCTTGTCAACCACCAACCTGTTCTATGAGTCTGTTTTTTTTTTTGTAGAATCCAGAGGTGTGATGATACATTATTTGTCTTTTTGTGCCTGCCTCATCTCACTTAGCATAATGCCTCATGTTGTCACTAATGGCAGGATTTCTTTCTTTTTATGGCTGAATAATATTCCATTGTGTATACATAAAACATTTTCTCTATTTATCCATTGATGGATACTTAAGTTTTTTCCTTATTTTGGCTATCATAGATAATGCTGCAACAAAAAACAGTGGTGCATATATCTCTTCAAGACAGTAATTTCATTTCCTTTGGATGTATACCTAGAAGTAGAAGTGCGGGATCATATAGTGATTCTATTTTTAATTTTTTGAGGAACATCACTATTGTTTTCTATAGCAGCTGCCCAATTTACATGTCCACCCATAGTACACAAGGGTTCCCTTTTCTCCATATTCTTATCAGTATTTATCTCTTGTCTTTTTAATAACAACCATTATAACAGGTGAGAGACATCTCATTGTGGTTTTGATTTGCATTTTCCTGATAATTAGTGATCTTGTCCACCTTTTCATGTATCTGTTAAATATCTTCTTTTGTAAAAATGTCTATTCAGGCCCTTTGTTTATTTTTAAATTGAATTGCTTCGAGTTTTTGTTTTTGCTATTAAATTATATGAGTTCCCTATATATAGGGCCTAGCACAAATAAAGCCCCTTTTTATTTCAAAATCTTTAATTACAAAATGATAAGCATGTAATTTTGTAACAATATCACATTCAAGCACACTATATGACATTTTAGGTAAAATGTTAAAATTAAAACTATAAATTATTGCACCTATATTATTACCCTACCAACCACACTCAAGCAGGCATTATTTCTGCCAGTCCCTGTATTTTGGGCTCCCTATCAGGTAAGTGGTTTGCAAATTTTTTTCCCTTTTCATAGGTAGCCTGTTCATTTTGCTCACCCTTTCTTTTGCTGATGCAGTCTTACTTGTTTAATTTTGCTTTTTGTTGCTTTATTTTTTATATCCAGAATAGCATTGCCAAAACCAATATCAAAAAGTTTTTTCCCATGTTTTCTTCTAGGAGTTTAATGATTTCAGATTTTAGATTTGTCTTTCATCCATTTCCAGTTAATTTTTGTGACCGGTATAAGACTGGGGTCCTGTTTCATTCTTTTGCATGTAAACATCCAGTTTTCCCAGCACTGTTCACTGAATAGACTATCTTTTCTCCATTGAGTATTCTTGACTGCTTTGTCAAACATTATTTGACCATATATACATGGTTTTATTTCTGAGTGCTTAATTCTGCTCCATTGTTTTATGTGTCTGTTTGTATGCAGTATCACAGTAGCTTTCTAACGTAGCTTGAAATCGGGAAGCGTGATGTCTCTGGTTTTGTTCTTGCTCAGCACTCCTTTGACCAGCCGATGTCCTTTGTAGTTCCACACAAAATTTAAGACTTTTTTTATACTTCTGTAAAAAGTACTATTATAACCTTGAATTACACTGAATCTGTAGATTAATGTGGGTAGAATGGGCTACTTTCATAAGTAGCCCATTCTTAAAGAAGGATTAATATTGTCAAAATGGGCATTTTGACAATATTAATCCTTCTAGTCCATGAGCATGGGATAGCTTTCCATTTATATGCATCTTCTTTAATATCTTTCATCAATGTCATAGTTTTCAGTGTACAGATCTTTCACCTCATTGGTTAAATTAATTATGAAGTATTTTATTCTATTTTATGCTATTATATGTGGGATTGTTTATTTCTTATCTCATTTTTAGTGCAAAGAAATGCAACTTAAAAAAAAGTACCTTTATTGAGATACAATTCACATGCCATACAATCCATCCTTTTAAAGTCTATAAATCAATGACATTTGGTATATCCACAGACTTCTGCAGCATCACAATTTTAGAACATTTCATTGCCCTAAAAAGAAATCCTGCACCTGTTAGCCATCACCTTGTAATTCCCCTTATCTCCTCCCCAGTTCTGGGCACCCACTGACCTACTTTCCGTCTATACAGATTTCTGTACTCTGCACGTATTTCAGATGCGATTGGGTGTGTTCAGGGTGGTATGGCCATAGACTGGACATATTTCATATAAATGAAATCATACAATATGTGGTCCTTTGTAGTTGGCTTCTTTCACTTAGCAAAATGTGTTCAAGATTTATCCATGTTGTAGCATGAGATTTACTTTTTTAAAAAATCCTCACCTGAGGATATGTTTTTTATTGATTTTAGAGAGAGAAGTAGCTATGTTTGTGTGTCTGTGTGTGGGGGCGGGGAGAGAAAGACATGGATGACAGTGGGAACATCAGTTGGTTTCCTCCCATATATGCGCTAACAGAGGATTGAACCCACAACCTAGGTATGTGCCCTGACAGGAAATCGAACCTGCAACCTTTTTTTGGTCTACAGGATGATGTTCCAATCAACTGAGCTGCCTAGCCAGGGTAAGAGTTTACTTTTAATTTAAACTTTTCTGTACTAATAAATTGATTTTGTAGTACCATTGGCAGTTGTTGCTTTTCTAAAAATTTAAGAGTAGAAAAGTGTATTTCATGCATATCGTTAAATACCAATAGAATAATACTTTTTATAATCTGTATATTTCACTTCAAACTATGTGGTAAATGAGAGTAATTAACATATTTTAAGCCAGGTGTTGTGCTAAGTATTTCATGTACTGTCTTACTGAACATGCACAATAAATCTTTCAAGTATTGCACTTGTTTTATAGAAAACACAACTGAGGCACTTAACAGAAGAGGTCACAGAGATAGTAAGTTGTAGATCATAGATTTTAAAACTGAGCACTCTGCCTCCATAGTGTGTATTGTTTAGAACAGTAAATATAGATGATTTAGCACTGTTTAAAAATATTACAACAGGAATACAAGCCTAAATCATACAAACACAGTTCTAGTTGTGTGGAGTAACTTCTATTTCAATAGAAAACTGTGCTTTGCATATAGTATCAATAACTTTAAATATGAAAGCCCACAGGGAGAGAAATTATTAGTGATCCCATAGACTGCAAAAGAACTCATTACAGGGTTTTTTAGCTCTCCCACAGTACATTTAAAATTTTTTTAATATGGAAAGCCTGAGTTATATGCAACTGACTTTTCAGAGATATTTTCTTATATAGAGCAAGATAGACCCTTAATTTGTGCAGCTGTCCTTTTGCAAGGTAAACTAGAAAGGTAACCTATCTTTTCTGGCCACATAGGAAGCCATTCTTAGGGCATGGATTACTTGTAAATGAATATTGCAGACTTTAATACAACCATTTTAAAAAGCTTTAAAAGGTAAAATTGATATGTGTGATGGGCTGGATTATGTCTTGCCCACCCCCCAATTTATATGTTTAAGCCCTAACCACTAGTACTTCAGAATGTGACTACATTTGGAAATAGGACCATCATAAAGATGATGAAGTTAAAACGAGGCTGCAAGGGTAGGCCCTTATTTAATCTAACTGTTGTCCTTTTAAGAAGAGAAAATCTGGACATATAAGACACCATCTTGGAAAACAAAAATAAACAAAAAATAAATAAAAAACCAGAGACACCAGGGATGTGCATGCACAGAGAAAAGGCCATGTGAAGATACTGTAAGAAGACGGTCATTTGTAAGCCAAGGAGAAAGGCCTCAGACAAAACCAAACCTGCTAACACCTTGATTTTGGACTTCCAGCCTCCAGACTGTGAGAAGATAAATTTCTGTTCTTTAAGCATCCCAAGGCAGTTTGTTATGACAGGCCTAGCAAAATATGCTAAAAGAGGACAAAAAATGGAATTATATAAAATGTTCCATTAAAACCAGAGAAGGCAGAAAACAGACCCCCCAAAAAGAAGCAGAGAACAAGAACAATGAATATAAAATAATAACAAATGGGGTATATATTAATCTAACTATATCAATAATCAATTTAAAGGTCAATGGTCTAAAAACACCAAAGGCAGAGCTATGAAAGTAGATTAAAAACCAAGACCCAACAATATGTCATCTACAAAATTATATTGGATCCTACTATGGGAAAATGGGTACAAGTGAACTGAAATAATGAGGGAGGAGGTAGAGAGTATATAATAATGAAGAAACTTCTTAAGTAAGAAAACTTCCAAGAACTCTGTCCCCAGTGCTCTGTTTTATGACCCTTAAGTATTTCCCAAATCCCTACGATGGTGACTGGAACCTAGCAGGTGCTCAAAAAATATTTGTTGAATTAACACATGAATTTGAAAATGCAAAAGATAGTCAGGAATCTAATGTATGTGATGTTCCAACAACCACCATCAAATCAACCAAACAGTCCATTGAATGTTCCGCTGCCTTTGCTTTGCATTTTCTTCACAGTTTCATGTTTGCATAGCCTGTCTTGTACGGAACCTTTAGGAACAAAGAGAAATTAGAGAAACAGAATGTAGAAAAAAACCCTTTTCAACTCTAATCTCCTTTTTCATTCTCTCTCCATATTCAGTATGGAAGAGTGAAGGCCAGAGGCATGAAAAATAGACATTTTTCCCATGTAAATGATGACTCAAAATACTACTCAAGTCCTGGCTGGGCGGCTCAGTTGATGGGAGCATTGTCCCATATACCAAAAGGCTGTGGGCTTAATCCCCTGTCGGGGTACATACAGGAGGCAACCTATCCATGTTTCTCTCTCACATTGATGTTTCTCTCTCTCTCTCCTTCCTTCCCTCCCTCCCTCCCTCTCTCCCTGCTTCTTTGCCTTCCTCTCTCTCTAAAATCAATAAACATATCATTGGATGAGGATTTAAAAAATACTACATAAAGCTTGGTAGTTCCCGTCTTTTTCTTGCAGCAGAGTCCATCCAAATGCCAGTAGAAAAGAGAAAAAATCTAGGAATTAAAAAAAAACAACCACCAGTTTTCCTTATATGGATAATTCATGGGGTTCCAATGTCACATCTACCAGAAAATAGTTATCTAGAATAATGTAATTTTTTTGGAAACTTTCTCCTTATCAGTTCTTGAAAGATTAAAATATTCCAGGGGAGAAAATTACATATCCTGTTGACGCAAGTTCTTGTCTTCAAGTCACATACAGGAACGGCCTGAGAGCTTGCTTGTGCAGCCCTAGATTTTTTAAAAACCATCTTAATTAAAAATCTATATTTGGCTGCTAATAATACACAATTAATTCCCCCATTAAAACAAATAAATTCAATGGCATGGCACTGAGTTCTAGCTCTGGTTTGTAATTTAAAATGGAAAAGTAACATTTACATAGCCTAAAAGGTAGCAGGGGCAGTTTAGATTTTTTTCCAAATACAATTTCTGAAATAAAACCTGAAATATATTTTGTTTAAACAAGTTATATCTCCTTCACTATGATTGTACTGATTAAGAATTTTTGATCTTTCAAACAGTGGATAGCAAAAGTCTTCATTTGCTCTATTTCAATAGAATGTCTTGATATGCAACTTAGATTTGTCTCTAAGTAAGACTGTGTGTAAATAAGGTTAATCTATTTTAGAAAACAAGTTTCTTGGAAGCAGGTCTGTGTTATGGTTATATTTTTCACCTCTTTGGACATATCACATACATAGCAGGTACTCAAAAATATTTGCTCAATTGAAATATTTCATCAAATAGTTTGTATAAAGATGGATGCTACTAACCAGAAAAGAACCTCATCTTTTTATTGCATGAAGCTAAATATGTTTACCTAATTAATAGTTCTAGCTATTGAATATAGAATATTTGAAAGATATATAATAGCATTAAAAATTAATTCTACAATTTAGGTTTATCACTAATCAGAATGACCCTCCCTAGATAACTAATTATTTTTTCAGTTTAAAGGGTATAAAATTAATTTCTCAAATGGCTTCACACATTTTTTCTTGAAAGAAAAAGCACATCTATGAAATTACACTTTTCTTGTTGAAAAGTTGTCAGCTCTGTTAGAACCAGTAATAGGGACAATCCTTTCCTGATGTTGGTGGTATTGAGTTGGCACTGTCTCATATATTACAATTTTCCCTTAATATATTATCTATTTATTTCAATATGTATATTTCTTCCATCAGTCTATAGGTCCCATAAGAAGGCAATAAAATGTCTGTTTTCCTCAGAATTGTATACTCTGCAGCTAACACAATGTCTTATACACAGTAACACTAAAATTTGTGGAATAAATAAGTACAATTACTTGGAGTCTCATCCTCTCAAGGGTGGTATTTAGGTATCTCCTCCTATTAACTCAATACATTATTTTTACACTGTCCTTTTTCACACTGATGATAATTTGAGAGACTCACCGTAGAAATTAAAGTGTCTAAAGTAGGAAGACATTACTCTTTGGTATTCCTTCCTGAAATTTACCAGGGGTGTCCAAATTTTTGGTGTCTAGGCCACACTGGGAGAAGAAGAGTTGTTGTGGGCCACACATGAAACACATTGTAACACATAATCACAAAAATATCTTATAATGTTTTAAGTAAATTAATGATTTTGTGTCGGCCCACATTCATAGCCATCCTGGGCCACATGCAGCCTGCGGGGCCACAGGTCAGACACCCCTGATTTAGACTAACAGCCTCTATAAATGCTATAAGGAAAGCCTGAGCATAATTTAACAATTAACAAAGAATGTTCATCATTTCCTATGTGTGATTTGGGCCTGATGTTAATTTTGATGAGTAGTAGAGGTGTCTTAAAACATGGAAACAGGAAGAAATTGAGAAATAAAAATGTATAGTTTTATTACAAAATTTCTGAATTAACTGAGATAAATGAAGGGGAAATATAGTCTTGCCTTACATTTAGGAAGTTATTGAAGAAGTAGAAATTAAGCTTTAACTACCTTTGTAAATTTTCAGTTATGATTTTTTAACCTAAGCCTATAGTAAAGGGCCAAATATATGGTGACATAAGACGATTTGACTTTGGGTGGTGGGTACACAATGCAATATACAGAATATGTATCACAGAAATGTACACTTGAAGCCTGTAAAAAAGAGTGTATGGTTTTTGTTATACCATACAAAAACCATATTTACACAGAAGAGTAAGTAAAACATTAAGAATGTGCTACTACTTGAATACTTCTTTCAGTTAGTCATCCATTTAAAGGTGTACTACTAAGAAATTTCCTACACCAATGTGACATCTTCAGTACACGAGGAACATTCATTGCATTACAGAGACATACCCATCTCCCCAGGTATTTCCATACGCAGGTTCCGGAATGGCACTTTATGTCTCCAGACATTTGCTCCTGTTCCTTTTTGAAGATCACATCACGGGTCTCCTGAGCCTCTGTAGTAGGAAGGAAGAAGAGGGCAAAGGAAAAGGGTGACATTTCAGAACTGTCAACTGTTAAGAAGACTAAAAAATAATTTACTCAGCAACAAATCCCCTATCACGCAACAGAAAACTTGGTATTCTCCCTACTGTATCCACATGGATTCTAACATCAGCGCTAATTGCTCATTTAAAGTCATCTTCGTGATTAGCATCTTGATAATGTTTGCCAATTTTGTCAGTTTAAAAAAAAGTTCATGTTTTAACTAGGAGATTAATTGTGATTGCAGTATAATAGTTTTCTTTAGAAATATTTTAAAGAGTTTCACATTGGAAGTTAGTATTTAACTCAGTCTTAGTTTACTATTGTTATAGTGCTGATTTAGTCATCATGCTTTCTTTAGTCACAGAAATCAGTAATGATTGATTAGTGCTGCACAGTTTAAAGATGCAATCACACCCATTTTCCTATTTTTACCTCAACAATTAGAATAATGAAGTGATAGAAATATCAATGAAGTATAATACTAATAGATAACATTTGCATTCATGGGTGGTTTTGTGACATTTAAAAAATAGTGCTCTATTACATATGAAGTTTTCCATTTGGGAAAATAAACCTACACACTGAGGCAAGGGTTATACTGAAACTCTCATGAGTTTAATGTTCTCATTGAAAACCAGGTATTAATTTCTATTCATTTTCTTGAAATGGTCTTTAATCAAAACCTTAAATATGACATTGCTCCTGTTGACTTTTCTTAAGATTTCGTTAAAAGACATTGATATTGTAACTTTTGGAGTACTATGTTTCCCTTCTCATATTTCTTTATTAGTAAGTTCTTGGGTTTTAAGTTTTAGGACAGTGATCAGATTGACACTTGGCATACTATAAAGTATATAGTTAACCACAATGCCAATATAATAATGAAACATTTAAAATTGAGCACATCATTTTTTTAATGGGAAAATAAGCTGTGTGTTTTTTCCCTTGCAATAGTCAGTACACAATAAACACATGTTTAATACTATTTACACTTTACCATACGTAATACAGGTAGGGCAAAAGTAGGTTCACTGTTGTTCTTATAGAATATAATAATTAATAAACAATAATACATGAATAAACTCTGTTTTGTGTTCAAAACTGTAAACCTACTTTTGCCTCATCTGTATTACTGTGAGAAAATGGACTTCAATCCAAATAAATGGAGTAAATAAACAACACAATATAGTCATATAAGTAGAATACTACAGAACAAAGATGGAAACAGATTACAAGGTCATGCCCAGCTGTTCACAGAGCAATCACGCATCCTGTCATTAAAACCACCTTGGTATCTTCCTTCTCACTGGGGCCCTCAACACATACATTATTTTTTATTGCAGAAAGTTTGGAACATCTAGGAGAGTATAAATAATGTATATTTATAGATTTTAATTATCTCCAGTAATTAATTCCATCCTACAGAAAGAACCATTGTTAATATTTTAGTGTATATCCTCCCAATTTATTTTGCATATGATATTTATATTAGGTACAATTCCTTTTGTATTTGTAAGTTTAGAGTTCTTTTGTATGCTGTTTTGGTACTTGTTTTTGTCATTACATATCTACTTTTTCCTCTATCATCAAACAGTCCTCTAAAATATGAAAAATGTGATTTGGGGAGGTGTGGGAAGATTGTCAAAATACATTCGCAGCCATGTGGAAAATAATTAAGAGGCATGGTCAACTTAAAAATCAATAAATCTCTAAGAAAATTAAGCAATGAGTATTCTAGTCAGCTAATTAACAAATAAATATATCCATGTCTTTATTAACCTATACTTTTTAAAACTTAATTTACAAAAGTTGTACTTTTGTTCTTTGCATTACTTAGTAAAATTCTCCTATACCTCCCCTAAAAGCTTGGTAATATATTCTTCTAGTTCTATTGTGCTTTTGAATAAGTAAATATTTCATCAAATATATTTAGTATAATTTAATCAAACTCCACTATGGGGCATTTAAGCTATTTACAATGTTTCATTATTATCAGTAAATGTATTTTGCAGATCTTTGAACATAAATGTTTTAGTCCTTCAACAAAATCATGGTAAATTTATCATATCCTATTCTGATATATAGTCTCCTGAATTTTAATTCTTTATTTCTTTGAACCTCAGTTTCCTTACCTCAAAATTGTGGGGTGGATCAGAGTTCTAATAAGCTCCTATTCTAAGTTGGTCTGAAGGCTGTGGTTTATTGTTAAGCTAATAAGTTTCAATTCTAAAAAATTTGAGCTATAAATGTAGTAGATCCTTAATAACTGGGTAAAACAATTTGTGAACTAGAAGAAAACATGAGATACAATTCATGCTTTTCAAATGAGGAATTATCTTTCTGGAATATCAATTTTACTTCACAATTTAGGGACAGAGTTTGGGTTTTTTCATTATCAATTTTTAAGATAAAAATAAAGTCTTTGAAAAAAATTGTATTTCTGAGCATGCTGCTTTGAGCTTTGCCCCCCGAGAAGTCAGGATTTATTTTTCACTTTTATTAGGAATGGATACAAGGGTTTCATTAAGTGAAGAGAAAGAAGACGTCAGTTAACTTAAACCATTTAAGAATTGGTATCACATTCTTAGAGTAAGGTATTTGAAGTTGTCCTTGGCCTTGAAATTTAAACACACATTCGCTCACTATGCTGCCTCATATGGCCAATGTTCATACAGCATGTCTATCCTTTATAAATATGGCCACAGGGAGTATAAATAATTGCACAGTTAATTTATATTTCTTATTCAATATTTTAAATTTAACATCCAATGGTTGCTTTCGATTTTCATAATCTACCCTACCTTAAATGCTCAACATATCTTTACATTAAACAGACCATAAGCTTGCTTTTAAAAAAGTTTTATAAAAATGCAGATTTCAAGGATTAAGTAAAAAATCTGAAGACACCCAGATTTTTTCTATTACAGAAGAGTGAAGGAAAATCTGTTATATAAAAATTTGAATCACGGCATCTTAAAATCTGAATGAACTAAAAATCCTTTTTCTTACCAAAAAAAAAAAAAAAAAAGATTTATAGCAAGGTAAATACCTATAAAAGCAAACTCTGTCAGGGCCTTAATTTTTTTCACTCCAAAAGTGACACACTGTTGAAAGGACACCAAACCTTGTGCAAAATGAAGTATAGTATAGTTGTCTCTTGGTGTGGGCAGGGGATCTGTTCCACCACCTCCAGGGATACCAAAATCTGCAGATGCTCCTCTTTAAAAGATGGCATAGTATTTGCATATAACTTATACACATCTTCCCATATACTTTAAATCATCTATTGATTACTTACACTACCTGATACAGTGTAAGTACTATGTAAATAGTTGTTACACTGTATTGTTTAGGGAGTATGACAATTTATACAAGGAGGGATACAAAAAACCCAGAATTATCTTCTGGAGGGTGGACGCCTTGTACTATAGGCTTCTTCTGGGAGGTGAGTGTTCTAGGAACCCATCTGTATCAGGTACCAGCTGGCATTGTTGTAAGAGGCTGCATTCGGCTTCAGTGAATTGTTTTTTGAAGAATCAGTTTGCCCATTTCATGGTGAGTGATTTACAGGGCACCTGTCCACCCTTAGCTGAGTGCTCAGCAGTTTTTAACCAAAAACAGCATGACCCCTGTGCCCCACCCTCCCTATTTACCCAATCTCACCCTGTGTAACTTTGTTTGTTTTTCTGGATGAAAAAGAAGTCCTCAAAAGGAAATACTTTGCCGATATTGGAAGGAGTGAAACAAACAAAAAACTGGCAGAAGCACTAAAAGGCATCAAAATTGACAAGTTCAAAAACTGTTTTTACCAGTGGAAAAAATGTCTCTATAGGTGTATTGCATCAGATGGAGAATACTTTGAAAGTGACTAAAGTTTAAACGTGCAAGAATATGCAATTTTTTATAAATAAATTCTGGATTTGGGGGGCCTCCCCTCGTATATGTTCAACATACTAGAACAATTCTAGGCCTAATTACATAGTACTCTCAGCGACAACAGTAACTATTTATTCCACATATTTTCTATCCAAGGTTGATTGAATCTATGGCAAATAGAAGGGCCCACCATACACCCTACATACAAAGTCCAAAAAAATATTTTAGTGCTGTACTTCTACTTCCTATGTACTGGTGACAAATTACTTTTCCTTTTTTCCCCTATTTCTTCCTGTAATGCATTAGTCAAATTTTTTAAATTGGTATTTTGAAAACAGCTTCTCAGAGGCTGAAATTTATTACCCACGAAAAGGAAGTTACCAACAAGGTGGAATGGGGAGTCATTCTGCCAGGAGCGTCTCAGACCACCTACTCCCTACCGCTGGAAAAAAAAGCCAACAAGCTCTCAGAGGTGACTGCTCTAGAGAACTTGCACTCGCAATCAAACCTTCCTCCCGACTCCCCGGGACCTGGCCGGTGACGCTGAAAGACAAAGAAAGAAGTTGGGGTGGGGTGGGGTGCCGGTGTGAGGCCGATCTCTAGCTCAGGAAGGAGTGACTTCAGGACCACTTAGCCCTCAGCCCCCAATGGACTAGAAATTGAAATGTGTAAGGCAGAGACCTGAGATAACTTCGCAATAAAAGATCTGCAGCATCTTCTGGGATGCCAAGAAGCTAGAGGAAGTCGGGGACCAACCAGGCCACCGAAGCTCTGGCGAGCCCCACGCTCGGGCCACCGGAGGATTGACCCGGAAGTTCTCGGCGGCGGGGGCGGAGGCGGGATTCTCCGCCAAACCGGCGCACACGCGCGCGCTCCCCGCGGAACTCCCGCCGGCCGCGCGGCGCTGTCCCAGAGGCGCGCCCGAGCCGCGGCGGCCGCAGCCAACATGGCTGAGACCAGCGAAGAGGTGGCGGTCCTGGTGCAGCGGGTGGTAAAGGACATCACCAACGCCTTCAGGAGGAACCCGCACATGTGAGTTGCGCGCAGGCGTTGCCGCCGTCTCTGGGGGTCGATCGGGGCGGGGCCAAGCTTGGAGTCGACCTCCAGCCGCTGGAGGACGGCGGGTCCTAGTCTGCGCGCCCCTGGGTGGAGGGGACAGAAGGAGGTCGCGGCCAGATTACCGTGGATCGCCGCGAGGCCCGGAGCCCGCTTTCCGCTATCGGAACGCGCACGCAGGCGAGTCCCTAGAAGTGACCTCGAGAAATCAAAAAAGAGCGAGTCTGTTTCGCCCTTACCCCACGCACCCTCCTTTCCCAGGAGTTCAGGAAACTCGAAAGACGATCTGAGTGTCCACACCCTACATCCGTTTAAGGTACACGGCACACACACGGTGTGGGTCCGTAAGCTTTGTAAACACAGCTCACTCCGGGTTCATCCCAGTCGCTAGTAAAAGGGGGTTACTGATCATCTTATCTTCATTGGGCCATAAATCCCTCCAGTTTACTAACGAAGGTAGTTTGAGGCTGCTTTTGACTTTCGCCTCGCTTGTCCCAAGATTGTAGAGGGACTCCTGTGACACATGTTATTTTGAAGGTGAAGAGAGGATTCTCAAGAGTGAAGCTTTTGTAGGCATAGGATGGGTCTGATGTAAAATAGATGAAACCTCAACACTTTTTAGCATTAGCTGATTCATAGTAACAGGGAGCGAGCACATTAACTTTTTTTTTCCGTAATCCAAACGCTGCTTCCCTCTTTAAGTAGAGCCACACAGTGCTGATACACTGTATCTTCCCTCCTTCCTTTCCCTTTTACTTGGATTACTCTGGGAAGATACCAGGAGAAACTATTCTTTCTGGCACTTCTTGTATGTAGCAAGTGAAAAGGAAGTTATTAAAGAGAGATATAGCTACATTTTACAAAAGAGAGAAGAAAGAGTGTAGCTGTTTTCCCATCCCTCATCCCTCCCCCCACCAAAGAAACATGGAATCTAATTTTATATTATTTTCACTTTATCTCTTGTTAATGGAGTTTAATATTTTTTATTCTTTTTAAACTAGAACACATGAATTACTCTTTGTAAGTGTTCTAACCCCTTAAGCTTTGCTGCCTAAAAGAGATGCCAAGCCTATGTATAAATGTTCTTTTCCTTCAAGGTGGTGCATATAGAAGAATTAAGAAGCCCTCAGATGCCATGCTCCCTTGTGGCACACAATTGGAGACCTGCAACTGTGCCTCATTAAAAACAAAACACTGCTGGCCTCAAAACACACCTGCCACCTCTGACAACATCCACTTCCTTTCCCCTTGTGACTGCTGCCTTTTTCAAAAAGAGTGTTTGGAATGATTTCCTGGCAGTAACCATAGTGGGTACTGAGCCTTCTAAAGAATGCTTTGATGCCTTGTTTATCACTCTTTCTGTCCCTTTTTCAGAAAGAGCTTTAGTGTGAATAAGAGACATCCTCAGGAAAAAAGTCATACAAATGAAGGGACTAATTCCTCATCATTCGTGTTATTTTTCTTGAAGAAATTATAGCAGAGGTTAGAAAGAAGTCTAGTAAGTACAGTAATCATCTTAGTTTCTCTCCTTTAAGGTAGATGAGAAAAGCATCAGTATTTTATATTTTAAGAAACAGATTGAGTGTTCATTGTCTTGGCAGATTGACACAGTGCTGCTGTTTGGAATGCATCCCAGTTCTTCTGGATCACATTTATTGAAACTCAAAGGACTTTAATACCTTCCTTAATCATATTTTTTATGGTGAAATCTCATTAATATACTCTATCAATGTAAAATTTATAATTAATAATCATTTGGGTCATTCAGGATTTAGAAGTATGAAATAAGATGGGCATTTGAAATAATGATATTTAAGTCTGAAAAATTAAATAGCTTAACTCATTGTTTCATAATAGTCTTCAGCTACATTTACATATTCCCTACAATAATGATATCTTCAATAATATTGCTATGCACCTTTTATAGTTTGGAATTTTCAAAATTGCCCATTCTTCTTCCCCAATCTAGCTCTTTTTTCAAAGATAAAGAGGCTATACTTTTAGATAAAAAGGGAAAAATATTATTTACCTTGAAAGTTAGTGAGTAATTTCAGTTTTCAGTATTAAAAAAAGGTTTTCATTCTTTACTCTTTGTTTCCCTTTTTTCTCCGAACACAAGTTAGATAGCAATTTTATTTGCCAACATCTATTCTATTAAACATACTGACTTTGTAGAGCGATCTAGCCAGGAGGAATCAAAGATGCAGTGGTTGAGGTGTGGATTTTGTCAGTGGTAGGTATGGATAGGATACCTTCTCTCAGCCTCAGTTTCCTCTTGATCTAGTGAGGCTGTTGAGAATACAGGAAAATCTCCTTACATGGTATCTGGCACTTAGTTGCCCGTAGGTAAATATCAGGCTTAACCTGAATTCCTGTGTTTCTCAGGAACTATGTGAATGATGGGTATGAAACACTTCATGAACTGAAAAATACCGTAGAAATGTTTGTGTGGTTGACTCATAGAGACTCCTATTGGAAAAATAACTGAAAGCTTGACCCAGGGGCTGGCATTAGATTAAAGTATAGACCCTGTGCCAAAGTGAAGGACAACTGTTTGCAATGGAATTAGGGTCGTGTCAAACATCTCCAGCAAGTTATTTTTTGTTATTTTTAAATATTTACTTGTACTGTTTACAGGATGCTGTTGGTACTATCTTCACAGTATAGAATAGGAAGAAGTATAAAATACATTTATACTCAAGGCATTCACATAAATGTCTATGACTATGGAAATGTTCTATACCTACTCTGTCCAGTATGGTAGCTACTAGCCACATATAGTTGAGTGCTTAAAATGTAGTTAATGCAAATGAGGAACTGACTTATAAATTTTATTTAACTTTAATTGATTTATACGTAGTGGTCACATATGCCTATGACCACTGTATTGGACAGTGCAGGTCTAGATAGAGACTTGAGACCTACCTGCAGGAACAATGTATTAAAACCTGCAAAGTGGTTAATGAGAAAGGCCAGCTGGACTAGCAGTCTGGTGAGGAAGTGCTTTGTGAGTCTTAGAGGTAGAAGGGAGGCTGGGTGTGTCTTGGCCAAGGCTCTTAGAGTAAGTGGGTTTTGAGCTGAATTTTGAAGGCTAGGTAGGATTTATTCTCAGAGGGAGCCAAAGACCTCCACAGGGAACAGTAAATTAACCCCAAATAGCAAAATGTGATTGAAAAGGTACAGTAGGGCAAGATTACAGGAGTCCCTTGACTGCCTGGTTTAATTTCTGTCATTCCATGCATTCGTTCAGCAAAATAGCACTTCTATTTACAATGCTAGTCTCCAGATATACAGGCCAAGGAGCAGGGTGTAGATTGGTGAAAACACTACACACAGTCCCGGCTCTAGTGGAACTTTAAATGCATCAACACACAGGTTTTGAAAAGAGCCCAAGAGTCTTAAAAGGATTCTTTGAAAGAATAATAACAGAAAAGCCTAACCTAGATTAGATGGTCAAGATCATTCTTTCTGAGAAAATAACAAATGCAGCCATGAGGGATGGATAAGAGTTGCCTCAGGGAAATGCACACTTCTTAGGTAGTAGGTAGGGCCCAATAAAAATTTTTGAGTAAGGGTGTAGTAATGAAAGGTGGTTTTAGATGGCCTGCAACTCAAACTGAAAATCAGAAACCAGAGTCTTGTCTTCTTACACCTGATTCTTATCTAACAATTGTATAGTTAGTTGTAAAAGTTTGAGTTTGGAGTCTGACAGTCCTGGGTTTGAATCTTGGCTTGTCATTTACTGCCTGGGTAGACTTAGACAAGAAACTTTCCTCATTTTTAAAATGGGGTTAAAATTCCTACTTTTTAAGATTATCGTGCAGAATAAATGAAATAGTGTCTTTAAAAGCTAACATAAAATATCGTGTACAACAAACAATAAACAGTAGTAATTTGTATAGATGTTTTCTACATAAGGTCAGTGATATAATTTCAATGATATACAAAGTCAGTTTCTTTAGAAGATTTGCTAACTTTCCTTTCTGGTCATTCTGGAAAAAAATGCCAGATTGAGGAGAAACAAAAATAAAATAAGTATCAGATTTAAAAGATTTGTCCTGAATCCTTGGGCTGTTTCCTCTTTAGTCACTCCACCTTTCAGGATTTGGTTTTAGTTTTTAGGGACTATCGTTCCCTCCCAAAGGGAAGCTGGTTAATACAGGGTCCGGCATAAATAACACTCCTTTCTTAATACAAAGTCGTAAGCATGTAATTCTGTAACAAAACAATATCACACTCAAGCACACCATATGACCTTTTAGGTGAGATGTTCAAATTGCTGTTCGTCTGGAGTGAGATATCATGTACCCTGTCAACCACACTCAAGCAGGCATTACTTCTGCCAGAACCTGTATTTTGTGAATAATAAGTGGGCCTACTCTAGTTGACTGATGATGTTTCTGAAAAGCACAGAGGAGAAACTGTCTAAACAAGAGGAACTAAGTCAGTATCAGTGTTAGGTAGACCTTGAACTTCTTCTGGAAGCCAGTGAAACCCCATTGTGAAGTGAAGCACTCGAGATGTACTCTGCTGTATACGATCTTTTAAAATAAATGTGTCAGGTCATTCCATGTTGCTGTTCCTTTGGAGCATCCTTCAAAGGTAACCTAAAAACTGAGCATCGTGGTATCTCAGAAAAGATTAGAACTTGATTATTGTCCAAGGTCTTCATGACTTTAAAAATCCTATGACCTCGGTAATTAATGCAAACATTTACTTGTATATCCTTGTAAATACCAGGGATCTCAATTTCCAGAAACCTAAAAATATAAAGTGAAATTTGATGGTAGTGAAAAACTCTGAAATTTCTCTTCTTTTTCCTTTTTCTTTAATCCTCACTTGAGGATATGTTTATTGATATGAGAGAGAGGGAGAGATCGATGTGAGAGAGAAACATCAGTTGGTTACCTCGCATATACGCCCCGACTGGGGATTGAATCTGCAACCTAGGTATGTGCCCTAACTGGGGATTGAACCCACCACCTTTTGGTGCACAGGATGATGCTCCAACCAACTGGGACAATACTCCAACCAACTGAGCCCCCGGACCAAGGCAAAAACCAGAAATTTCTAGGACTATTTCATAAGGAAATAATTGGAGATGTATTCGATATTCATAGCACATTCATTGCAACTATGAAAAATACATAAATTAATTAGTTGGAAAATGGTTACTGTGAATTATGTTCTTAAAAGGATTATAGAGGAGTATGTCCAATATAATCCCACTTTTATAAAGTACTTAGAAAAAAAGGATGCATACCCAAATAGAACAGCGGTAGAGGGATGACAGATGACTTTTAGTTTGTTTTTTTCCGAGTTTTCCAACTTTTCTTGAGTATGAAATTAGAATTTAAATACCAGAAATCTAGAAGGAATTAATCTAAATCCTGCTTGTCTTCGCTGACATCTTTATCTTCACTGTGGCTTCATGGGTTTGAGGCTAAGTATTAGAAAATCCCAATTTTTAATTTAACCACTGGCAAAATGACCTTGGGTAATCCTATTGACCTTATTGGACCTTTGTTTTCTCATATAATAAAATGAGAAACTGAAGGAATGAGGTCCCTTCCAATTTTAAAATGATTCTGGAATCCTAACTTGTCTGAAAAAAGTGGACTATGACCTAAGGGACCAGACATAGAAGTCTGAAGTCAAGCATGCTGTTATTCAGAAGCTTACTGACCTACCTATCTGTCTGAAGCACTTGTTATATTTTTAGGAAGCAGCGAAGCATTATATCTTTAGGGTCAAATAACTTGATAAAAGCTTAGCTTAGCATTCTTTGCCTCGTTTTCGCAGTATCTGTTAAGCAAGGGACTTTTCAGTTTGACCTCAGGCTCTTAACTGAATTAATGGTAATATACTTCATCTTTGCCTGGCACTTCATAGCTTACCACATTGTTTTACAATGTAGTATTTGTTTTTCATAATAGACAGGGAAGGCATTATTACTCCTGTGTTTCAAATGAGGACGCTGATGACAAGTGACTTGCCCAATTCACATTGACTGTCAGTGGTAGAATGGAGACTAGCTGGAACCCTGGACCTCGGAAGATCACGTGCTTTTGTCTCTACATCTTATTGCCTTTTAATTTTTGTTTTTTTAAATTTCCTAGTGCTTTTCATTCCCTGATAAAGCTGCTTGCATTCTTTCATGAGAATAGCTGCCAGGGTTCTCAGTCTTAAAATTTGAAAGTTGGATGAGACCTAGCAGCCCATTGCCTCTATTTAGAGATCTGATGCAGTCCACATTTTAGAAATGAGGAAAATGAGACCTGCAGAGGCCAGGTGACATGATCTATTATACCACATTAACAGGGCTAGGGCTCGGACCCACTGCATCAGAAGGAAAACAGAGGTAGTCTTTTGCAGAATCAAGAAGCAATGATCTTTGAAAATTATTTATTTGAATATTATCACCAAAGTGTAAGGGTAATCAGCCTTTCCATAGTTGTTATTGAGTACCTACCGTATCATATCCAAGGCATTTTTGGTTTTTCAATTATTGATTAGAAGAACAGTAGTACCCAACTAAAGTAGGATGGGGGGTGTATGTGTGTGCATGTGTGCAGATGACTGCTCTGTCATTTAGGTACACTTAGCTGGACATTTTATTTTGGGCATAA
This sequence comes from Phyllostomus discolor, assembly GCF_004126475.2. NCBI lineage: Eukaryota > Metazoa > Chordata > Mammalia > Chiroptera > Phyllostomidae > Phyllostomus > Phyllostomus discolor. The sequence goes on along the minus strand of NC_040905.2, from coordinate 167,234,952 downwards.
ATGTGGAGTGAGCCAGGTTTTTACATTGTGAATTTAAGTTGAAATATCTATTCTGCCCCCCCAACAACAAAAAAACAGGCTATACCCAGAAGCTAGGATACTTTTATTTTTGTTACTCCAACATTCATATTGTTGACTTCTGCAGTTCTTTGCAGTGTTGTAAGTGGTTTTTAGATCACTTTGTTGAAATAACTGCATTGGGGGATTTTTGTTTTTAACTGTAATTCTAGTTATTTTCTTAAATCTTCTACTTTGTGTAGTGAAACCCCAACACCAGGAACTACCAGAGATTCCAACATACCTCGTATATTAGTCAGGTATAGTCCTCTCGTGAAGATAAAAAATTTAAAAATTTAAAAAGGTTTAAAGGGTTATAAAGAAGAAAGGAAAAAATGGTCCACAATCTCAATGACAAGATAACTTTTATTGATAATTTGTTTCTGTTTCACATACATTTATTAGCAGACAAATATATTTGTTAACATTTTTAAAAAATAGAAATAATACCTACAAATGATTAGAAAATTTAAACTATAATAATAAAATCCTTTAGCACTGCAAAAGCTTCTTGTTGTCCTTTGAAGAAAAATGTTAATGCATCTTTATATCTTTTAAAAAAAATTGCACCAAAGGCTTTGCAGTGTACACTGTATTTGTCATTTTGCTTTTGTTTGTTTGTTTGTTTCATAGATTCTAGCTCCCTTTCCATCCCAGCATGCACAGATCGCCTTATTTTTTTATACCTCATATCACATGGATTAGCCATTATATTTCACCACTCTTATATTGATACATATTTAGATTCACTTCAGTTTCATTGCAGTATTGCAGTAAACATTCTATTTATATATTTTAGCATAGGATAATTTTTGAGTGGTGGAATCACTGGGTCAAAGGCTGTGTATTCAGAATTTTAAATGACATTTTTAAATTTCCATCAAAAGATTACACCAATTTTCAGTCCCTTCAACAGGGAGTACAGTAGTGTTGTCAGTATTAAAAAATTGCTGGGTTTTTAAAATTTCTGTCAACCCAATAGGTGAGCTAGATAATTTTAAGAAAGGGAACTATGTGGATTTTAAAAAATATTCTGTAGGATTGAAAATTGTGAAAAGGTAGTATTCTTATCTTTGTTTTTCATGTTTTACATATTAAGAGATGAAATTGGCCTGATCCCATGTCCTGAAGCTAGGTATAACCGGAGTCCCATAGTCCTGGTTGAAAACAAACTTGGTGTGGAGAGCTGGTGTGTCAAGTTCCTTTTACCGTATGTCCACAACAAGCTCATTTTGTACAGAACAAGAAAGCAATGGCTGAACAAAGATGGTAAGTGTGACCTCTGTCTTCCTCCTTTGTCTTTGGAAGCTGCATGGAATATAATGGGAAGAGCCCTCTCTGGGTGTGGGCACTCCTGCATTCTAGTTCCTGCTCTTTCATTGCCCGGGCAGGTGCTTAACCTCGCCAGGTGAGGAGTTTGGACTCATCAGTAGTTTTTAGATTTTCCATCCACAGTGGTTCTGTGGAAGGTGCCTCAAGCAGGGTGCCAGGCTACCAACTGCAAACTCAGCAATGAATCAGAGCATTTCTGATTTTATCTTTTTTATATAGGGGTCATTTATAAAATTTTATTTGAAGAAGATATGGCCAAAAAAGTTTGAAAATTATTGAAGAGGACTGTAGTTGCTACAATCTCAGATTCTCTGGTTGCTAATCCTTTAATACTTTATAAGCAGCAGAGTTCATGTTAGTAGCCGTCCTCATGAGGTAATGGAGGCATGATGGTGGTAGTTGTATTGTGAACTGACTCAGTGATTTATGAAGGTGCTGTCACACTATGAAACCTGGTTGAGCTCTGGCCCTCTGTCCTATTCCTTTGCAGATATGAGCAGAAGAAAACCATCCCAGCATTCACTTCTTCCCCTCCTCTTCACTGCAGCAAACAATCCCTACTCATTCCACCTGGTCTCTTTAATTACTTTCCACGCTATAGGTGATATTAAGCCTCCATACACACAAATTCTGTTTATTTTTCAGTAAAAGTGACATTTGAGATCTCACTTTTTTGGAGAGTACTCATCTAAGACAATGTTCTCAAATGTTTTTGTAAAGCTCCTGCCCCTTCCCACAGATAGCAGTACCTTTAAAAGTGCTCACCATGCCTGGTGGCTAATTTTGAATGAGAACTTTGTGTCCTAGGGAATTTTAATTAGCAGTTTGATAGCTATTACCAAGGGCCTGCTCAGAAGCTGTTCTAAGTACTATAGGGGATGAAAAGAATAACACATGTTCTCTTTACTCAAGAAGCTTACAGGTGAGTGAAAAACAATGTCTTTGTGGAGTGTTAACCAAAGGCATGACAGCAATTTCCTTATATTCCTTTCAGCCTTGTCCTTAAGATACTGTCATAATAGATTAATAGCACTCTTCCATTTAGACCAGTAGAAAAGGAATCTCATTTGAAGATTTACTGTGTGAAATAGTTTCTATTTGTGTGTTTTCACTCATATGAGAGGGGACCCCCCCAAAAACTGGAATTATCTTCTGGAGGGTGGGCCCCTTGTAGAATAGGCTTCCCTCACTAGGTGAGTGTTCTATGCACCCATCTGTATCAGTGTACCAGCTGGCATTGTTGTGAGAGGCTGTGTTTAGCTTCAGTGAATTTTTTTTGAAGACTCTTTCAAAGTGTTTACCCATTTCATGATGGGTGAGCTATGAGTACACATGCCCACCCTGAGCTGAGTGTTCAGCAGTTTTTGAGGAAAATGGCATGACCCCCATACCCCACATTCCCTATTCATCCAATCTCAACCCGAGCAACTTTGTTTTGTTACCTTGGGCGAAGAAAGTTCTTAAAGGGAAACATTTTGCCAATATGGAAGAGGTGAAACAAAAACAACAGAAGCACTACAAAGCATCAAAATCAACAAGTTCCAAAAAACTGTTTTGAGCAGTGGAAAAAATATCTCAATAGGTATATATTGCACAGGTGGCAAACACAAGGCCCACGGACTGAATCCGGCCCTCCACCTTATTTTATCTGGCCCTGAACCTTGTTTACCCAGTGGCAGTGCCGAGCTCTTGCTTAACTGTTAAGGAGTAGGTACATTTATACAGTCCTAAAATACATTTGGCTCTTTGAAGGCAATCATGAGGCTGATGTGGTCCCTGGTGAAAATGAGTTTGACACCCCTGGTGTATTGCATTGGAGAGTACTTTGAAGGTGAATGAAGTTTAAACATGTAAGAATAACTACACAATTTTTAATAAATAAATTCCTGAGTTTGGGGAGTCTGCCTTGTGTAGTCCTCTGACATACATATTTATGTAATCTTATTAAAAGGCTATGCTAAGTTTATGGCATCAACTTAAAGGTAAGCGTATTTGTGTATCGTTAGACCCTCTTTCCTTCATCCCATCACTCTATAGTAGGTTTAAGTAGCACTAAGATACAAAGAAACACTCTATGAATCTGTAAGTGATTTTTTGTTTTTGTTTTTTTTCCAAAACAAAGCTGAAAGTGTATTCTGGCACACAGAAATGTATAGAGTCAATACATAACTAACTCAATGGGGGGTGGAGGTGATAGAATGATGTTTTTTGTAGAAAAGAAACTAAATTTTAAAACGTCAAGGGCTATTTTTGTTTCAGATCATTGTTTTTTGCCTCTTTGTGTATGCTAGTTCAACCCACCTTATTAGAGCCTTCCAAGTCCTCTTTATTTCGCTGTTTCTTGTATTTCTGGACACTGCACAGTTGGCTTTGCTAAATCTACTTGTTGTGTGCATAGTTTTAGTTTGGATAGGCCCAGAAGGACCCTGGGCAAAAGATAACATGTGTAAATGTGCTCACAGGCATGCCTAGCCTCTACACTCAGAATTCTGATGCAACTGTACGTGTGTACAGAAGCAACTTGATTCCATTCTAACCAACATCCTCATGGAAGCAGTTTTCAGTTTCACTTTTTTGGTGCATGGGGACAGCGCAGTTCAGTGTGGTGTCACATACAACTCATGCTGTATATTGTATTATCCATAGAAATATGGAAGTGAATTTCTGATTTGAAAGAAAAAGACACCTGAAAATCCTGACTAACATGAGAGTATTCTTCCAAACCTGGGAACGGAAGCAATTAGAACAGACAGGTGTATCTTCTTAAGAAAAAAAGTCAAAAATTTTTGGAAAAAGCAGTTTTTTATGAAAATGCTATACCTTTAAAACTGTTTTTGTAGAAAATATATGTATAAGAAGAGACAAGTGAAGAAACCTAACAATTTAAAAACAATTTCAGGAATACCAGTGTGTGATTGATCATGTCCAAACCCTAGGCTTCCCCTAAGAGCATATCCTGAAACTGGAAGTGTCCTTTATTCTTCAGATTATTTTTTTTTCTTTTTAGTCAAACTGAGTTCATGCTCTCATTAGTGTGCTGGATTCCTTAGATGTTTGGAAAGCATCTGTATTAGGGTTCTCCAGAGAAATAACCAGCAGAAAATTACATGTATAAAAGGAGATTTATTATGACAAATTGGGTTGCATGATTATGGAGACTAAGGAGTCCCACAGTCTGCTTTCTGCAAGCTGGGAACTCAGGAAAACTGATGATGTAATGTAGCTTGAGTCTGAAGGCCTAAGAACCAGGGAGCCAGTGATTTAAGTTCCACTCCAGAGGCTGGAGAAGATGAGATGTCCCAACGCAAGCATGCAGCAGGGAGCAAAAAAGGGGGGTTGAATTCCTCCTTCTTCCTCCTTGTGTCCTATTTAGGCCCTTGACAGATTGGGTGATGCTTACCCAAGTTGGGGGAGACAGTCTACTGAGTCTATCAATGCTAATGTCATCTGGAAACACCCTCACAGACATGCTCAGAAGTAACGTTCAGTAACATTGAACTGGGTACCTGCAGCCAGTCAAGTTGAACCATGGTTAAACTAAAATTAACCATCACAGCATCTCTGTTTAATTGCTTAGAGACTTTTTTTTTTAAGTCCAATGTGGTAATAGCCATATTTGGTTTGGGAGAGGAATACTATAATTCTGATTTGTGAGAAATCCATGACAAAAACAAAAAGCACGAGAGAAGTGCACAGCATTCGAGTCCTGACTGAGCACAGCTCTGTCCCATACTTTGTCTCCAAGTGTGCCATTCTGTTGTCATCTTTTGCTCCTCCCTCTTTCTCACAACCTCTATTCCATAATTGCTCTGTTTCTTTAAAAGCCATCTTCAGCTCTCCAATTCTTTGCATCTGGATAAATGTCATTACCTCATAGCTGGTCTACCTCATTTTCAGTCTTTTCTGTGTTCCATGTCCATCATGCCACTAGCCAGTAGTCTCAAATGACACTTCCCTTAACATAGTTTGAGAGATGCTTTTTCTGAAATAGATATCTACTCATTATATTTCATGATGCCCACATTGTCAGTAGAGTTGTCATGGTGTTCAAAGGCCTTCACAATCTGTCCCCAGCCTGCATTACCAGTCTTTTCCTCTATTCAAATTCAGTATCAGAGGTTGTAGATTCTCAGTCCTCAGATTAAAGCTAACACACAGATATATTTTGTTTGGGCTTGTATACTGCTTTTTAAATTAGTTGGGTAAACATTTAAAAGCAGGATTAACTTTTAAAATTAGCATGGAAATCTGGATTCTGTCTCCACTTGAAAAATTAGAAGCTTTGGGTGCAGAGCACCAATTGGCTGCGGCTCACAGCCTCTGCTTTTCTTGATGAGGCAAGCTCGTTCCAGTTTATTACAGCCTCCTCATGTCTGTCCGACACTGAAGCAGTGTCAGTTGCTGGTTACCAGGTTTGCTTTGATACATTTTGACATTTATTTGCATCCTGAAATCATTTGAGTTTTGCAGCCATTTGATATACCATTCAGCTACAACATACTCTGTTACATTCTTGGACTTTGCTGTGTATTTACTGCCTTATTTCCATGGCTTTGCTGAGGCCAAGTTCATGTCTTAAGTTGTCACTATTGCTGCCATGCCAGCACAAACACACCAACACACCCATAAAGCCCTTTGCTCCAGGAAACAGTAAATGTCTGCATGCCTATGAGAGTGTGCAGAGTCCTTTATTCAGACTGCTTGCATAGTAAGTTACCACACTTTATTGAAGTTGATTGTTTGTTTATTATTATTCTATTACAGTTGCCCCAATTTTCCCCCATTGCTCTCCCCTACCCTGCCCACTCCCCTGCTCCCACAGTCAGTCCCCACCCTGTTGTCCATGTCCATGGGTCACTTATACATGTTCTTTGACTAGACCCTTCCCCTTCTTGCCCCCCTTATCCCTTTCCCCCTCCCATCTAGTCATTGTCAATCTGTCCCTTATTTCTATGACTCTGGTTCTATTGTTCTCCTATGTCTGTTTTGTTCATTAGGTTCCTCTTACAGGTGAGATCATGTGCTATTTGTCTTTTACCACCTGGCTTATTTCACTTAGCATAATACTCTCAAGTTCCATTCCTGCTATAGTGAAAGTTAGGAATTCTTTCTTTCTACTGTGTAGTATTCCATTGTGTAAATGTACCCCAGTTTTTTTATCCATTCATTTACTGGTGAGCACTTAGGCTGTTTCCAGCACTTGGCTGTTGTAAATATGCTACTATGAACATTACGGTGCTAGGTTCTTTTGAGTTGGTGTTTCAGGATTCTTAGGGTATAAACCCAGCAGTGGAATAGCTAGGTTAAAAGGCAGTTCCATCTTTAGTTTTTTTGAGGAAATTCCATACTGTTTTCCACAGTGGCTCCACCAGTCTGCATTCCCACCAACAGTCCACTAGGGTTCCCTTTTCTCCACATACTCACCAGCTCTTGTTTGTTGATTTGTTAATGATGGCCATTCTGACCGGTGTTAGGTGGTATCTTTTTATTATTTTAATTTGCATCTTTCTGATGGCTAGTGATATGAGCATCCTTTCGTATGTCTCTAGGCCCTCTGTGTGTCCTCCTTGGAAAAGTGGCTGTTCAGGTTCTTTACCCATTTTTTTAATTGGGTTGTTTGTCTTCCTGGTGTTGAGTTGTATGAGTTCTTTATATATTTTGGAAATCAAGCCCTTGTCCAAGGTATCATTGGCAAATATGTTTTCCCATATGGTTGATTCCCTTTTCATTTTGATGTTTTCTTTGGCCTTGCAGAAGCTTTTTAATTTAAAACTCAGTTTTTTTATTCTTTATTTTCTTTGCCCTAGAGGATATATTGGCAAAAATATTGCTGCGTGGGACATCTGAAATTTTACTGCCTATGTTTTCCTCTAGGACTTCTATGGTGTCACGGCTTATGTTTAAATCTTTTATCCATTTTGTGTTTATTCTGGTATATGGTGTAAGTTGGTGGGCTAGTTTCATTTTTTTGCATGTACTATTGTTACAGAACAGGGCCAAGGGGGGTATAATGTACTATTACCAAAAGGACCCCCCAGTAGGTTCTCATTGTCTGTCACCAGAGGAAAGACATCTCTCAATGCCAGAGATTTGTGAAAAGGAAAGGAAATGTTTAAAGTTTTACAGACTTAAAGTAGTGACCTAATGTCTTCATTAAAATATCAAAGTCCTTTAGGATACCCACAGCCGTACACAGTGCTTCCTTCCCCCTCTGCCCTAATTTGGGGTACTTTATCTCAGAAAAAGAAGTAGATTCACGCTCCCGATACCATCAGCTGTGCGGTTGGCCAGGATCAAGCCTTGTGGTTCTCTGCAAAGCTGTGGGGGTTTCCACTCTACCAAGACCACATGGCTCTCCCTGACAAAGCTGTGAGGGGGGTCTCCACTCTGCCAAGACTGCGTGGTTCTCCCTCACATGGCTGCAGGGATCCCCACCCTGGCAAAACCTCGTGGTTCTCCTTTCTGTTGCCACAGCTGCTTGGTTCTCTCCCTCCAATGGCTGCCACATCTCCATTTAAATCCTCGATGCAGTCCTCCTCTGCAGCCCCATTTCTGACTCCTCCCACAATTGGCTACACTGCCAGCACTCTCATATCCTTCCAGCTTTACTGGGGTGCCATAGTGAGTCTGGGCAGGCATGGCCCCATGGCATGGAGCCAACAATTTCCAAGCTCTCACGCAGGTGCTGTAACCATGGGGAGTTGCCTTCCAGTTAGGTCTTGGGTAGAAGTCACTTCCATCCCCCTGGCTCAAAGCATGGCCACAGCTATTTACATATCTATGAAACCAGTTAAAGGTTATAGATATGTTAAATGACCATGCCAGAGGTTAGCAAAGCTATTCCTATGCAAAACAAGTCAATGGCCCTGCTCCATGTGTCCCTTCCTTCCCCCAACTCACACCTGTAGGGGGAGGGGGTGAGGACATCCTAATATTTCCTGGACACCTCAAGTTCTGGACCCCATTCCAAATCCCTATTTGGGGCCTTCCTCTTGGCTGCACCCTGTATCACTATTCCAGTTTTCCCAGCACCACTTGAAGAGGCTATTTTTACTCCATTTTATGCTCCTACCCACTTTGTTAACTATTAATTGGCCATAGAGACATGAGTTTATTTCTGGCTCTCTGTTCTGTTCCATTGGTCTGTGTGTCTGCTCTTATGTCAGTACCAGACTGTTTTGATTACAGTGGCCTGTTATACACTTGATATCAGGTATTTGTGATCCCTGCTACTTTGTTCTTTTTTCTCAAGATTGCTGAGGCTAGTTGGGTTTGTTTTGGGTTCCATATAGATTTTTGAAATATTTGTTCTAAATCTGTGAAATATGTCATTGCTATTTTGATAAGGATTGAATTAAATCTATAGATTGATTTGGGTAGTATGGACATTTTTAATGATGTTAATTCTTCCTGTCCATGAACATGGTATATGCTTCCATTTCTTTGTATCTTAATTTCGTCAGCATTCTGTAGTTTTCCGAGTACAGGTCTTTTATGTCCTTGGCTAAATTTATTCCTAGGTACTTAGTTTTTCTTGTTGCTACAGTAAATGAGATTTTTTTCCTGATTTCTGTTTCTGATATTTCATTGTTGGTATATAAAAATGCTTTCAATTTCTGAATATTGACTTTGTATCCACTATTTTCCAAATTCACTTATCAGGTCACGTAGTTTTTTTGGTGGAGCCAATAGGGTTTTCTATGTACACTATTATGTCATCTGCAGACAATGACAGTTTTACTTCCTCCTTTCCAATTTGGATGCTTTTTATTTCTTTTCCTTGTCTGATCATTGTGGCTATGACTTGTAATACTATGTTGAATAAAAGTGGTGAAAGTAGACACCCTTGTCTTGTTCCTGATCCTAGGGGGAAAGCTTTCAGCTTTTGCCTATTGAATATGATGTTGGCTGTAGGTTTTTAGTATATGACTTTATTATGTTGAGGTATGCTGCCTCTATTCCCACTTTGCTGAGTGTTTTTATCGTAAATGGGTGCTGTACTTTATCAAATGCTTTTTCCGCATCTATTGATATGATCATGTGATTTTTGTCTTTCCTTTTGTTTGCGTGATGTATTATGCTTATTGATTTGAGAATATTGTACCATCCTTGCATCCCTGGGATGAATCCCACTTGATCATGGTGTATGATCTTTTTAATGTATTAATGGGTATGGTTTGCCAATATTTTGTTGAGGATTTTAGTATCTATGTTCATCAGCGATATTGGCCTGTAGTTTTCTTTCTTTGTTGTGTTGTCATCTGGTTTTGGGATTAGGACGATACTGGCCTCATGAAAAGAGATGGGGAGTCTTCCCTCTTCTTGGATGTTTTGGAATGGTCTGAGTAATATAGGGGTTAGCTCTTCCCTAAATGTTTGGTAAAATTCTCCTGTGAAGCCATCCCGTCCAGGGCTTTTGTGTGCTGGGAGTTTTTTGATTACTGCTTCAATTTCACTAGTTGTTATTCGTCTGTTCAGGCTTTCTGTTTCTTTTTGATTCCGTTTTGGAAGATTATGTTTCTAGAAATTTGTCCATTTTATCCGTATTGTCCAATTTCTTGTCATAGCTTGTAATAATTTTTTGCCATTCTTTGTATTTCTTAAAATCCTTTGTAATTTCTGCTCTTTCATTTCTGACTTCATTTATTCAGGTCCTTTCTTTTTTTCATCATGAGTCTGGTTAAAGGCTTGTTGATTTTGTTTATCATTTCAAAGAACCTGCTCCTTCTTGTATTGATCCTTTGAATTGTTCTTTTTCATTTAATTCTGCTCTGATCTTGATTATTTCCTTCTTTCTGCTCACTGTGAGCTTTGTTTCTTGTTGTTACTCTAGTTCTTGGAGATGTAGGGTTAAGTTGTTTATCTGAGGTTTTTCTCTTTTTTTGTATGTCTATATAGCTATGAACTTCCCTCTCAGGACTGCCTTCACTGTGTCCCATAGTTTTTGGGCTGTCTTGTGTATGTTTTCGTTTGTTTCCAGAAATTTTTTCATCCTCGATTTCATTGTTAACTCATTCATTATTTAATAGCATGTTATTCAGTCTGCATGAATTTGAATATTTTTGAGTTTTTTCCTTGAGATTGGTTTCTAGTTTCAAGCCATTGTAATCTGAGAAGATGCTTGATATGATTTCAGTTTTCTGAATTTGTTAAGGCTTATTTTGTGTCCTACTATGTGGTCTGTCTTTGAAAATGTTCTGTGTGCATTTGAAAAGAATATTATTTTGGGTTTTGGGGGTGGAAGGTTCTATATATATCAATTAAGTGCATTTGATGTAGAGTGTCGTTCAATGCCACAATATCCTTGTTGATTCTTTGCTTGGAAGATCTATTCATTTTTGACAATGAGTGTTAAAATCTCCTACAGTGAATGTGTTCATGTTGACATCTTTCTTGAAGTGCTTCGAGATTTTCCTTGTATATTTGGGTGCTTCTATTTTGGTTGCATATATATTTACACTTCTTAATGGATTATTCCCTTAAGTATTATGTAATGTCCTTCTTTGTCTGTTTTTATAGTCTTTGTTTTGAAATCTATTTTGTCTAATACAAGCATTACCCCAGCTTTTTTTTTTTTTTCCATGTCCATTTGCTTGGAATATTTTTTTCCATTCCTTCATTTTCAGACAGTGTAGGTCTGTCCTGAGGAGGGTCTCTTATAGGCAGCATATGTGTGGGTGATGTTTTCTTATCCATGCAATTACTCTTTGTCTTTTGATTGGACCATTTAATCCATATACATTTAAAGTTATTATTGATAGGAACTTGTTCATTGCCATTTATTTCCCTTTGTACCTGTGTTCTTTTTCTGTTCATCTTCTTAAAGCAGTCTCTTTAACATCTGTTGCAGTGCTGGTTTTGTGGAGGTATATTCTTTTAGCATTTTTTTTTTGTCTAGGATCTTTTTTGTCTTATTTCACCTTCCATTGTAAATGAGAGCCTTGCTGTGTATAGTAATCTTGGTTGCAGGCCTTTGTTTTTCAATACTTGGAGTATTTCTTGCCATTCCCTTCTGCTTTGTAGTGCTTCTGTTGAGAAATCAGCTAATAGCCTTATCAGAGCTCCCTTGTACGTTACTAGCAGTTTCTGCCTTGCTGCATTTAAGAGTCTCTCTTTGTTTCCAAATTTTGCCATTTTAATTATGATGAATCTTGGAGTGAGCCTCTTTGGGTTCATCTTGATTGAGAACCCCCATCCTTCCTGAACTTACGTGACTTTTTCTCTTATCAAGTTAGGGAAGTTTTCTGTCATTACTTTTTCAAACAGGTTTTCTATCCCTTGCTCCTATTCTTCTCCTTCTGGTATCCCTATTATATGGATGTTATTACGTTTCATGTTGTCCTGCAGTTCCCTTAACCCCTCTTCATTCTTTTTGAGTTTTCTTTCCTTTTGTTTCTCTGTCTGGGAATTTTTTCCTACCTTGTCCCCCAGCTTGCTGATTCAGTCATCTGCCTCATCTAGCCTGCTTTTAATCCTGTGTACTGTGTTCTTCATTTCAGTATTGTATTCTTTATTTCCTCTTGTCTCTTTTTGATAGTTTCTATCAAAAAATAGTTTCTATCCTTTTTCATGCTGGTGCAGTTTGCACTACGTTCTTTGTAGCTTCCCTGGAGTTCTTTGCGGTTCTCATTGAGCTCCTTGAGCATCCTTATAACCAATATTTTGAACTCAGTGACTGATAATTTGCTTCCCTCTATTTCATTTAGCACTCTTTCCAGGGATTTCTCCTTACCTTTCATTTGGAGATTGTTTCTTTGTCTCCCCATTTTAGGTTACTCTTCTTGTTTGTTTCTGCTTGTTAGATTGATCTACTTAGACTCCTTGTCTTTATGGTGTTACCTTCTGTGGTAGGGAGACCTGTGGGATTCAGTGGTGTAGTCTCCTGATCTCTTGAACTTGAGGCTCTTGGGATGGCCTTTATGCCATTTATGTGGGCTCTGGTTGTAATTGGGTTTGATTTTTTAAAATATACTTTATTGATTGTGCTATTACTGTTACCCCATTTTTTTCTCCCTTTTATTCCCCTCCATCCCGCACCCCCCTGCCACCAGCATTTCACCCTCCTTAGTTCATGTCCATGGGTCGTATATATAAGTTCTTTGGCTTCTCCGTTTCCTGTACTATCCTTAACCTCCCCTTGTCTATTTGGCATCTACCATTTATGCTTCTTATTCCCTGTACCTTTTCCCTCATTCTCCCCCATGCCCCTCCCTGCTGATAATCCTCCATGTGTTCTCCATTTCTGTGATTCTGTTCCTGTTCTAGTCATTTGCTTAGTTTTTGTTTTGTTTTTCAGGTTTGGTTGTTGATAGGTGTGAGTTGGTTGCCATATTTTTGATCATCTTCTTTTTCTTAGATAAGTCCCTTTAACATTTCATATAATAAGGACTTGGTGATGATGAATTCCTGTATCTCAACCTTATCTTGGAAGCGCACTTTATCTGCCTTTCCATTCTAAATGTAGCTTTGCTGGGTACAGTAGTCTTGGATGTAGGTCCTTGCCTTTCATGACTTGGAATACTTCTTTCCAGCCCCTTCTTGCCTGTAAGGTTTCTTTTGAGAAATCAGCTGACAGTCTTTTGGGAACTCTTGTAGGTGACTGTCTCCTTTTCTCTTGCTGCTTTTAAGATTCTCTCCTTAATTTTAATCTTGGCTAATGTAATTATGATGAGCCTTGGTGTGTGCTTCCTTGGGTCCAACTTCTTTGGGACTCTCTGAGCTTTCTGGACTTCTTGGAAGTCTATTTCTTTTGCCAGACTGGGGAAGTTCTCCTTCATTGTGTTTTCAAATAAGTTTTTAATTTGTTGCTCTTCCTCTTCTCCTTCTCCTTCTGGCACCCCTATGAGTCAGATATTAGAACGTTTAAGTTGTACTAGAGGTTCCTGATTTTTTTCATTGTTTCTTCATTCTGTTCTGCTTGACTGTTCATTTCTTCCTTCTGCTCCAAATCATTGATTTGGGTCCTGGTTTCCTTCCCTTCACTGTTGGTTCCGTGTATATTTTCATTTATTTTCACATTGCATAGCCTTCACTGTTCCCTCAATTTTGCAACCATACTCAACCATTTCTGTAAGCATCCTGATTACCAGTGTTTTGAGCTCTACATCTAATAGGTTGGCTGTTTCTTCATTGCTTAGTTCTAAATTTGGAGTTCTGATCTGTTCTTTCATTTTGGTGATATGTTTTTGTCTCCACACACCTGTTCAATTCTAAGGGGCAAAGCCTTAGATATTGGCCAGGGTGGGGCAACCCATGTCACTGCACTGTGGTGCTGTATGTGTGGGAGGTGTCCAAGAGGGGACAATGCTGTTTGCTTATCTTTTCCTGGCTTTCAGTTACTTCCCCCACTACCCACAAGCAAATTGGGCCATTCTGATGCTGATTCCCAGGTGGGTGGGTTTGTGTACATGCAAGGACCCTGTGGGTCCCTCCAATGAACCTTACTGGGAGGCTGAGATTTTCTCCAGCTGCCACATTCCCACAAGTTTTTACAGCCAGAGGTTTTGAGGCTTTATTTCCCCACACTGGAACCCTGAGTTGCATAGTCTGTCTCACTCCCTAGTTGTTTCTCCTGGTTTATTCCACTCATGAGTGTGGGACTGCCCTGGCTGCCTGTTTCCTCCCCTCCTACCAGTCTGGATGAATGTTTCTTCTTTAACTCTTTGACTGTTGGACTTCCATGGAATTTAATTCTGGTTGTTTTTTGTTTTTAAATTTATTGTTGTCCTTCTTTTGGTTGTGCGAGGAGGAAAAGTGTATCTACTAATGCCTCCATCTTGGCTGGAAGTCTGGGTTTTGAGTGTTGTTGGGTCGTTCTTTGGTGGGTCCTTCCCTCTATCTGGCTGACTGAGAGTCACTCTGCCCACCATGTCTTATAAGCTGTTATACAGGTTTTGCCAGAACAAAACCAAACAACTCAGGAAACAAGCCCACACCCAGAAGTATAACCCCCTCTCACAATTATACTATCTACAGCAAATGAGCAAATATTAATAAAGTGGTAAAATGATTAAGACTATTATAAGAAAGGAGAAATGAATATGAGATGACTAACTGAAAGAAAAGTGATTTTGAGGAGTAGAGGGAGGAACAATAATAAGAGCAGGGAATAGAGACAAGACAAGCAGAGAAAGAAAGTGAATTTACATCACAAGCAAAAAAGGGAGGGAAGAAGGAGGAATGGAATAAGAGAAGGAAAGCATAGAGTATTAGGTTTAAACAGAAACTGAAAAAAAATACATAGAGAAAAAAGATGGGATCCAAATTGGAGAAAATGATCCACCACAGCAGTATTAACAACAAATAAGCAAAGATTAATATAGGTGGGATGGGAATAAGAGGGAAACAAGAAAGAAAGAAAAGGTTAAGAGATGTCTAAAGTAAAGAGTAGTGACTTTGAGAGGATAGAGGGAGAAGGAATACTAAGAGTGAGGAATGAAAAGCAGGATAAGACAGGGAAAAATTAAAATTTAAAAACAAAAAAAAAAGAAAGGACAGGAGGAAGACCAAATGGAGTAGGAGAGGGGAATGGTAAAATTTGAGATTTGACATACAAAATTACTGAAAATCTAGATATAAAATTGAAGAAATGCAAAAACAGCCACTATATCCACAACCAACATCAAAGATTGATAGAAGCTGAGAGAGAATAAGGGTATTTTATGAATGGGAAAAAGAATGTGAGATGGCTAGTGGCAAGAAAAATCATTTTGAGAGGGTGGATGGGGAGATATAGTAAGAGTGCAGAATGGAAACAAATTGTAGCAAGAGAGAAAATAGAATTTAAAACAAAAATAAGAAGAGGAAACAAGAAGGTAAAATGGATTAAGAGAAAGGAGGAGCAAAATATAACATTTGAAATAGACTACAACATAAAAACTAGTGACAATACATACAAATTCGAAGGACTAGAAATGAATGTTAAAAAACTATGCAGGAGAGAAAATACTGCAAATCATGCAGAAGACCACAGTGGATTTCGTCTCAGTAGCATCTAGTATGTAGCACTGTTTTTTTCTTTTTCTTTTTCTTCTTTGTTTTTTAGCTTTATTTTTTTATTTTGTGTTGCTCGATTACGTTTTTTTCTTTCTGATGTTTCTGGTGATGTTAGGTGATGTTCCAGTGTGACCTTAGGCAGCCTGTTCAAGAATACCAGGGATCTACTATGTGTGGCTGACTCCTTCAGTTGTTAGTCTAGTCACTCCACACTCAGCAGTCAGGCTTAAGCACCACAGGGTGGGGCAGAATAATTCCTGCTGGTGGGGCTATTGCTTCCCCTCAGACTGATGCCACCCGGAAGGGAATGGTCTGCCTGAGCAAGATGGCGTCTGCAGTATGGGGGATGATTCAGCACCAGGATTTTGGCAGCTGCTCCCTCATTTCTCTCCCCAAAGCCACCATCCCCAAACTCCTCACTTGGCTCTAGTCCACTCTGTCCCCTCTTTGCTCTAGCTCGGGGGGGGGGGGGGTGGCTGCAAATGAAATTTTGTGCATTGGCCATTTAAAAGGCTCTCTGTGTCTCCAACCATTTCTCCCTGGTAGACAGAAACCTTACTGCTTTTCACAGCTGGATGCTTTCTGGGTTCCTTTCTGGTTCCAGTGCTGTGAGCTGGGGAGCCCAGCCTAGGGTTTAGACCCCACACTTCAGGGGAAACCTCTAGCCACTGAAATATTCCTCTGACACTTCAGCTGCTGCCCATGAGAGCCCAGCCAGCCCTCTCACTTCCCCTCCACACTCCATACCAGTCATGTTCTGGTGAAGTGGTTTCTTCTGTCTGTCTGTGGTTATAAGGCTTCTCTCCAGCTACTGTCCAGTTGGTTATTCAGGATGATTACAATTTAGTTGTAATTCCAGTTTGGTCCTGGGAGGAGGTTAGAGTAGCTCCACTTACTCCTCTGCCATCTTGGATTGCCTATAGTTGATTGTTTATATAACATTTTCCCCAGTTTGATTATGAGTTTATTAGTAAAAGGGATATAGTTTGTCTTTCTTTACTCAGCACCTTGTATGTTCAATAGATGTTTATCAAAAAGTAACAAGACCTTCATAAGCAAAAGGTTTTAACTTAGTCTGACTATTGATTCAGTGGCTCTGTTCTGTAATAAATGACCTTTTGGTGTTTACCATATAGCTTTACCTCAAGTCTGTCATGGTAACCTAAATGTATTTGGAGGAAGAGATTAACCAGTCCAGGTTGACCTTGGATTTATTTCTAAATGCATGAAAACAGCTCTGTCAGAGACAGTTGTCAAACCTAGTGACCATGCCACATAACTGCTGGCCTTGGCCCATTTCTAGAATGCAATGCAGCAAAGAAAGCACTGCATTTTTCACTGACTTTTCTGCAGCATCCTTGTGTCCCCTCCTTGTTTCAGCTGGAATTTAGCTACCTTCTTGTGTATAATGTACCCTGATTCATTTTCTCCTTGTGCTGTGATGATGAGTTATTTCTACTGTTTGAAGAGAGATCTGTTTAATATCAAGAGATGGTAGGGATTTCAGTAGCTCACATCTTCTGGTTAAAACTGCAAAGGAAAATAGTATATAGTTGACAAAATGTAAAGAGTGAAATGTTACAGACCACTAAAGATACATGTTTATCTTTAGATCTTTGGTTCAGTTCTCACTCAAAGAGAGCAGGGTAATTGTAGAGACGGTGTGCTAGGGTGGAAATAGCACCTGTGTTCCAGGAAAACAGACCTGGATTTAGATTCAGTTCATCAGTACACTGAAGTCACTTTATTTAACCCCTTTCTGTTTTCACACTAATAGGTCTCAGAGGGGTTGTTGTGAGGATTCATCTGAATTGTGTGTGTAAAGCACTCGGCACAGTGCCTGCATGTAGTAGGTTCTCAAGAAACACCTTTCTCTCATTTAACCAGAGCCAGTGGGGAAGAGCAAAAAATACATGTAATTCAGGAATGAGTCTTTAAATAATGTCCAATATTTCTCATCCAGTTAACTTTTTCTACGTTGGCCTTTTCTCCTTTCCGATAGTTTACTTTATGGGCACCTCTTGGATCAGACTGGAATGCTTCCTGAAGGAAGTCCTTCTGAACTTGAATCCTGAATCAGAAAGAGTTAGCAGTTTATCAAAGAGGAGAGGAGAAGTGCCTGTGGCTGTATGCGTTACACTGGTGGTTGATGGAGGCTGTTGGCTGTTGATATGTTTTAAAAATTGAGATTCTTATTAGTTTAAAAGTATGCCCTCTGTGCAGCAGTCACTGCTCAGAATGCTCCAGAGATCCTTTTCCTCCCTCTGGTGGCACCCAGTCCCTGTGTCATTAGTGGAACTGGACTAGGAAATACAAACTTTGTAACAGGAGTTATCACTGGGTTCTGTCAGGTGTTGTCCTGATACTTTGTGGGTTTAAATCATTTACTACCCCATGATGTAGTACTATTGTTAGTTCTGTTTTACATATGAGGAGGACACTAGGCGAGAAAGATAAAGTGGTATGTCCAGGAACTTCCCAATTAGTGGTAGAGCTGAGCTCTGAACCCAACAGCTGCCGTTGCCCAGCTAGGGGAAGACCCTGTATTAAAGGAAGCATTACTGTGATTAGCCTTCCTCTCTCTTCACACACCACAAAATGAAAAATAGTGACTTAGGCATTTTCTGTGGTTTTGCCTTGTGCTGTTGTGCAGAGTATCTCTCTCATGGAAGATGAATGTGTCTTCATTTATGGGTGGGGTAGGAGATTTGCATTAAAAGTACACACAAATAGCAACAACTGATAGTTACACACTTTTTTTTTTTTAGTGCAGAAAGGGAGAGTCCAAGGAACAAAACACCAGTTTATCTAGGTAGTATAATGTATTGAAAAATTGTAGACCTCAAAAGAAACACTAGAGGCCTTCCCAAAATGCTCATACATTTTTATTGGATGGGCCAAAAAGTCCGTTTAGTTTTTTCTGTAAAATAAAAAACACATTTTTAATTTTCACCAATAACTTTATTGATTTGGATAATATATGTATATCAGCTATTGGCTTCTTTACCCACTATTGGCTTCTAGTGGGTAAAGGCCAGAGATGTTTCCAAACATCTCCCAGTGCATAAGACAGCCCTACAGTGAAGAATTATTTAGTCAAAATGTCAGTAGTGCTAAGAAACATAGCAAACCACTTTTTGACATGTTCAATCAGTCACAGCACCTTCTCCATACACTGCACAAATCTTTTTTTGTGTGTTTCAGTTGCATTTTTATCTTTCTTAAAATAATAAAGCACATAATACACCAAAAACGTTGCATATTTCTTCCATCTTTTTAAAATGGCTGCCTAAAAATTCATCAATTTTAGTAAGTTTTTAAAAAATGTACACTGAGCCCTGGCTGGCGTAGCTAAGTGGATTGAGCACGGGCTGGGAACCAAAGTGTCCCAGGTTCGATTCCCAGCCAGGGTACATTCCTGGGTTGCAGGCCATAACCCCCAGCAACCGCACATTGATGTTTCTCTCTCTCTCTCTCTCTCTCTCTCTCTCTCTCTCTCTCCCCCCCCCCTCCCTCCCTCCCCCCCCTAAAAAAAAATAAATAAAATCTAAAAAAAAAAAAATGTACACTGATATGACAGCTGTCACAATACCATCTAACAAAATTGTTTCCAATGAAGTTAAAGACAGTTAAGCAGTATTAGAGCCATCTTATGGGAAAAACTAAACGAACTTTTTGGCCAACCCAATATATAGCTGCTTAACAATCTATTTTTTGTTGTTGTTTATTTTACAAGTTTAGACATTTAAGCAGTTTCACTCTAGGAACAACTGCCTCATTATTATTTCTTTGATTAATTGATGTTGAAAATTTTAATTTTTTGATTAGGGGCAATGGTGTTTAGTTGAACAGTTATTGAATACTCCGTCAAACAGCTGTGGTAGGTGATATGGAATGAATCTCACTGCTCTCAACACTGAGGTTGGTGTTATCACCGTTTCACAGATAAGGAAATAAAGTTCAAGGAGGTTATGTAGACAGTAAGTGGAGAAACTGGGATTTGAACCCAGGCAGAGGCCATATTTTTCTCACCTATGGTGAGAGAAGAAAAGGTAGGCAGACAGGAGATGTTTGGTGAATGGTAGGGTTCGCTCCAGGTGGAGTGCAGCACTTGAGGGGCAGGTAGTGGAAGGCCAGGCTGACAAGCAGATTTTGGGATGAGGTTCTAGTTTCCTGGTACATTTCTCTAGCACCCAGTGTTCTGGCCATGCTCTGGTACCCATAATCTTTTGAGAGCACTGTATATGAAGTTGTCTGCTTCTTTACAAACTTTGCTCAAATGTTTTCCACAGTCTGCAATGCCATTTATCACCTTACTCATTTATAGTCATCCCTGGGAACTCCAGTAAGAATTAATTGCAGCTGTTTTGGTGGTCCCCAAAATGTAACATATATTTCTACTTCACAGCTATTTCATTTTGCCTTACATAATTGTTTTCATGTTCTCTCCAGCTAAAGAATAATCATCTAGAGGGCAAGATCAGATCTTATTATAACTATTCTCTCAGACCTGAGAGTCCAGTTGAATCTTTGTACATAGTCAATTCTTCAAATATTTGTGGAATTAAGTGAATCAGGGTGTAGAAAATTCTGTTTATTTTCCCTGGTAAATATTAAATTAGTGCCCAAAACTACTAAAAGTAAAAGAAGGAAAAGGTTCATTGAATGATTCTTTATAGATGTATTGTTTTTATGCATGTAATGCTTGTAATGAAGATAGATAATGGTAGAAAATGTGTGCCCATCCTACCTTTTGTTGCTTATTTATCAGATGTTGTAATATACTCATTAGTAATGAAATCATAGGCTCACAATAAATGTTAATCTCTTTTATTTATTAAGGTGGTTGAGAATGAAATAACATTTTTACTAGAATATTTTAAAATTACAATAGGGATGCATTTATGTTGAATGAAAAATATATAACAAAATTGTATTTAAAAAGGTAAGAAAGAATAATCTTTGCAGAGGAACAGAAATGAATTATATTAAGTCCAAATATGAGTGATTTTTTTTCCTTTTGTGAAAATTTGCACAGTCAATTCTTGAAATATTTGTGGAATTAAATGAATAGTGGTATAGAAATTATGTTTCTTTTCCTTAGTAGGTATTAAAGTAGTGCCCAAAACTACTAAAAGAATGAAAATGTTGATTTGATTATTCTTTATAGGTATAGTGTATTATAAAGTTATTTCAGTGTTAACTTTTAAGAAACAGTTATACTTATTATAAGTAGAAGAAAATCTTGAGGATAATCTTATCCCTGACAGCTTAGAGCAAGGTATATTTATCATTAAAATTACTATGACATGAGATATATATGTGAGCTGTATATATATAAAGTAAAATAAGGACCTTAAAGAGAAGCCAACCTTTAAAGTTAGGACTGTTTGTTTTTAACGTGCCTTCTCTTTATCTTAGAGTTGCTAGATGTCACACGCACCCTGCTGCTCTTAAACCCAGACTTCACCACTGCGTGGAACGTGAGGTACGTCCTTTTCATCAGTGGTAAAATGAAATTGTCCAAATTTCTGAAGACATACAAGCCCCATGAGTTGTTAGCTTTTTGAGAAATGAAATGTAAACCATATATTCAAGGCATCTTACACTTATTTCTTCTACACATTCTTTATAATATCTCCATGACAACTCTAATATACACTTTGCCACTTTTTGCATGTTTATGTCTGTTCTCCGTAAACTTCTTTCCTGAAATATAACTTGTCATGCTGCATTATAGTATACCATTTGATATACATGCTTTTATTTTCCTTTTTTTAAAGAGGTAGGAACAATTATAACTGGTTGGCTCATAAGGCCCTGGTTAATACATTTGAGAAACTGCAGTGTGTAGGGTGAGCATTCAAGGCCACGGACTTTCACTCTCAGTTAATTGACCAACATTGTGACCTCTGTGGGCAAGTCACTGGAAGTCTCTGGCACTGGGCATTTTGGAGAGATATCAAATTTTATTGATGTCTTTATTTCTGGTTATTATAGCTTTGAACACAAAATACTTTATATAACTAGTAAAATTCAGACTAGGTTCATTTTTTTCATTGTTTCAGTTTAACAGTATGTATGGTTTTAAAATCTGGTGGTTCTTTAGACTAACACAAATTCTCTTAGAGGAATGCAGGATACAAACTACAGGTAAATAAAAGTGAAGTCCCTTTGAACATTATGAATACATTTTAAATTTTCCTATAAGGAAAAGTCATAGATTATAGCTCTTTATCTTTAAAGGTGACTTAAATAATACTTTAAGGAATATTCTGTGAATTTGAAGGAATGTTACATTCAGAGTTAGTATTTTTTAATATCTACTGAATTTGTGTTTAATTGATTTTTAAAAATTTAGGTAACTTCTCTGTCTTTTTTTAATTGTCTTGAATAATTAATGATCACATATATAGTGTGTTATATGGCTTTAAAAATTCACATAATTTCAGAATTCTTATTTTCTTTTAGGGAGAGCAAGCACTACAGTAGCAGGGACAAACTAATGTCTATGAGTAGCTACTATATTCCAAAAACCATATTACAACTTTATATGTTATCTTATTTAATCCACACAATTCTTGACAACATATGTTCATCTTCAAATACTTATTAACTAGTGTGTGCTACATTCTAGCCATTGGGAATAGAGCCAAGAATAAAACAAACAAAAATCCCTGTCCTTGTGGAATTTTTATTCTAATAGAGAAAGAAAGGCAATAAGGACATTCACAAGTAGAATATATAATAATGTTGACAAATCCTATGGGGGAAAGGTAGGAAAAGAAGGTAGGGAAGGCCAAAGGATGGGAAGGGTGGTTTTGCAATTTTAAATGCGGGACATTTGAGCAAAGACTGACATGAAATCAGGGATCAATCTCTGTGGATATTGAGGTAAAAGGATTCAGTGTGGACTGACCCACAAGTGGAAAAGCCCCCAGTCATGCCTAAAGTATCCCTGGGTGTTCTGAGATGGCAGGGAGGCCATTGTAGCTGGAATGGCATCAATACGGGAAAGAGTTGTAGGAAATGGTGCCAGAGAGTAATGGGCCGATTTGATAGAGTTTTGTAGATCTTCAGGAACATTGACTCTTACTCTGGGATGAGACAAATTCATTGAAGGTTTTCAAGTTGAAGAGGGACCATATCTTAACTTAGGTTTTGAAACAATGGCTCCTGTGTGGAAAGTAGACTGTAGAGGTACAAGGAGTGATTAGGGAGTTAAGAAGTGGTTGCAGTAATTTAGGTGATAGATACTGGTAACTTGAAGTACAGCTTGGCAGTAGAAGAGGTGAGAAGTCATAAGATTCTCAACATATTTTATAAACTGTATAAGCTTTGACTGTATTTAATAACCTCATTTTAAAGACACAGATGATAATTTGGATGTGAAAGAACCAAGAGGTTGAAGCTTGTCCCAGGTTTTTGACATGAGCAACTCAAGGGACAGAGTTGCCATTTATTGAAATGGTGACATCTAAAAGAGGAGCAGATTTAAGTGGGGGATGCTGGTTGGAAGTCAAGAGTCCATTTTGGGATGTTATGTTTGTGTCTAGTTAGCTGTGTATGAATCTAAAGTTCAGGTGAGAGTTCCAGACCAGATGGTAAATCTGGGAACCACTAGAAAATAGGTGGCATTTAAAGCCATGAGATTGTTTGAGATACCCAAGGAAGTGGGTGTAGATAAAGAACTAGTCCAAAGACTGAGCACTAGGACACTGCTTAGCCACTAGCCACATGTGGCTACTGAGTCTTGGAAATGTGACTAGTTCTCAGTTGAGATGTGCTGTAAGTGCAAACTAGAGCAGATTTTGAAGACTTAGTACCCCCAAAGTAAAATATCTTATTGCTAATTTTATATTGATTACATGTTGAAATTATAATGTTTTGGATGTATTGAGTTAAATGACATGTTACTTTATACTTGCTTTTAATGTAGCTGTTAGAAAATTTGAAATTACATATATATATATAGCTCATGTTTGTGACTCACATTACATGTCTATTGGACAGTGCTGTTCTAGAGTTTTACAAGACAAGGAAGAATCAGCAAAGGAGATTTTTAGGAAGGTACTATAAACTTAAAACTGAGCACTTTCATAAGGGTAGGGACCATATCTTGTCATGTTTTTTTTTTCCTTTGTTTCCCTAGCATCTAATACTCCAGTGCCTGGCACAAAATAGATACTCAAGTTGTAGGTAGGGCACTGAAAATCATGAAATGCAGTGAAAAAGAAATGAGGATAATGGAGAAGTAGGAGTACCATTCATTCATGTTCTCATATTCCTCCTCATTAGAAAGCAATTGAAAATCCTTAAACAAAGGAAAATTCTTATTGGAGATATAGGTATAATTCATTGTATATTTTATTGGGGAATTCAGGAAGGAGAAAGAACCTAGTCTTAAGATATATGGATCTTAGTCCTATTTCATCAATTAACTAGCAGGTGACTTTGGACAAAACTGTTAACTTCTCAAGAGTTTTAGTTTCCATATCTGTAAATAAAAGATTTGAATAGGTGACAACTCTTATGAGTCTTTTGAAATGGACTTTTTTTATTATGTGTGGTTTGGTCTTAAGAAGGGGAATTGCTCTGTAAATCTAATTTCAATGATAATAGGAGTTAATCTTGAACTTATTATAGAAAGACTGGGCAAGTATTTTGTTAGATGAATAGAAAGGAAATCTTGATTAAAAAAAAACATTGTGGATATGTGATCTAGTAACTTTTAGTTTGTATTGGGAAAATTGATTGACATATGAAGACATAGAATCCTGAATACATAGTGAGGAAAAAACAACCATCATTGTAAGTAAACTGATAATAACTCTGTCACGTCTTTTGCAAACCAAAGACTCAACATTTTATGTTTAATTGTTGCTGTATGTCTTCTGCAGTAACTCTGGGAAGCACTGAGTGATTTTGACAGCATTTTATAAACTGCTAAAAGCTGGAATAACACAATAGTAGTTCAATTTATAGGTGTTGCTGTCTTAGGGAAAAAATATAGGCAAGAATAAGTTTTTGAGCCTATCTCCTTAGGTTAGAGAGAGATGCACATAGTTAAAAAATTCAGCTGGTTATAGAAAAAAATAATAGGTAGTTTTTAAATTTGCTTTGAAAATTGGTGATTTACTTGATGAAGAGGTGATTTCATAATAATGTTCTATTTTTCCAACAGCCTATGAACATAGAGTAAACAGAACATCTTTGAGCAACTAGAGTAGCTGACAAGTTCCAGTGATTCATGTCCTTTACTCAGGACCTGTTGTTTTAAACTGGTAACTCTATGTGACTCTGATTTTTGGTTCTGACACTTTGAGCTTGAAGACCTTGAGCATGTTACTGAATCACTCCCAAATTTAGTTTCCTCATCTCTAAAATCAAGTTAATGTTAGATTGTCTTTGTAGATCAAAGATGATGAAATCCAAGCATCTATACCCTGGTTTCTAACACCATTCTCTAATAAAAGGTACTGGACCTTTTGTGGAAATGCCTGATTCTAAGACCAAGCAGGGAACATACAAGATGAGCCTGGAATATCTTAGAGGGCCAGAAAGTAAGGAGGTGCTCAAAAACACTGTGATGGGGCTATGTAAAAGGGCTTTCAGCAGCCAAGGCTAGAACAACTTGAGTAATAAAATAGTGTTGTATTATACCCCAGAGTATAAAATGGGTATCCATAAGTTCATACTGACATCAATAAATGATTGAATCAATAAACAAACAAAAACAAATAGGATACAATAGACAAATATGCCATGTAGAAGAATTCCAAACAATTTATCTAGATAACCCCCTCAAGGAGTGGAGCATAACTCCCTACTCCTTAAGTGAGACTTCCTTCCAAAAAGCACAGTGGGGAAAACCTGACATATACCACCTCAGGCAGGTAATCAAGGCCCACATCAACAATGACAAGTCAGGCTAATGTGTGTCCCTGATAGGATGTGATGAAAATGGTACTTTGCCTCTGTGGCCTCTTCCTCTTCAAAACATATAGCACTGGTCTATCTAACCTTGAGAAAAACATCATCCAAAAGACCTGGTCAGTACCATGTCAAGGCTGTCAAAAATCAGGTATACCTGAGGGCCAAGAGGAGCCTAAGGAGACATAATAGCCAAATGTAATACATCCTGGATGGGACCTTAGAATAAAAAAAGGGACATTTGGTAAAAGCTAAGGAATTCTGAAAAAACTACAGACTTCCAGTTGGTTCATCAATTATGATAAATGCACCATAATGTTAGTAATAAAGGGAACTGGGTGGGTACGTGGCATACAGGAATGCACTGTGCTATCCGATAACTTTTTGGTCAGTTTATAACAATTCTAAAATAAAAAGTTTATTTTAAAAAACAATTGAATGTTGGCAATTTCAAGTGATTCAACATAATACTTATAGGATTGCTGTGAAAATTAAATTAGATAATATATGCAAATCACAACATAGTGGCCGACTCAGGAGAAGTGTTCATTAAATGATAGTTTTTATGAGAGTGATTTTTCTTATTATCATTACTGTTATTTCAGACTGAATAACTGAAGACTGAGGGGAAAGGTGGCATGTGTTCATTCAGTGTTCTCAGTGCCAAACACTGAGTTAACTGGTGGAGATTTAGTCATAGACAGCATACGCATGGTCCCTGGTCTCCTACAAATCTTGGATAGAATGGCAGCAGAGAGAAGCAGTAGCTAGTAGTTTGAGATGGAGAGGAAAATGTAAAAAGAAAATTAGCAGGAATGGAAAAATGCAGTAACTTATATAGAAGAATAAAACACACTATTCACCTTAGTAACCCCTGGAGGCTCCTATGGGTGTGGGACTTCTTTTGTTTATTTTTTTGATTTTTAGCTTTAGCACTAGCTTGTTTTCATAGTAATGAACTGGAGGTTTCATGGGAAAATGATGAGACTTTCCATGTACTATTTAATCAGTAAGTAAAATATATAGCAAAAAAAATCTTTTTCATAGCAAAAAATTTTAAAGAAGTAACTTTTATTGCTTGAAAAATCTGTGTGAAAAACCTCATTCCTTTTATAATTCTACTTGTTTAATTTTCTTAAAATTCCTTAGTCTACTAAAAGCACTGTTTCCTACCATCCATCCTTGCTTCTCCCAAAACAATACAGATGTTTTTTCTTTTGTACTTAGTTTCCTCAACAATTATTTATGACACTCACTTCATTCCTTCTTTCCCATTTAGCAGTTGGCCACTAATGCTTGTGGGATGAACATAGAAGCACAGCTTATTCATCACCCTAAAAGTAGGGCCCCCTTAAGGCAGCACTCCATTTCCTCAATTAAAAAGTCCAAGAAAATTGTTTCAGGCTAATACCAATCTGTATGTGAAATAATAGGCAAATTACAGGGTCCAGCAGAAGTAACTCCTGCTTGAGTGTGGTTGGCAGGGTAACAATATGTGTATATATTTATAGTTTTAATATGAACATTTCACCTAAAATGTCATATGGTGTGCTTGAGTGTGATATTGTTATGTTACAGAATCACATGCTTATGATTTTTTAATAAAAGATTTTGTAATAAAAAAGGGGTATTATTCATGCTGGATCATATATATTGATATTTAATTTTTCAGTTTAGTTACACAACTATAAAATAAAATGTGAAGTATTTTAACTTACAAATTTTTCATTTTCCTACTCACATTTCATTAAACAATTTTATTCATACTCCTCACGTGGCTATTGACATCGGTGACTTTGTCATCACAAGAGCTAATTTTTTTAGTTATCTTCCAGTTTTCCAGAGCACATCATATTTACTTGTATCTAAGTTATTTGAGGTACAGCATTTTCTGAATCCACGTGTGACTAGAAATTTTATCTCAAGCTAGATTCCTGCTTGAATACAATAGAGCAGTTGATTTTTTTTTTTATTGCATCTCCAGGTTATGTGATAGCCATGACTGAACCATTTACCATACTTCATTTTCAGGCGATCTTTAAAAACTTAAACCTATCTGTGACAAGACCCAACACTCAAAGTGTTCAATCCTGGCTCCAAGGAATGTTTATTAAATTGATATTAAAAGTTTGCATCCTTTTTTATGATTCTATTAGGCAGTCTCTTTAAGCATCCATATGTACCACTATGTATTGAGGTGGTTTTAGGCTAAGATGTCTTCCCAAGTGCTACTTTGTTGTTTAAAATTAAGAGAGTACCCCTAATTTAAGAAGTTTTGTAAAGATTTAGTTATAAGGTGACTTCCTCTTTTCTGAAGAAAATTATGTTCCCCCTTGTGTATAGACATATGTGAGAATAATATAGTTAGGCAGCTGTAAATATGAGAGGTTTTGAATTTAGTAAATGGAAATTACACTTAATACAATAAGTTATCTACAGCAGTGGTTTTTAATCAGTTTTGAGAGAGAGACAAAGGTAGAAGGATTTGTTGCTCACTTAGTTATGCATTCACTGGTTGATTCTTGTCATGCGCCCTGACCAGGGTTCAAACCAGTAACATTGGTGTATGGGGGCGATGCCCTAACCAGATGAGCTGCCCCACCAGGGCTACAGCAGTGGCTCTTCAACTTTAGTGTGCATCACCCACAGGGCTCACTAAAACATATTACTTTGCCCCACTGGAGTTTTTGACTCAGTGGGTCTGGGATGAGGCCTGAGACTCATTTCACACCAGTCCGAAATGATGATATCCCAAGTGAGGTATACAAGATGATGTAGTTAAGGACAATAGTTTAATAAACAATGCTCTACAAAGTACTTAAAATTACACAGGGCAATATTTTGCCTCCTTTTATTCTAGATTCTGACTTATTCTATGAACCAAACATTGTGAATACCCTTACCTAACTCTAACCCTAACCCTAACCAGAAAAAAAGGATCTAGGATTGCATAATTGACTGTTGCATTAAATATTCTTTTAATGACACATACATTTTTGTGCATCGAAAGAAAAATAATCAATAAATCCCTCTGCTAAAGCAGCCATAAACCTTGGTATCCCTTCAAATTATTTTATAAAGTGAAATTACTGACCTAAAAATGATTATAAAATGCAAGTATTTATTATCACTTAGTGTTCTCATTAGAAAGGAAGTTATTTTTCTTTCCAAGTGAAAATTACATTGCTGTTGGAAAGAAACTTTACTGTGGTGTTGAGGAACTAATCCACCAAAGCAGGTGAGGTACACAAGCTGGGCTCTAGTTTGTTGGGATTACACTTCTCTGGAATAAACAAATAATCGGGCCTACCACGGAATTAATGAAACTAGCAAATGATCTAATTACATTATAAAATAATAATACTTTGAAAAATAATAGCAGAAATTATCAAAAAGTTACCTGAGAAGTAGTTGGAGTGCTTTCACATGACTTTCTTTATAACTGCATTAAAGCTTTGAACAGTTTTAAAACAACAGAAATTTCACATAGCTCTTATTTCTCTTTGTATTTCCAAAGTGGTCTAGTATATTAAGAGCCATGTAGGTATTTCACCTGGCAATACACCTTTTGGACACTTACTCTATGTGATAGTACAAATGAAAAAAGTCATAAGCACAAAGCTCTGTTTCAGAATTATTTTACAATAGCAAAAACTTGAAAGCAACCTGAATGTCTAACCATAGGAAAGAACTGCGTTATTAACAACGTAGCTACTAAATGAGAAGTATTTGAACACTTAAGATGTTCATATAGGAGCAAAGATAAAAGAGCAGAATATAAAATTATGTTAAAAAGGTAGGTGCATATGAGGAAAGGGAAAAAGGAAAATTCAAAAATAAAAATAGTAATTTTGTTAGGGTAGTGATTGAATGAATTATTTTTTTCCTTACATTTCAATCATACTGTGTGTGTTGTATGTATACATTTTTGCTGATAAACTCGACCATAAAGCCTTACTTACAAAGCTATAGCAGTTCTTGCCTCATTTTGGAGCTGCCCTGCAGATACTGATGTCAGGCTTTGTAAGTTTTTGAAAACCCCTTTGCCAAACAGGTAACTCAAGTTCCACCATTGATTTAAGGCTTTTATTTGTTATTTAAGATTATGAGAATACATTCTTGATTACTATGTGTGAAATTTACGATAGATTGGTTTTTTCTTTGTTTTTTAATTCTTGTAAATTTACTTCTCAATGAGGTTATATTAATACCCATGCAATACATTTTGATGGAAAGATAAAGTAATGGTTCTTTTTATTTTTATTTTACAGAAAAGAGCTGATCCTTTCTGGCACTTTAAATCCAATTAAGGATTTACATCTGGGAAAATTGGCCTTAACTAAGTTTCCAAAGAGTCCAGAAACATGGATTCACAGGTGTGGTTAATTTACACCATAGGCTTCTTAGGACTTAGAATGGCTGGAGAAAACACAGAATTCACTTGAAGCCAGGTCACATATTTCATCAGCGTATGAATTTTAATGTCAGGTTGCATTTAAATCTTGATACCATCACTTGCTACCTCTGTGGTCTTCGGAAATGATTTAACCTCTTCAAGCCTCAGGTTTCTTATTTGTGAAATGGAAATAAATAGTAATTACACCTATCTCAGAGTTAATACCTGAATTTATATAAGATGATACATGTAAACACTACCACAGTGCCTGGCACATGTTAAATATGGAATAAATTTTAGCCACTGTTATTAACTATCTGATGGAGTCATGGAGATTGCATTTAGATATTCAAATATCATGAGCAACTTGAGTTTTATAATTCATTCAGTTGTGCTCTTGGTAAAAAATGGTGGTGGTGGTGATTGTGGTTATAAGGAAAGATAACCAAATAAGGAAAATAAGTGCAGCTGAAATTAATTGTGTATAGAGTGAGATAAAATTGCTAAGACCATAAACACAAAGAATATTTTTAGGTTAAAAGCCTGAGGCAGATAGCCAAAGTGCACAGAAGAACTCTTCTCAACATGCTGGCTATCTGCGGTCTTTCTCTTTAGACTCTGCATAACCACTGTATTGACTGAAATGATAACGGTGTGTGGGGTCAGTGGGGAAATCCTCTGAAGAAGTCTGTTCTCAATTGTTAAGCCATTTAAAACTTTACTTAAATCCTGAGCACTTTTAGGATCTTAAAGTATCAAGGTATCTTAGCTGTAATCTTGCCTTTGGCTAGCATTGCAAATCAGCTACCTCCAAACAATCTAATCAGTTGTATTTTCTTTCTTGGTAGAAACTGTGATACCCAACTTCAGAGAGGTAGTTGATTGTGTATGGAGAGGTCTAGAAATAGGTGGGGGCAGGGAAAGGGAATTTTTAAACATGCATCTGTCAGTCTGTTGGCTTATCTAATATTTTATAGTGCAAGCTTTTTTTGAGTGAAATACTTCTGTTATCTGCAAATGACAAAATGGGTTTTCCTACTAAATTTCTTGTACTTTTAGATTGGAAATTTTTAATCAAAAAGAATACTTTCTTATGAGAAAATGTTTAAAACTAAAGACATTAAGTGGTTAGAGACACTTCACTGAACTTCATTTAAATGTATGCTAATGAAAGTCTTAGACAAGGGGAAAATGTATGGATAGACATTTTAAAATCTTGATAGTATTACTAATGATATTGTATTTGTTTCCTTCCAGATACTATACAATAATATGGAAATTTTGCTTAATGAAAGCTGTCATAATGCAGCTTCTAGTTTGCAAACAAATACACATAGGGTGAGGCATTAGAATATAATTAACGACATGAACCATGATCCTTCTACTAGTATTTACTAGCCATTAATTATACTCTCTGCACCCCCATCACCACCACTAAAGCGCACCTGCACACACGCATGCACACACGCATGCACATGCACGCACACGCCAGTTGCCTTTACATTTCTTGGCCCAGTGGAGTTTTGGAGTTGCCATTTGGGAACTGATGGCATTCTTCTCTTTTTTTGACAAATTGTAGTGTTTTTAGGGTTTCTTTTCGGTTTTTCCTCCCCCCACCCCAATCCATGCTGCTAAAGTTATATATCTTCAAAAACAAAATCAACAATCCCCTCCCCTCAAAAACAAGGGCTTATAGACGAGTATTATTTTGCTGTATCTGTGAACGGAAGTTAAATTAGGAACAAAAAAACACTCTGCTTTTTCTCTCTGGTTTATGTTATTTCCTCATTCTCATTCCCACATGCTACCTTAACAGACGATGGGTGCTACAACAGCTCATTCAGGAAACCTGCTTGCCTTCCTTTGTGACCAAAGGAAACTTGGGATCAGTTCCTACAGAAAGGACACAGCGACTAATACAAGAAGAGATGGAGGTCTGTGGTGAAGCAGCAGGGAGATACCCAAGCAACTATAATGCCTGGTCTCATCGCATCTGGGTTTTACAGCACCTGGCCAAGCTGGATGTCAAGGTGGGGCTGTTACTCCATCTCCCTAGCAACCTCCATGTCTAATGGAGTAGTTAAATCTAATGGTAGTAGTTCTTCCTCAGAGGAACTTTAAAGGAGGAAAGTAGAGGAACTAATGGCAGCCCAGCAGCCTAGACAGGCTCATGACAGCTGATACTTCCTGAGAGTACCTGGCAATTAAAAAAGGTGTGTTCCTCACCAGCATATCTTGTCACTCTTAAGACTAATGCATTGGTAGAACAAAGGCAGGTATAAGTAATAAGGAAGACTGAGTGTAACCCATTTTGTCCTGAAACAGGAAAGGTTATGAAGCATTACAGAATTGAAACTGTTTTCTTAAAAAAAAAAAAGATTCTGTTCATTTATTTTTGGAGAGAGGGGAAGGGAAGGAGGAGAGGGAGAGAAATATCAATGTGTGGTTGCCTCTTGTGTGCCCCCTGCTGGGGACCTGGCCCGCAAGCAGGCATGTGCCCTGACTGGGACTGGGAATCGAACCAGCGACCCTTTGGTTTGCTGGCCAGCATTCAGTCCACTGAGCCACACCAGGCAGGACTGAAACTGCTTTTTCTTGGTAGTCTTTGGTTATGTGACTTAACTGTACTGAATCAGTTGGCTGCCTTTCCACAGTCTCTCTTGGGGAGGGAATAAGATTTCACCCAGGTATTCCCAAACTTGGCTGAGTCTATAAAAATCCTGAGGATTCCTAAGACCCTCCCTACGCTTACTAAATTGGGATTAGGGTAGGATTTGGAGATCAGTAATTTTCACAAGCTAAGAGTATTATTTGGATGTAAAACCAGGTTGGAAACTGTTACAATCTAATCCTTTCAATTTAGAAATGAAGAAATTGAAGTTACTAGGGAATTTTAATGGCTTAGACTTAGCCACAGTTGGCATCACTTAGTATTCATAGAATGAGAACCAGGAATCTTCATGCTCTTTCTTACATACTATAGCTTTTCTATTTTTTTCTCCCCTTTTTACGGTATCAGTGCCATTAGGGTACTTTCCTAAAAGTTTCCTAGACCTGAAACTATTCAGAGGGGTCAAAATGCTTTGATTAATGGAGAAACTACTCTTTAATTTTTGCTCTCTATCCCCTTTTTTATGCATCTCTTGTCGTAGGTTCCCTCTCCTCTCTCTTTTCCTAGCCAGGGATCGCTCCAAGAGAAATAGGAGAGTTTTCCCTTCAAGAAGATTTTAAGCCAGCAATTCTAGGAGAGTAGTGCTTCCCTTCCAGTGTACACGGCTCTGTGTTTCAGGAGGGAGGGCACCTATTGAACTATAAAGAGCTAAGACAGAATTATGTACCGTACATTGACCTGGGTTCAGATTTTGACCCTCCTAGCTATTTGTGGAAATAAGGCTTTAATGTTTTCATCTCTAAAATGGGGGCTCTACTTTATGCCTCAGTGGATTATTA
This sequence comes from Phyllostomus discolor, assembly GCF_004126475.2. Lineage (NCBI taxonomy): Eukaryota > Metazoa > Chordata > Mammalia > Chiroptera > Phyllostomidae > Phyllostomus > Phyllostomus discolor. The sequence goes on along the minus strand of NC_040905.2, from coordinate 167,201,789 downwards.
TGAGAATTACTTAATGTGTATAAAGTACTGGACACCTAATAGCAGAGGCTCACTAAATTTTAGTTTCTTTCTTTGTTTCCCCCCATAGATAGAAATTTAGGTGAAAGTGGCTACCAGTTTGCTAAGTCCACTCACTGCAGTTTGCTCATGAAAATGTACAAAACCCTGACATTTCCAGATACTGTCCTGTACGTTGAGTGTGACATAAAGACAAAGAGCTTGCTCTAAACAAATTGAAAATCTAGTGGAGGAAGCAGATACCCCAACAGTTACAAAGCAGTGTGACATTTACAGACACTGAGGGAAGCCCAAGGTACAGTGGTAGCACAGAAATTGCTCCTCATCCAGGCTGGGCTCATTGGAGCAGCTGTCACAGGGAGGAATGCTACTGTTGGGAGTCTAGAGGAATGAATACAAGTTATCCAATGGGTTGAGGTGGGCTGTTGAGTGCTTAGAGCCAGTCATCTCAGCTCCACAGCTTGTAGTATGTGGGGGTTGAGGACAATTGAGGATAAAGAGGAAGGCCAAGTCCACGTGAGCTGAGTAGTTAGTTTTTGGAAGCTTTCCTGCATTGATATGAACCTTTTCCAGTGGCATTCCCACAAAATCAGGAACTTGGGGCCAAGGTGAACTTATTAGTTACTTGAAACCATCTGATATTGAAGATGAGAATTCGTTAGTGGTGTGTTAACTCAGCTGCCTGGGTCCACTCCTCAGCTGTCAGTCCTAGGCTCATGTGTTGTCAGCTTGCCCTGCCTTTATGGAGACTCTGTGCTTTTCCTGTTCTCACTGCTGTAGTAGTGTCTCACTCAATGAAGAGTGCTGGATTTGCAAAATCACCTTTCTGCTTTTGTAAGCCATTGAGCCAGGCTAGGAGATCATGTCCTGCTATGTTTTGTCTATTAGAGAAAGTAGTCGTCATAAAAGTACCAGTAGCCTAGAGCAGCTCAAAAACAATAGCAACAAAATATATAGATATACACATACATACACACACGTATATGGGAATATTTTGTTTTTTAAGATAAATCATACTTTGGAAGATTATTTAAAGAAAAAAGTTCATTATACGATAAGGATATAAAATAATATATATTTTCTTAATATATTTATTAGGATTGAATGTGGTTTTAAAGTGTTTAGAACAGTACCTGGCATATTGTAAGTGTTCAACAGACACTGTAGATACACACAATGCCGTTATGGATATATTTTCTTCTGTTGTCTGTAATAGGCATGTGTTAGTTTCCTGCTCAAAAAAAAAATGGTTGGAGACTAAATGTTTGTCAGTCTATAAAGTGGAGTTATGAGAGGTTTTGATTTTCTGTTGTATATTCCCTGTGATGTTTGTGTGTTTAAGTAAACATATAATTAAGTAAATTTTAAAATAGTCTCGGTTTTTAGGGTGGGTTGAAAGGGAAGACTCACAGATGAGCAGAGATGATTATTACTAGCCATTTAAAAGTTGATATACAAATGTACAGTAAAGACATGAAAAGATGTTCAACATCATCAACCATTAAAGAAAGACAAACCAAAACCACAGTGTGATACTACTTCACAAACAACTAGGATGGATAGAATATAGAAAACAGGAAGAAAAAAAAAAGACAATAACAAGTGTTAGCAAGGATATAGAGAAAATGAAACCTTTATAATCTGCTGGTAGGAATGTGAAATGGTGTAGCCAATGTGGAAAACAATTTGGAGTTTCCTCAAAAAATTAAATAGAATTATCGTATATGGCCCTGCAATTCTACTCCTAGGCATATACCCAGAATAATTGGAAACATTTTTATAACCAAAACATGTACAAGAAATGTCCATAGCATTCATTATTCATAATAACCAAAAGTAACAATCCAGATGTCCAATCTCTGAGAAATGGATAAACAAAATGTGATGCAGCCATAAATGGAATATTATTTAGCCATCAACAAGGGATGGAGTCCCGATACATCCTATAACATGGATGAAACTTTCAAAAGACCACGTATCATACAATTCCATTTATATGATATATTCAGAAGAGGCAAAGCAGAATATTGGATGCCAGATGCTGGGGGGAAGGGGCAGGGGAAGGGAAATTAGGGCACTCCTAATAGGAATAGAAGTGGTGAAGATGTTCTGAAATTAGATAGTAGTGATGGCTGCACAACTCTGCAAAGACAGTAAAAACTACCAGTTTGTGTTCAACTTCAAAAATTGATTTTAAGTTTCATTAGAAAGAATAGCCCTGGCTGGGTGGCTCAGTTGGTTGGAATGTCGTCCTGTACACAAAAAGGTTTGCAAGTTTGAGTCTCCCGTCAGGGTGTGTACGGGAGGCAACTGATGGACGTTTGTCTCTCTCTCTTCCCTCCTCCTCCCCAACCCCACTTCCTCTCTCTCTAAAATCAGTGGGACATGTTCTTTGGAACATGAGAGGATTTTTAAAAAAGTGTTTAAAATAAAGATTCAAGAGTAGCTAAGAAATTGTTGAAAAGAAAGAAAGGAAATCTGAATACCACTATATATTCAAATGTTTATAGAGTAATTAAAACTGTGATACTGGCTCAAAAAATGGACACAGTAATGGAAGAGAATATAAAGCCAAAAAACAAATCCTAATATATAAAATATGCAAATTTCATCAGTGATAAATACTACATTTCACATAATTGAAGAAAGCATTCTTCGTTCAATTTGTAATGCTGATAAGATTGATTGACTCTTTAGAATATAATTATTAGATTTTAATCTGATACACCCAAATGAACTCCAAATGGAATAAAAACATCTAAAGAAAAAAGGAATTTAAAAAAATGCAGTAATACAGTAAGAAAAGTATTTTTAAGGTAGATAATACTCTTAATATATAAAGATCTCTTAAAAACCCATAGGAAAAATAATCACTATCACAACTAGTAAATTAGGCAATTTATAAAAGAATATTAGGCCTAACAGGCAATTTATGTTAAAAGTAAACTGTACACATGCATGCTTAAAAAAACAGCTGAGAAACTGTTTATATGCTAGAATGTTAAAAGTGGTTATCATGGGCAATATTTTTTTACTTGTTTATGTCTGTATATGTTTTAAATATATTTTATTGATTATGCTGTTACAGTTGTCCCATTTTCTCCCCTTTACTACCCCTGCCCTGTGTACCCCTCCTCCCACCTACATTCCCCCCTTTAGTTCATGTCCATGGGTCATATATATAAGTCCTTTGGCGTCTACATTTCCTATACTATTCTTAACCTCCCCCTGTCTATCTTCTACCTACAATTTATGCTACTCACTTTCTGTACCTTTTCCCCCCTCTCCCTACCCACTTGCCCACTGATAACCCTCCATGTGATCTCCATTTCTGTGATTCTGTTTCTGTTCTGGTTGTTTGCTTAGTTTGTTTTTGTCTTTGTTTTAGGTTTGGTTGTTAATAACTGTGAGTTGTCATTTTACTGTTCATATTTTTTATCTTCTTTTTCTTAGGTAAGTCCCTTTAACATTTCATATAATAAGAGCTTGGCGATGATGAACTCCTTTAACCTGACCTTATGTGAGAAGCACTTTATCAGCCCTTCCATTCTAAATGAAAGCTTTGCTGGATAGAGCAATCTTGGATGTAGGTCCTTGTCTTTCATGACTTGGAATACTTCTTTCCAGGCCCTTCTTGCCGTTAAGATCTCTTTTTGAGAAATCAGCTGACAGTCTGATGGGCACTCCTTTGTAGGTTACTGTCTCCTTATCTCTTGCTGCTTCTAGGATTCTCTCCTTAATTTTAATCTTGGGTAATGTAATGATGATGTACCTTGGTATTTTCCTCCTTGGGTCCAACTTATTGGGGACTCTCTGAGCTTTCTGGACTTCCTGGAATAGACTTATTTCCTTTGCCAGACTGGGGAAATTCTCTTTCATTCTTTGTTCAAATAAGTTTTCAATTTCTTGCTCTTCTTTTTCTCCTTCTGGCACCCCTATGATTCGGATATTGGAATGTTTAAGGATGTCCTGGACATCCTGAGGTTCTTAAGCCTCTCCTCACTTTTTGGAATTCCTGTTTCTTCGTTCTGTTCTCATTGATTGTTTTTCTTTCTTCTGGCCCACACCATTGACTTGGATCCCAGTTTACTTCCCATCATTGTTGGTTCCCTGTGCATTTTCCTTTATTTCACTTAGCGTAGCCTTCATTTTTTCATCTGATTTGCAACCATATTCAACCAATTCTGTCAGCATCCTGATCACCACTGTTTCAAACTGTGCATCTGATAGGTTGGCTATCTCTTCGTCACTTAGTTGTATTTTTTCTGGAGCTTTGATCTGTTCTTTCACTTTGGCCATTTTTTTTTTGTCTTGGTGCACCTGTTACATAGTGAGGGGTAGAACCTTAGGTGTTCAGAAGGGTGGGGCAACCCATGTGCATTGTGATGCTGTTTGTGGGGGTGGGGTCCAAGAGTGCTGCTTGCTCCACTTTCTGCCGTTTTTCAGTCACTTCTCCCACTATCCACCAGCAAATTGGGCCCTTCTGGTGCTGATTTCCCAGGTGGGTGGGCTTTTGTATGTTCTAGGACCCTGTGGGTCTCTCCAACGAACTCTCCCATGAGGCTGGGAGTCTCTCCCGCTGCCGCTTCAGCCCTCACAGGTGTTTTCAATCAGAGATTTGAAGCTTTATTTCTCCGAGCTGGAACCCTGGGTTGCGGGTCTGTTTCACTCCCCAATTGTTTCTCCCGGTTTATCTGCACCCAAATGTGGGACTGCCTGCTCCACCAGCCGCCACCTCACCCGCCCAGTCCTCCTGTCAGTGGTGGCTGCCAGTCTCTGTTCCTCCTACCAGTCTGGATGAATGTTTCTTTAACTCCTTGGTTGTTGTACTTACATACAGTTTGATTATTGTCAGCTCTGGTTGTTTTTTGTTTTTAAATTTGTTGTCCTTCTTTTGGTTGTGTGAGGAGGCACAGTGTGTCTACCTATGCCTGCATCTTGGCTGGAAGATGAGGAGGCTCAGTATGCTGTCTGCCCTCCCTGTGCCTGCCCAGGCTGGGCCTGGAATTCTATATATTTTTTAAATTTTCTGTAATAATTATTTTGTATTACTTTTATAGTCAGAAGAAAAAAACAGATTTTTTGACTGTTGGAAACTATGTTATTTATTTTTGTTTTTAATAGTTCATTTTTATTGTTTTTTGTTTTTTTTTTTTTTCAAAAAACCAAATTTTGTTTTAATTTTTTGTATCACTGTTCAACTACAGTTGTGCCCATTTTTCTTGTTACTCTCTCCTGCTCCCACACCCACTCCCACTTTCAGTCCTCTTTCCCCTCCCCGGTTGTCCTTGTCCATAGGTCCTTTATACTTGTTCCTTGCCTTAACTGTTCCCCTTCTTTCCCCCATTATTCCCCTCTTCCCTCCCCTCTGGTCACTGTCCATTTGTTCTTTGTGTCCATGTCTCTGGTTATATTTTGCTCACTTGTTTGTTTTGTTGATTAGGTTCCACTTATAGGCAAGATCATATGGTATTTGTCTTTTACCACCTGGCTCACTTTACTTAGCATCCACACTGTCACAAATGGTAGGAGTTCCTTCCTTCTTTCTGCTTCATAGTATTATTCCATTGTGTAAATGTACCATAGTTTTTTGATCCACTCATTTGCTGTTGGGCACATAGGTTGGTTCCAGCACTTGGCTGTTATAAATAACACTGCTATGAACATTGGGGTGCATCGGTTCTTTTGGATTGGTGTTTCAGGGTTCTTAGGGTATAAACCCAGCTGTGGAATTGCTGGGTCCAAAGGCAGTTCCATTTTTATTTTTTAAGGAAATTCCATACTGTTTTCCACAGTGTCTGCATCAATCTGCATTCCCACCAACAATGTACTAGGGTTCCCTTTTCTCCACAACCTTGCCAGCACTTGTTTGTTGATTTGTTTATGATGGCCATTCTGACCAGTGTGAAGTGGTATCTCAATGTTCTAAAAACCAAATGTTTTTAAAAGTTTATAAGACTGATGTAATATGTGTATAAGAACAAACATTTTCATTAGTCTTTCATTTTAAACCTGTTATCCTTCTGTTTTGAAGCCATGCTTCTATAGTTTTCTTGTCATTTATTTATTCGCTAATTTTTTAAAAAATCTGTAACATTGGAAAAGAATAATGATGTTTAAGGTATATCATACAGAGGTCATTCACTGTGTCAGTACCTTACATGTAAGCTTACTTTCATACTGTGCCTTTAAGGTCATTTAAAAGTAATTGTCTTTTTTTAGTCATTCCCTATTTATATTCCTTTTTATTCTAGTAAGAAAATGCCCTATAAAAGTCAGAGAAGTTTTTTAAAGGAATTAAATTGATTTTGTTGGAAACCTTTTATATATTTGCTCTTCTTATTGCTTCAAAATTACAATTTTTATATGTAGAAATATGCAGTAAAATGATTTAAATGTTTTTTGTTGCATAAATTCCTTTTTAAACAAATGTATTCTTTTCAAAGAAACTGTACCAAAAGTTAAAATCTGTTGTATTATAGCTTACATATCACGCAACTTAATTCTTCATAAATGTAGAAAACCTTAAAATTAGTTTTAGGGTTTTTTAAACTAGAAGTTTATCTGGTGCTATTGCTCACCTTTTAAATCAAATAAACAGTCCTGTTTTTCATTTCTCTGTGACTCACCAGAGGTTGCCTCTAGAATAGATTTATGTGGCTATGAGTAAACTCTTTATAAAGAATTTAAAGGAGATGTTTAAAACATTTCGTGGCTAGATAAAACATTTCAGTCAGTCACAGAACACTTACACATCCACTCTGATGGCAGTGGGTATAGTGTAATGGACACATAATTAGGAACAAATCAATATCTTAAAGAACTTGTACAGTGGGGATGAAAAGATGCACAGAAGATTCTAAAATATATTATATATGGTGAAACACACAAGAAGTATGGAGGTTTCAAAGAGGGAAAGATTCCTTCTAGGGAGGAAAAAAGGAGTAGAGAGGGAATCTTGGTCAGGAGAAGTCATTTTTCTGGGGTCTTGAAAGACAGGTAAAGGAACCTTTTGGCATTGTGTGGTCTGTATTCACTGTTGAAAAGTATGTCTTTTTTTCCTTAGCTGGTCTAAAAATCCCCTGACAGAAGTGGGAAGCCTTCAATACACCCTTCACTATGACAGTTTGAGTTTGCTACCTGTCCAAGACACTGTTAAATAGTTTAATTTTTCATAAATGCTGCTTTTCTTTTTATCATTCCATTTGAAATTGTTTAGTTTGCAGAATTGATACTACAAAGATTTAAACAATTCACTACTGAAATTTGTCTCATCTACCTTCAAAAAACCTGTTTGTCATTGATGTTGAGTGAGTTGAAATGAATAGTAAAAATCATGTGCTCTAGAAAATTCCCATTACTCAAGAATCATGTTTCTGCACTAAGCCGTTAGAATTAAGTATTGAACAGAACAGATATGGTCTCTGCACTCCTGGTGCTTGTAGTGAAGAACAAATCATTACATTGAATCTATTGTTATAATTAAGTTAGGTATAGTACAGGTCCATTAAATGTAAAAGAAAGTTTACATCACAGCAACCTCCTAATTTATATCTTCCTTTCAATATCAGTATTACTTGTAAATGAACACTTTAATGTTCATTATTATTTTTTAAAAAATGGCTTTTTTATTGGTGTGTGCCCATCAGAATGTGATTGCTCAAGATCCAGGGAAGTACTTAAATTGTGTGGCATGCGCGCACGCACGCATGTGTGTGTGTGTGTGTGTGTGTGTGTTTAAAAATCTGTACCTTATAAAGGAATGGGGAAACTAGCATTTACTGAGCTTCTACTAAGCGACACCACTGTGTTAGGCAGTGTATACAAAATATGTTAGGAATGGTGTTGTCAAAAAAAAAAAAGGAAATGAAGGAGAAATTCAAGTCATTAATAGGGAAAGCAAAACCTTTGGCAATTTCTTTTCACCTCCGTTTTTTCTTCCCACAAGGTTCTTCTTGATGAACTGTCTTCCACTAAACACTGGGCATCCATGCATGTTTCAGACCACAGTGGATTTCACTACCGCCAGTTTTTGCTAAAGTCTTTGATTAACCAAACTGTGAAAGACAGTTCTGTATTGGAACAAAACCCTTTGAAAAGTGAGCCAGCCCTCCTTCCAAAAGATGAAGAAGCAGCAGCTTCAGCAGAGGAACCAAGGATAAAGATTCCCCATCTTCTAGAAGAAGAAGTTGAATTCAGCACTGATCTTATTGATTCCTACCCAGGACATGAAACCCTTTGGTGTCATAGGTAAGAGAAAGGAAAATTCATTTCCTGCATGAAACTGTGCCTGCCTTTGTGAGCGCTACAGAAGGGCTCGCATCTGACTCCTGCCTGCTTGGGCAAATGCAGTAATCTGCTTGTGGAGCTTTGCCCCAGTGACATGGAGGTGTTCGAACTACCATATCCTTCTCATGACCATTGTCAGTAAGAGGTTTCTCACACAGATGTTTGCTTACAGCTTAGAGTGGTGATGTTCAACCTTGAGTGCACAACAGAATAATATGTTACTTCCAAACTAAAAAAAAGTTTCTGGACTCCTTCCTTGGAAATACTGATATGTAGCATATGTGAAATGGACCACTGCCACCTGCTTTTTTAAAAACAAAGAAAAAGTCCTACCAGGTATATTGGATGCACAGTCAGACCATTCATTAGAACCTGAGAATAGTTAAGCTTTATTATTCTTCAAGTACTTATTACATATAGTCTCTTGACACATTTTTTTAAAGTGAAGTGTACTTTGGGAGTGTAACGGGGTTTTAGGAAGGAGTTCTGAGAGAGGGGTAATGACCTCATAACTTGAGTTTGGAGCACATTTGAGAGTAAAGTAACTTTCATGTTGAAATGAAGTCCAGGTATGGGAACCTCTGGTTTATTTTGGATCATATTCTAGTTTGAAGCATCTTCATCTTTATAAATGCAGTTTCTAATTCAGGTCATGGGATTCTATTTGTAGACAAAAGACTTGCCTATGCTAGGTAGGAGGTAGGTTTTTAAAATATTTGTATTATTTTTAAAGTTAATTGAGATTTGCCCCCATTTTCCAGTCTGCATATAGTTAGAAGATAAAAGACTATCTCCCCTCTTTGGCACCTTCATAAATGCAGCATTTTTTTTCTCTTAAAAACAAGACACTCCCATTTTCAAGAGAGAAGATATATCTTGACTTATATGCCATTTTGGTGTTACAAATTTTTGTTGCTGTTACATATTTAAGCTTGTTAGTAGACTCCAAGAATTAAAAATATTTTTGAGTTTGAGAGAGAGCTAAATTAGTGGAGCAGAAACATTAAAAAATAATTGGAGTTAGGGGGAGAGTGGGGAGAAGAGATAGTTGGAGTGGCCTATGTATTATACATGCCAGTTTCCACTACAGACTCATGGCTCTTAGGGAGTTTATCTGTCCTTTAAGTTATGTTCTCTATCCAGGGGTGTCCCCCTTTTTGGCATATTTGTGCCACACTAGAAGGGTTGTCTTGGGCCACAAATTAAATGCACAAACACTAAGGAAAACTGATGAACCAAAACAAGGTTTTAAGTAAATTTATGATTTTGTGTTGGGCCACATCACTAGCCATCCTGGGCCGAGAGTTGGACACCCCTGGGTGTACCAGGAGATGGTGGGAAAATGGATAATATTACATTTTAAAGAGATTAGAGGTACTGATATGAATGAAGAGATATAACAACCTAGGACCTGTGTAGTTTATTGTGTATAGTAGGTGTACACCCCGCTGAGTCAAATTTTTGTAGATTAGGCACATGGATCTTCATTTTTAACAAATAACTCCACAGGATTCTCAGGGCAGTAGAAGAAGAATAGGAACTGCATCCTGTAGCTCCTACTTCTCCAAGAGCCCGGCACATTCCCAATGCATGTAGTGATTGATCTAGGGGGAAGTTCTCATGGTTTCCAGATAATAAGACCAACTGGAGGAGATTGTTTTTATTAAAGAAAGTACTGGATAGAGGTCATGGACTAAGCTTCTAGAGAAACTAGTTAATCCCTTTTTTTTCCCCCCAGAATCACTTGTCTTTTGGATTATCAACAAGGTTGAGCTTTGGTTTTGTATTTTAATTTATAGCAGAGAGTGGCCAAGACCTATTTTTGGTTTCATATTATAGTTTACAAAGAATAAGAACTTCAAATGATTGTCATCATCTCAGGCAATGCTATTTAAAAACCTTTCTCATAAACAAACCAGTAATCTGGGCTCGTAAGGCTGTCAAAACACCCAGAGATGTTATCATAACTACTCTTCCTCCTTCTCCCAGATGACTGGGTTACACATGGAGCAGTGAGCTGAGTACTGTGTGTTTTAAAATAACCAACTTTTTTTTGTTTTTCTTGAAAAGCTTGACTTTGTGATGTGATCTTTCTTTTCTCTATACTGTCCCTCCTATTTCACAGGCGGCATGTTTTCTACCTTCAGCACCACTTAAGTGGTAGGTTTCCTCACAACGTGGCCCAGTTGTCACCTGCAGACAGCCCTGGGGGCACTTCTAGTGACTTGCACCACAACCCAGCAGGCCCTCACACGGCTCAGGCAATGGAAGTGGATGGATTGAGTGACTCTAGCAAACAAGGTTATTCCCAGGAAACAAAGCGCCTGAAGCGGACCCCAGCTCCAGATTCCCTAGGCCTGGAAATGGAACATAGGTTCATCGATCAAGTGTTGTCCACCTGCCGGAACGTAGAGCAGGCCAGGTTTGCCAATGCCTATAGGAAATGGCTGGATACATTGAGTCAATGAAAGAGGTGGACTGTTCCTGCTCCCCTTTTAGTGCAATATTGCTTTCCTTTCTTATTTACATAGGTGCATGAATTGTTTGCTGTTGTTAGCTAACCATATAGTCTTCATCTTTAGGTTAAAAGCCCTAAAAAAACACTTTCATTGTATTTATTTTGTTAAGAACTGGCATTCCTTTGGGGATAAAATAATTGTGTAGTTTCTTCCTGCTAAACAGTGAGTCTTAATTTTTTTCTTTGTAACTTCTCATCCTTTACACTTCTACACTTCTGTAATTTCAAAGGGAGCTGTTTCTAGGCTTCTCCCAATTTGGTTCTCCTAGTTGGTTCACACACACCTCCACCCACCTCAGTTCAATTGCTGGATAGATTAATTTTTTAAAACTAGAATTTATGTTGTAGTTGAGCTTAAAAACAATACAAATGCAAAATTACTCAGTCGGATTGTTTTGAGAATCAAATGGCCAGATGGATGGGTATGTGAAAATATAAACCATTTCTTTCTCTTGCATATTCTATTCAAGCTACAGACCAAGATAACCAAAGGCAGAAGTATTGAAATTTATATAAAAATAATGCTTCCAATGTAACCCATTTTTTAAATGGTTATTTTAAAATAATAATAATGATTTTAAGAGTTTATGTAATTGCAGTACTGGGAAATTATTTTTATTACTAGTTTTGATAGATTGTTTTTACCTCAAATTTGGTATATGCCAAAAACATTCAAGTCAGCGCTTACAAAAATCAATTTTTTAAAGAAACCTGGAATGCCATTTTTAGTTATTAGTACTTATGTTCCTTCCATTTTACCATGAAAAATGGGAGAAATATGCATAGAAATGTATCCATAAAAATTTTCCTTTTTAAAAAATTTAAGTTATTGAGGATACACTGGATAAACTACAAAATTTTTATGAAGAGTTTACTGGCAAAAGCCAGGGAGACAGAATAGTTTTGAAGGTTAGTTCTTTGATCTTTATTTAAAAAAATAAAACAATTTAAAAACTTTGCTACTAAACTTATCAGGGATGAGATACCAAAGTATCCACCTATAGCTGTATCTTTTCAATCATAAGGGCTGGTTTTTTTCAGGTTGGTGCGGCAGGGGTGGGGAAAGGTCCGGTAATGTCTATTTTCTATTATATTTCCCCCTTCATAAATGGTCTGCATTTCTTATTTCTGCATCTTTTTAATTTTCCAATCGGTTCCATATTTTTTGTCACTTTCACTTTTGTCTGTTTTTTTTTTATCTGTCTTATTTCAGGGACATATTCTGAAGACATTCTCCTCCCTATTTCTAATGAATTCCACACTTCATTATACATACACGCACACACAATGTGAATGTGAACTCCTCTAAAAGTCCCCCGATGATGGAAACTGTCTTTTGCCCTGTGTCTATAAAGTGAGTAATAGTGGCAGAAACAAGTGTGACCACCATGCTTTGCCTGTTCTCCTTTTTACTTGCTAGATCACTTAACAGTGTGAAGAGACAGGCAGACCTCTCCTGTCTTAACATTATGGAAACCCTGGACTTGAATGAGGCACATTGCCATAAGGGAAAAGAGGAAGTCCTTTACTTCTGAATCATGATTTTGTTGAGTGGCAAAATGTTGAGACTTAAGAACACCAGAAAAATTGTCCAGCTTGCCTTCTGTAGACAGAAGCTGTTCTTATCTCTTAAGGGCAAAAGTACCCTTTTGTGGCTTTTACAGTATTTTAGTGAGAAAATAATTGCCATTATTGATACAATTCCGTGGCCCTTTTTGTACAAGGCATATTTCGAATCAGATAAATACCTCAAGGTCCACCTAGACCTCTATGGGTATAACCATTAGCTTTTGATCTTCAGCACCTACTGGGGTTGGGGGGCAGTTACACAGAGAAGACATGGGATGTTCTTCCCATCCCACTAACACATGTTGCCAAATTCTGGCCTCACTCAGTATTAACCTTTTTTCCAAGCATCATTTTAAGTATCCCAAGTGTTAGGGCTTCCTATGCTTTTGATGGTCGAGTGTTCAGGACATGAGTATAGACAAAACCCTGTGGATCATCGGCTCAACTTGATAGTGCTCCACATCTTTTTATGCCTTCCACAGAGTATCTTACTCATCTTGTGAACCGTCTTGTCTGTTTTAAGGCTCCTAACCCATCCCTTTCTGAAGCCATGCAGTCCTTGAATATCTTGGTCTCTTGTCTTCCTAATGAAGTTTTAAGTAGGGAGAGAAAATACAAACATCCAAAGGGTACTGTTTGTATGTGACTTTTCTGTAATACTTTATTTCTAACATTTTTATTTTTTAAGTGTTCATTCATAGAAAACCTAGTATTGCTCTATATGGCCATACTTTTTTCCTAAATATTTTACACCTAAACTTACTAGCTAAAGCACGATAACTGACTGAATGAGCTTATGGAGTGGAAAGGATGTGTCTACATTCAGGGACTTGTTAGTCTTCTCACTTTGTATAGATATGTTGTTGTTAAAAGAAAAGATGCTGTAGGCTGCACGCATTTCATCACACTTCCACTGGAAGATGGTAGGCCGTAGTACCATCCTGTGGATCGTGAATACCACTGACATGCAGAAAAGCAGTAAGATTGTCAGTATCTTCCCCGCCGCCGCTGCCCCACCACCTTTTTTTTAGTGACTATTTTGGTAATAATGGTATTTCCAGATTCTACTTTGCACATTTGTGAAGATTTGTTCAATATTAAATTAACAAATGATTGGCTGAAGAGGGGAAAGATTGATCATGAGTGATGGATTGAGTGAGCTATGATGGAGAAATTGATGGATTAGAGCAGTGGATTGTGAATGAATGATGTGTTGTAGCCTCATGATACTTCAGTGGACCTGCTGCACATAGAATCAGCTAATTGTTACATGTATGTAACTGCCTTGTTTAAGCTTGTTAAATTCCACCTAATAAGTACACCTCTGTAATTATCAATTAACTGTAATATGTACAAAAAATTCATAGAACTAAGGAAGCCCACTGGCATTAAGAACACTACTTTCTGTTCCGATGTTGAAGAACAGATCTTACCAACATAGACAGAGCCACTTAGAGGCATCTGAAGAACTTCTTTGATTTTAAAGATTTGATCTGTACCTGTGGATGGATAGTTAGTTTGCACTTCTCCTTTTCCCCTCCCAAACTTGAACTGTGGACCTTGTAGATATCTCTTAAACCTGTGTTAGTCATTTGTTTTAAACTTAAGGATTTGATACCTATTAGCGTCCCCCTTTTTCTTTTCTAGGTTTTAGCATTTTACTACCTTTTTGGAAACTTTGGTAGACTTTCAGTCATATTTCTTATTCCTATTATACGGTTCTAGTTTAAATCAAAGGCTTCATTATTAATAAGATTAAATGTATACACATTATCACTAAAGGCCACTTAAATCTTCAGATAAGGGCTTATGTAACAAGATGTAGAAACAAAAGTTCTTGGATTTTTACGTGGCATTTGGTAGGAAAGTGTATATGCTGGTAACTCTTGTATCATTTAGAAATATTCAGGTCATATCAATTCATGCTTGTTGAGACACACGTGTGTGTGTGTGTAACGAGAACTTTTAATATTGTTGAGAACAAATTATCAGTCTAGTGATTATAGTACAAGGTGGTATCTGACACAAGGACTAAATACAGTTTGGGAGTGCAGCTCCCATTTGTACAATAATCTTTCTCAACTTTAGTTCCCTTGAATTACAGAAGATGCTGAAGATTCAATTATCAAAGGAAGTAACAGGATCTTTTTTGCATAGAGCTTTTGTAAGCTTATAGTTTTTTGTTACTAGAAAATTCTGTTTTAAAACTTTTAAACATTTAAAGTATGCTAGAAAATTTGAACAGCATTGTAACAACTGAACCTTTTGTTCTTCTGAATAAATTTCTCAAATAGAACTGTTGCAAAAGCTGGCACTTTGCTTGCTGCCGCCTCCCTGTGCTTGAGTGTACTCTGTAACGTGCTCAGTGCAGGAAAGCTTAGGCAAATTCAGTGTGATGAAGGCAGTAAGCCAGAAAAATCAGCCCTGAGGATTGTACTTAATGTCACACAGTGTCTTTAAAAAAAAAAAAAACTATACATACTGTGTTAATTTGAGTGCCTTTCTTACTTTTGGGGGGAGCAAGATTATATTTAAGTCTAATATTTAGGTAGAAAACAGAGGACAGAAGTGTTATCAAACAGTCGATTGTGACTCATTTATTCCAATTACCAGGCATGGTTCCTGTGGAGTATTCTATCCTTTAATGAGATACTGATACAATACGAGCAGGTGGGATGGTTTGGTTTGCATTTCATTAGTTATGTTTAAGCACTCTACCGAGAACTGGTTCTTTTAGGGGGTCGGAGGCATCACAGTTAAAGGATGGCATGTGAACAATTAAGCATCAGCCTGTGTTCAAAGGGAAACCGTGGCTCTCGGCCCTAAAAAAAAATGTCATACAGTTGTCCTGAATGAATCCTTTGCCTCACTTGAAGGACTTCTAAGAATTCCCTCCCAAGCCCAGGCTACATAAAATAGTTGAAAAGGAAAACAAATGGGACCTTTATCCTTTCAGATATTGGAGGGAAAGAAGCAAATACTGAGATGAAATTTTAAATCTGGCATTTCATGTACTAGGGTATGGAAGGGGGAAGGATGGGAGTTCCATATTTCAACATAGCAAGTAATTTTTTATTGTAATTTCATAAAAATAGCTAAGGATTCCAAAGTGCTTCTCAGATGACTGTTGAATAATATATTCCAATAATATATGTCATATTCATAGTTGAGACACAAACTGTTGTGTCACTTGTGGATCTATGGTGGGGGAGAGCCGTGGGCTCCCAGCTTTGACTTCTGTATTCTCAGCAGGTCCTGTTAACACTGTAAAACCAAACTCTTTGCTTTAAAAACAAGAAGAGAGGGAAGAAGGGAGAGCAGTAGCTTAGTCTGCTCAAGAAACCTTGTGCTTCCAAGAATAAATATTATATACATATACATGTGTATATATAATATTTATTTATGTGTATATAAATAGTTTGTACTTTGGGGCAATAATATGGTCTACAAAGCTAACCCTGGCATTACTTTAATTAGTCTTGTTATTATTCCTCAGGGTGTAGAAGACTTAGTCAATTTAGGACAAAATTTTATATTCAGTGGCAAAAAAAGGCAAAAATATACTAAATATATTGCTAGTTCTTAAAATTTTAGTGTAGATAGTATTTTTTATAAACCACTACCAGCGCAGTAGCATGGAGATGCTTTGTGACTGCCTCGTTGCTCATCCTGCTGCTTCAGTCCCCACGGCTTTGTCGTGAGTGTTCCCTTCCACGCATCTTCAATTTCCGTATCGTCTTATTTTTCATACTTGGCAGAGGTGGGGGTGTTCCAGTTGACATTCTCAGTTTTTGGAAATCCCGTTGAGGAAATGACTACTGTTTTCAAACTGACAATGATTTTGCTTCTTAAAACTTCAGTTTCCCTGAAGAGGGTGTTTTATGTTCAGACCCTGTATGTGTTCAGTGTATTGCATGATGCTTCGTACCTTGTAGGAATTCAACAGTTCAGAATTGTTAAAGGTTAGAACATTAAAACTAGCTTGTCTCTTTCTTCTTACCATTGCCCATATTCTTAGTTTTAGGAGAAATAAAGTGCATGAGGTACATAATCAGGTACAAACATTAAAGGCAAAGATTGTAAGTGAAATTTAGATACTTTTAAAGCATATGTGTGTGTATACATCCATATGTTTATACCTTAAATGAGATTTGGAACTTGAATTTATAGCGTGGTTTTACAAATAATTTTATCTGAGGAATTTTATTTTCATGTTTGCTTAAAGTGCTCCTACTTAAAGGAATTTTTATTAGAACAACCCCCTCAAGCAAAGTTAGAACCCTAACACAAGTGCCCATATGCCTGAATTAATCAGACATTTGTGTGAACTATATTAAGTCTTTTGTTGTGCACAAATCAGTGGCTTTTCTTCCATATCTTTAGGGAAGCAGCCTTAAGTTTTTATGTATGGCAGTCACTTTCCTCAAACTACTATGCAGCATTCTTCAGATGTTTATTTATCTTTATAAAGTTATCAATAATAAATCTGAGGTTTTTAATGTCATTTTTAATGTCATAGGGATGAGCAATATTACGTGTCCAGATGTTGACTCATACAGCATTGTAGTAAAAGTGCTCATATGCTATCCTCCCTCACAGATGTCATCTTGCCTTTGGAACAGGTATTTTTTTCATGTTGGTTACAGAATGAGAGTAGACTTCAGTACAGTCATAGTAGGTGCTCAGTAATAGTCATTTATTAACCTACCATCAGAATAACAGTGAGCTTTCAGAAAGGAGACTGTTATCCTTCCCCGAGGAGTTTATTTTTAGAGTAATGTATGTTGAAAAATGATATCACTTGACATGAATTTTCAGGCTTATTTAGGTGGGAGTTAGTAACATGTAATAAAAATATTATTCATGTAGAACATGATCTGAAGATAGGAGATGTGAAAAGTTTAGTGTCTTTTTGTGCAAGACACATTAGTCGATGCAACTAAGGGTCTCAGTAGGCTGCTGAACTCGGGAGAGAACTCCCGTCGTCTTCTGCGATCGGTTTCTGTGTGGGTATGTCCACTCTTACCTGGTAGGTTCTATTTATTTCCCCCTGAATCTTGGTTGGTTTCCAATGTCTTAAACGTTTTTAAA
Organism: Phyllostomus discolor; assembly: GCF_004126475.2. Taxonomy (NCBI): domain Eukaryota; kingdom Metazoa; phylum Chordata; class Mammalia; order Chiroptera; family Phyllostomidae; genus Phyllostomus; species Phyllostomus discolor. The sequence goes on along the minus strand of NC_040905.2, from coordinate 167,184,304 downwards.
GAACATCTTTAAGGGAAATTTTTTTAATGAATGATATGGTAGATTCGGAATCTATGAATTTGTGGCCTTCAGAGCATTTTTAGAATGTTCTGAAGCTCCAGTGGAAATTGGAAACAGATTTTAAACAATGAAACATTCCAGCTGAGCTGTGAGAAAAGTGTGGAGTGCAATTGTAATCCAGTGTTGGCTCCTAAAGAGGCTCCCAATGTGTGACTGTGATGCTGGCTTCTGACTGAGGCGACACTGTCAGTGCTGTATTTTGGTGTGTGTTGTTCCCAGAATAATGGAATGTGCACTAGATCAACTTGGTTTTGAGTTGGACAGAATAAAAGTTGAGGTATTATAAGTAAGCCAAATGTTTATACACTCTTGTAAAAACTAATTTATAAAAAAAGAAAGGGGAAGAAAATAATAAAAGGTCAATGATTTTTTTTCAGTAGCTTCTGAATGTTTTAAAATACAAGTCTCTTGAACACTAGGCAGTTGGTTACTTTAACACTGAGAAACTTTAAAGGAAGTTCTCAAATGCAATATTCTGCTGTTAGAATTCACCATGCACATTAATTTTACATTGCTTAAAGATTTTCTTAAATAACGTATTTAAGTAAGTTGCACTCAATATTGTTTTAAGACCTGTTACAGGTCATGGTTAAATGGACAAGTTATATATAAGATCTATGGCACAAGGTACATTTGGCTAATTTATTTTACTGAAGATACTAATTCTATTCACTCTGATTGCACTGCTGTTTAAGAAAAACTATTTTCCCACACATACCAGTCTGCCTTGAAGTTCCTTTAGCTCTATACCAATTGACATTTTTAAGTGTTAAATATTTTATGAATTCTTTTTACACTTAAACTGTATCCAGGGGTGTCCAGCCTCTTGGTGTCTCTGGGCCACACTGGAAGAAGAGTTGTCTTGGGCCACACATTAAATACACAAACACTAACGAAAACTGATGAGCAAAAAAAAAAAAAAAGGTTTTAAGTAAAGTAAATTTATGATTTTGTGTTGGGCCGCATTCATAGCCATCCTGGGCCACATGCGGTCCACATGCTGCGGGTTGGACACCCCTGCAGGGAGTGCATATCTTACAGAAGAATAAAAATAGATTCTGCAGTAAGGTGTGTGCGGAGGGTGCTATGGTGTCCTGGGAGTTAGTACTGCGCTGTGCTTGAAGCATGATGCTAGATTCTAAGGCTAATGCCATGATTAGAGATTACCTATATCAGCTCTGTCCAATAAAAATAACCATGATCCACATATATAATTTTTAATTTTCTGGTAGCCACATTTTTTAAAAAGGTGAAACTAACTTTAATAATAATAATATATTTTATTTAGTCCAGTATATTAAATATTATTTCAGTATGTAATCAATATACAAGATTATTGACATATCTTACCTTCATTTCCTTCAAAATTCAGTGTGTATTTTGCACTCACAGTGCATCTCAATTCTGACTAGCTACATTTCAAGGCTCAAAGGGCCACACGTGGCTAAGAGCTGCTATATTGGACAGTGCAGACTTACAGAGTACAAAGTATGACTTTATTTTAAATTGGGAGATGGTCAATGAGGTAAGCATGAAATTATGGTACTTTAAAAATTATTTAGTATACTCAGAAAAGTATCTAATAGAACTATCCACTCGTTTCCCTTCGTCTCCATTTTAAATTTGTCTAGAAGTAGGTTTAACCTGTTTCAATTTGCCAAGTATTATATAAGGAGGAAGAAATTCCATGCCATGTAAAATACCATGATGTGCTAGTTATAGCAGTACATTATCAACAACACATTTTTTGTGTTCGCTAAACTCTGTCCTGTTTCTTCAAAATAATAGCTTAAATTGCATGTTAATTGTATATCTGTACCAATTTTGTTTTTATAGTATTCTTACAATATGATCATGTGTATTAACAAACAGCCCTAGAAGTCTAATCTTCCCATGCGGCTGTCTTCCAGTACTTACTGGTATGCTTATTAAGTTGTGATAAGTGGCAGAAAAATAGAATGAACCATTCTTTTTTCCATTAGATTTGTTTTTATTATGTGACCATGTACCAAGCCAGCTATAAATAATTGTATTTCTGTAGAATATGGAAAATAATGTTCACGTCTTATCTTTGCTAAATGTTTGCAATTTCTAAGTAAACTTCTCATCTCCTGAAATGAGTGTTAAGTGTGATTTAATTTTATTTTTCCAATGATGTTTTAAACACAACTCCAGCCTGCCAACCTATCCTGTTTAACCATTCTGATGGTGGTAGTAGGGTAGAGGTCTGAGTTGTTTGTAAGTGACCAATGATTTGATTATCTATATTTATAGAAAGAATAAAATTGTCACATGCCTAGGATATAAAAGAAATGTCAAAAGCAAATTAGAGACATTGTCACAATTGTTTCTAGAATACATTAACAATGACTAATTGACTTATGAAAGTCATTGTGACTGCATATGCTTTCTCCATATTTCAGATGGAGTTACCTAGCTGGGAATGAGTCATTTATTTCAGCGTTATACCCCATGTATTCTTAATTTTGAGTCTCATTTCTGTATGATATAAGCCAGGTAGATATACAGTGTTCAGAGTCACTTAAGTGGTATAATACATAAGTGGACTCTGGAAAGTATTTATTGAAGTGGACACATTTTATAGTCAGATGTTAAATATTTTAAAAGGACATTTTGTGGGAAAGGCCTTTTATTACTTTGTCCCATAACTATTTAGGATTATGCTGAAGATAATGCACTACTATTATCTATGTCTATTTCTGGTAGGAAGCAGGGTATTGAATTTATTTTGCATCATGTCTAAGTACCCCAAACAATGTTTAAAACTACTGTATTGTTTTGCCTTTATATGCTGGGAAAGGGAACTAGCTTACTAAAACAGTTTTGATAGTAATCAGATTATGTAAGAAGTTTGACAACAATTAATCTTAGCCAAAGCTTCTCTGGAAAATTTCTTTCCTTAGTAAGATACATCTTGAAATGAAAGATTGACAGTAATAACAGAGGCAGGATGATGCACTGGCCAGTTATATTTTTTAAATGTGATAAACCTTTTATTATTTGTCTACAGTTGGCAGTACCACTTTTCTCATGTTGGAAGCTCAAGTTTTTGCTTTTGATGCTCTGTTCTTTTTAAGGTGAAGAACAGATGGAAAAGTACACAATTAATAAATGCAGAAAAATTGTTTGACAAAACCCCAAATCCTTTTTTTAATTAAAAAAAATAAGCAAACTAAAACTGGAAAGAAACTTTCTTAAGCTGATGAAGGAACTCTATGAAAAATACACAGCTAACATGATAATGGAAGACTGCATCCCCCAGAGCAGGAGCAAGATGTGGTGTCTGCCCTTGCCACTTTTATTTAACACTCTATTAGAATTTCAACAATTCAGAAAGGAAAAGGCATCCAAATTGGAAAGGAAGAATTAAAACTATCACTCTTCACAGATGGCAAGATTTTGTGTGTAAAAAATCCTAAGGATCTACTTTAAAAAAAAAACTTAAAAGAATTTAGCAAGGTTGCAGGATACAAATCAGTTCTTTTATACTTGCAATGAAAAGTATAAAAAATTAGGGAAATTATTACATTTAACAATGGCATCAAAAATAAAATTCATAGGAATAAATTTAACAAGTGCAAAATGTTCTGAAAATTATAAAAGTGTTGAAATAAAATCTAAATAAGTGGAAATCTATCCTATGTTTATGGGTCAAAACACAACATTAAGATGGCAGTCCTCTGCAAACTGATCTATAGATTCTGCACAATCCCTGTTAGAATCCCACCTGACTTTTCAGAAATCAATGAGCCGGTTGTGAAATTTATGTGGAATTGCAATGGACCAAAAGTAGCTAATACAACCCTTTCAAACTAGAAGGACTCAGTTTCTAATTTCAGAAAAGACTCCAAAGCTATAGTAATCAAGACAGTGCGGTACTGACAAGGACTGATAACAGGGATCAATGGAATAGAATTGCAAGTCCAGAGGAAAAACAGTACATGTGTGGTCGACTGTGTTTTGACAAGGGTGCTGTGAGCATTCAGTAGGGGGAAAACAATTTTTCCAAAAAATAATCTTGGGACAACTGAGCACCAACATGCGTGCTAAAGAATTAATTTGAATTCCTACCTCACACCATACACAAAAATTAACTCAAAAATGGTTAAAGATTTAAATGTAAGAGCTAAAACTATAAATAAAAAAAGACAGGCATAAATCTTTGTGGCCTTTTATTAGGCATTTTTCAGTTGTAACATCATAAGCACAAGTGACAGAAGAAAAATAAATTGGACTCCTAAAGTAAGAACTTTAGTACTTCAAAGGACACTATCAAGAGAGTGGAAAGGAAAGCCACAAAACAGAAGAGACTATTTGCAAGTAATAGATCTGATAAGAGATTACTCTCCAAAATATATTTTCAAAAAGCCCTTACAACTCAATAGTAAAAATCAAATGACCCAACTAAGTTAATGGGCAAAAGTTTGAACATTTCTTCATGGAAGAATACAAATGTTCAGTAAGCACATTGAAAAATGTTTAACATGATTATTCATTAGAAAATGGAAATCAAAGCCACACTGAGATACAACTTCATATTTTCATGGATGGCTATAATAAAAAAAATGGAATTCCAAGAGACACTTAATTTTATTTTAATTTCCTTATGAGGCTATGTTTTTAGATGAATATGTACTTCAATAGTTTTTTAAATACTCCTATTTTTGTGGTTGGATGAGAGAGAAGACTCACAGTCAAGCAGATTATTACTGCTAGCCAATTAAACACTGGTATGGTGTGCCACCTGAAAAAGCACATAGAGTTATTTCTTTCAATAAGGTATTTGAGTAGCTATCATGTATCCAAATTAGGTGTCAGGGAGAATGATGGCTAGGCCTGGGAAACATTCCAAATTGAAAACACAACTAAATAGGAATAAATATGCTTTGGGATTTGTTGACTTGCTTATCCCTGTTGAGAAGATAGAGTATAAATAAATATATATCAAAGCTGAAATAAAAGACCAGAAGGGAAAAAAAATGTAAAGATACTGAAACCAGCCCCAGCTGGGGTGGCTCAATTGGTTCAAGTGTCATCCCATAGACCAAAAGGTTGCAGGTTTGATTCCCAGTCACGACACGTACTCAGGTTGCAGGTTTGATCCCTGGTTGGAGCACACACAAGGCAACCACTTGATGTTTCTAACATTGATGTTTCTCTCTCCCTTCCATTTTCTCTAAACAGCTATGGGGGAAAAAATGTTGGGTGAGGATAAAGAATAAAAAACCTGAAACCACATTTCTGGCTTGTGTATTGCCCTAACCTTGAGCAATGTCATAATCTCAAATAACTACAAAAGTGTACAGTTAAAGTAAATGTATAAAGCTGCCTGGGTGTAAAACCACATGCTGAGCTCCTCATAGTTTTACTCAGTCACATTGCCTTTTAAAACACTCTGGACAACTTACAAAACAACCAGCAGTCTCCCTAGCCTCATATTCACAGCCTATTCCTGCCTATTTGAAACGCCTGTTCAATAAGAGTATGGTGTCTTCATGGGGGAGCCAACCCTCCAAAGGTTAAAAATAGAGGCCACATAATTTGCCTTATTATTTTAGTGGACATTTGGCAGGTATGGGTGTGATTATATAGTGAACTGAAATTGTTACATCATGTTAAATTTAAGGATTTATCATCTTTGCTGAACAGAACAAGTTATAACTGGCAATATTGCAATATTAATAAAACCAAAAGTATTTGAATGTGGCTTCTTGCTCTGTTTATTCAATCCCATTGCCTTAATTTAAACTATGTGGAATATACAATACAGTGGAAGATTATGAGGATATTATTTTATCTAGAATGCTAGCTTTTAAATTAAATCAGTGGTAAGATATGTAAATGTCACATTTAATTATAGAAGTAATATAACATTCAAAAGTTTGAAAAACAGAAAATACTAAAGTTGCAATACTAAAATCAATTAGTATACGTTTTGAATGTAAAAATGAGAATAAAAACAAAATGTGGATCCTGCTTTTTTCATCAATATTTCATCACACTAATTTATCCATATTATATAATTTGCATAAATATTGGAAAATGTTGCATCTTATGTGTAGAATGTGGAAAACTTGGAAACCCATTAGAGAAGTTTAAAATATTTTTTAAAACCTTACAATCTTACAAAATCAGGACTACAAACATTTTAATTTGGAAATTTGATTAGAATGTTTTTAACATTTCTAAACATTGAATTTGAGCCCTGGCTGGCGTAGCTCAGTGGATTGAGCGCGGGCTGGGAACCAAAGTGTCCCAGGTTCGATTCCCAGCCAGGGTACATGCATGGGTTGCAGGCCATAACCCCCAGCAACCGCACATTGATGTTTCTCTCTCTCTCTCTCTATCTCCCTCCCTTCCCTCTCTAAAAATAAATAAATAAAATCTTAAAAAAAAAAAGGAAATGGCTCTCTGGGAAATAGAACTTTAAAAAAAAAACATTGAATTTGCAAATACATTTGATAGTTACATCTCATAGGACAAAAAGATCGAAGAGTTAATACATTTCTTTCATCAATGTCAATAACTTAAAATTTTTTCCAGTGAATTTATTTCTTAACAAACTTCATTTCGCCCGGATTTTAACACTGGCAAATATTTGAAATCAAAACTTTACTTTTTCTTCCACAGGCCACCCTTCAAACCTGTAAATCTGACTTTCCCAGGTGCTGTACGATGGACCTCCCAGGGTGCAGATGGCTTTATTTCACCCCAAATCTTTGTCATACTCTTTACTATCATGAGGAGAAGTCTCTAGAGATGATGTTAGACCGTGCTGTTAATTTCCATGCCCTGGCTGGTGATTCCACAGACAGGAACTGGCTCTGGGCTGGCCACACTCCCACAGCATGGCCCCGTGAAGGAATGTACCCTGTGTTGAGTGCTACAGGAGTCGCGCTCAGAAGAAATGGCCCCTTCACAGGTGGCTAGAGTTTTCCACGGGATAAAACGTGGTTGCTTTTTAACTTCTCGTTAGTGTCTCCCATTTGGGGAAGTGTTGAATGTAATAGATAAAAGAAAGACAAGCATGCTTTCCAGATACCATGTCTGTGATTTTAGCTCAAACCAAAAGTGACTGTAAAGACAACTGACCCTAGTCCCTAATTTTTGCCACAACTGCAGTACTATAGATGGGTTATTATGGAACAAAGTTAATAATTGTGGAAGTCTTTTCCAACATGTACCAACTTTAAAATAATCCTGCAAAAGTTAACATAAAATAATCCTGAAAAGTTAACATTTGGTTACCTAGAGGTTCATTATACATGTTTTACCTTGAATAGAGCACCCAAAAGGAACATAGCTTAAAACTAGGTGTTCTCTGTTATTTAAGGCAGGGGTGTCAAACTCATTTTCACCAGGGGCCACATCAGCCTTGTGGTTGCCTTCAAAGGGCTGAATGTAATTTTAGGACTATATAAATGTAATGACTCCTTAACAGTTAAGTGAGAGTTGGGCACTGCCACCGGGTAGAAACAAGGTTCCAGGCCGGATAAAACAAGGTGGAAGGTTGGATTTGGCCTTTGGGCCTTGTGTTTGCCGCCTGTGATTTAAAGGATCAATTCTATATTTTTGTATAATTGTTTCATGACTAAAGCAGGCATCTAATTTTACTACCAGATGCAATAAATATTCGGACTAAAGATATTGTAGCCATGAGATAAACAACAAAACCTGGGACGAAAGGTCACCCTTTTATCTGTGTTAAAGGGATCCAAAGCTCTTTGTAAGGAAAAATCTGTCCCTACGTCCAGGAACCCTCCCTTGCTCATTTCTATCAGTGCATTTTGTTTAAAGCACCAGACCTTTTGCAGCACCTCCATTTCTGTAAGAGATTGTATATCCTCATTTGATTTGTCTGTTAAGGCAGACGTGTTTCTGTTTACCTGGCCACGTAAAATGGGTACTCGTTACAGAATGCAAATTCGCAGTTGCCCAACTGTAATAACATCTTGGTTGAGAAACACAGTATTGGTGGAGAATTTCAGGAGGATACAAAGATCCACCCATTTTTTTCCAAATAAAACTCTATGCCAGGGTCAAGCTAGAAAAGTATCAGAAAGCCCAGTACTCTGAGAGCAACTGTAGCAGTAGAGAGCACATGCTCTAAGTTTGAAATTGACTTTATCACTTAACTAGCTGTGTGAACTTGGCAAGCTTCTTAACCTTCCTCTGGCATAGCCTATGAATCATTTCCTGTTTGAATTTGGCTATTCTATTATGCAGGGTGTAGCAAAAGTAGGTTTATAGTTGTTCATATGGAAAATAATGCAATAATAAATAAATAATAATATAAGAATAAACTGTGTTTCATGTAATCACAACTGTAAGCCTACTTTTGCCCCACCCTGTATTTAATTTATCCTTACAAGGAGACTTCAATCCATTGTGATAAAGTGGGGAAAATTATTTCTACAGATAAGTAAATCAATGCATAATTTAATTGATAATACATCATAATGTAGAAGGGAATGTTAATGTATTTTAGGAATATATAGATGGTTTAATATTTTTAATTATATTAATATATCAAATCAGTAACTCAAGTAAGGAAGAAAAAAACCCTAAATCATTTAAGTTCTTACTAAAAAGACATAAAGTCTGAACTATAAATTTTTAAAAAGCTCTTAACTTAAAAGACTATCATCTTATTTTAAAAATCTATCTGAAACCAATAGCCACATAATACTTCATGGAAATATATTCATTTAAATTAGAAACAAAACCAGGATATAACTTTCACCATTATTAGTTAACATTGAATTACAATTCTGGCCAGTGCAAACAATACAGGGCACAGAAATGAGATCTAAATTTTGGAAAAGAGAAAGCAATAATCATTACTTATGAATGATAATGATATACACGAGAAAAACCATGATAATAAAATGAAATTTCTGGAATTATTTAAAGCTCAGTAAGGTACTAGAGATAAAAATGCAATTGGTTCCTTGTTATTACATGACATCTTTGCTTATTCTTAATACGGCAGCAGTAATAAGTTACAAAACAATAAAATACAATGGAAAAAGATTCTATTCTAATATCCTAAGAAATGTAAGAGACTATATAAAGAAAACGACAAAACTACTGAAAGATATACAAGGAGAGAGATGTTCTTCGATGGAGAGACCAAATTTTGTAAACTTGTTAGTCTATCATATTTTATAGATATTACTCAATGCCAATTAAAGTCACCATTTTCTTCACAAAATACAGTTTGGAAAAATAAATGACTATATTAGTAGGGAATAGAGTACTCTAAAGCTATAATAACTTAAGACATCATAGAGACATGGGAGTAGGCAGACACGTGCACAAAACAGATCCTACTGTATATAGAATTTAATATGTGTTGATGGGGTATTGCAAGCCCAATAACAAAAGGAAAGATTATTCAATAAATTGTTTGGAAAACACTAAGTATTTTGAGGAAAATCAGTTCAGATATTCATCTCATTCTTTTGGATGGACTGAAAGGATAAAAGTAAAATAAGTTAAATCATTTACAGAGATCTTGACAAAAATAGAGTATATATTGAATTTCTTGAGCAGGGAAAACTACCTTAGACAGAATTAAATAATTCAGATAAAAAATTCCCAGTAAACTCAAATTTTAAATCTAAAATTAAAAACTAAATCTTAATGAAAAGATAAACTACAAACTGGAGGCAACATTTGTAGGAATGCCACAGATTTTTTAAGTTAATGTTGTTCTTTACACTATATTTGCAAATATTCTGTAAGTTTATGTTTATTTAGAATTAAAAATTATTTATGAATACCTTTGATATATGAAGAATGACTGCAGCTTGGTAAGAAAAAGACTAAGACCCAGTCGATGAATGGGAAAAGGACATAACAGAGTATGCACCACACGCACACACACAACGATGAAAGGTGATTAACAGACACAGCAGGAAAATATTCCGTCTTAGTAGTGAAGAAATGCAAGTGAAAATAAGACCTCAGTTATGCCTATCAAAATAGCAAATGTTTTTTGTTTTGTTTGTTTTTAATAATAGCATATATTTGCAAGAACATAACAAAAGAGGCACCTTTTCTTATTTCTGGTGGGAATGTAAATAAGAATAAGCAATTTAGCCCTGGTGGGTGTGGCTCTGGACTGAGCGCCAGCCTGCGAACTGAAAGGTAGCTGGTTAGATTCCCACTCAGGGCACATGCCTGGGTTGCAGGCTAGGTTCCTAGTTGATTTTGTGCAAAAGGCAACAGATGGATGTTTCCCTGGCATGACGATGTTTCTCTCCCTTTCTCGCTTCCCCTGTCTCTAAAAATAAGTAAATGCAGTCTTTAAAAAAAGGATAAGCAAGTTAGTTTTTTTAATAAAGAGTCTTGACACCTTTGGCTATGGTAATCCCACTTCTAGGAATCACTAATGGCATCTTACTTTCAGCCAAGGTGGAGGCACAGGTAGATACACTTTGTCTCTTTGCACAACCAAAGAAGGAAAGCAACAAATTTAAAAACAAAAAATAACCAGAACTGTCAGAAAATCGAACTGTATGGAAGTCCGACAACCAAGGAGTTAAAGAAGAAACACTCACCCAGACCGGTGGGAGGGATGGAGACAGGCAGCTGGGGTGGAGAGTACTCGAGAGTGACTGGTGGACCGGGCAAGGCAGCAGCTGGAAGAACAGATGGTCCCACATTTGCATGTGGATAAACCTAGAGGAACTACTGGGGAGCAAGACAGACCATGAAACCCTGGGTTCCAGTGCAAGGAAATAAAGCCTCAAAGACTCTGACTATAAAAACCTGTGAGGCAGCAGAAGAAATTCCCAGCCTCACGGGAGAGTTCACTGGAGAGACCCACAGGGACCTAGAACATACACAAACCCACCCACCTGGCAATCAGGCCCAGAAGGGCCCAGTTTGCTTGGGGGTAGCAGGGAAAGTGACTGAAAGCCTGTGACAGCTGAGCAAGTGTCATTGTTCCCTCTCAGACTCCTCCCCTACATACAGCGCCACCCTGGCTAATACCTAAGTCTCCACCCCTTACTGCATATCAGGTGTACCAAGACAATAAAAAAATATATATGGCCCAAATGAAAGAACAGGTCAAAGCACTGGAAAAAATACAACTAAGTGGTGAAGAGATAGCCAACCCATCAGATGCAGAGTTCAAAACACTGGTTATCAGGATGCCTATGAAATAATTGAGTATGGTCGCAAAAATGGGGGAAAAGTGAAGGGTATGAAAAGTGAAATAAAGGAAAATGTTCAGGGAACTAACAGTGAAGGGAAGGAAACTGGGACTCAAATCAATGGTTTGGAGTAGAAGGAAGAAAGAAACATTCAATGACAACAGAATGAAGAAACAAGAATTCCAAAAAGTGAGGAGAGGCTTCGGAAACTCCAGGACAACTTTAAATGTTCCAGCATCCAAATCATAGGGATAACCAGAAGGGAAGAGGAAGAGCAAGAAGTTGAAAAATTATTTGAAAACACAATGAAGGAGATCTTCCCCAATCTGGCAAAGGAAATAGACTTCCAGGAAGTCCAGGAAGCTCAGAGAGTCCCAAAGAAGTTGGACTCAAGGAAGCACACACCAAAGCACATCATAATTACACCAAAATTAAAGATAAGGAGAGAATCTTACATCATAATTACATTAAGATTAAAGATAAGGAGAAAATCTTAAAAGCAACAAGAGCTAAGGAGACAGTTACCTACAAAGGAGTTCCCATAAGGCTCTCAGCTGATTTCTCAAAAGAAACCTTACAGGCAAGAAGGGGCTGGAAGGAAGTATGCAAAGTCATGAAAGGCAAGGACCTACATCCAAGATTACTCTACCCAGCAAAGCTATCATTTAGAATGGAAGGGCAGAAAAAGAGATTCCCAGATAAGGTAAAGTTAAAGGAGTTCATCATCACCAAGTCCTTATTATATGAAATGTTAAAGGGACTTATTTAAGAAAAAGAAGACGATCAAAAATACAAACAGTAAAATGACAACCAGCTCACACCTATCAACAACCGAACCTAAAAACAAAAACAAAAACAAAAACAAACTAAGCAAACAACTAGAACAGGAACAGGATCACAGAAATGGAGATCAAATGGAGGGTTATCAGTTGGGAGATGGAAGGGGAAGAATGGGGGAAGAGATACAGGGAATAAGAAGCCTAAACTGTAGGTACAAAATAGACAGAGGGAGGTTAAGAATAGTATGGGAAGTGGAGAAGCCAAAGAACTTATATGTACAACCCATGGACGTGAACTAAGGTGGGGGGATGATGGTGAGAGGGGTGTACAGGGTAGGGGGGGAATACAGGGGAGAAAAAAATGGGACACCTATAATAGCATAATCAATAAAATATATTTTTAAGAAAAGGAATCACTAATGGGATAATCCTGAAAAAAAAAAAGGACCATGTATAAAGATGTTCAGTAGCATTATTTATATTAATGAAAATTTGGAAGCAACTTAAATGTTCAGCCATACAGATGATTGTTAGGTAAATTATAACATAATATACAGCTACTAAAAATTGTGTTTGTAAGTGAATTTTTAAAATAATGTGATAAAATTTGCTAAGTGAGGAAAACTAAATGCAAAATTGTTTATAGAATATGATCACACATTTGTAAAAGTGAAAAGTAGGGGAAAAAGAAGTTTTTAAAGTACATGCCAATTGTAGTTTCTCTGAGTGGAGGAGCTGTAATTTTGTTCTTTCAACTTGTTAATATTTGTCCAATTTTCTATAAGAAGAATATATTCCCTGGCTGGTGTAGCTCAGTGGATTGAGAGCGGGCTGCGAACCAAAGTGTCGCAGGTTCAATTCCCAGACAGGGCACATGCCTGGGTTGCAGGCCATGACCCCCAGCAACCGCACATTGCTGTTTGTGCCTCCCTTCCTTCCCTCTCTCTCTATCTCCCTCCCCTCTCTAAAAATAAATAAATAAAATCTTAAAAAAAAGAATATATTAGTTTATATTTGTATAATATATAATATGACTCATAAACAATTACCGTTATATTTGGAGTAGCAAAGAAATCTCCTAGTGTGTGCTCATTGTAGATTTTAGGATTCTGACTTTATAAAAAATTTGATATGAACTTTTAAACCAGTGGTGAGAGCTTTCCAATCCCATCTGGCACTAGCAGTCACGCAGAGGTTGGATATGTGGGAAAAGGTTGACTGACCACAGACTCCCGGTTGGCACATCAATGCTATACCATATGTAATGATCACTTGGGCCTGAAGAGGAAAAAGTCTATTTTAGAAAAAAATACAGTTCTCCTAAACTTTCTTATTGGAAATTGTTTGCTCTTTTAAAAACTAATTTCCTGAGTACAAGAATAATGAATGCTTGTTACAAAAAGTTCAAGTGTTACAGGCCTTTATGATGGAGTGACTTGCACTACTGTATTTGGTATATATTACTCCAATTTTTTTGTATGAATGTCTAACATTTAAAAAACAATAATGGAGCCCTGGCTGGCGTAGCTCAGTGGATTGAGTGCAGGCTGCGAACCAAAGTGTCGCAGGTTCGATTCCCAGTCAGGGTACATGCCTGGGTTGCAGGCCATGGCCCCCAGCAACCACACATTGATGTCTCTCTCTCTCTCTCTCTCTCTCTCTCTCTCTCTCTCTTTCTCCCTCCCTTCCCTCTCTAAACATAAATAAACAAAATCTTAAAGAAAAACAATAATGGGATCATTTCAAAGGTACTGTTTGTGACCTAAATGTTCAGTTAATAGCCCAGGGGTAGGCAAAAGTAGGTTTACAGGTGCTCATATGAAAAAGACATGCAGGTTATGATTGTTACAAGAGCTTTTCATAACTCTGTGTTTCATGTACTCACACCTGTAAGCCCACTTTTGCCTCAACCTGTATATCGCAGACAATGTCCCTTGTACAGCACATTGGCCCCCCTCATTTGTTTGAATGATTTGTTATATTCTTATTTTGCTATACTATAATTTATTTAATTAATTGCCTATTGGTAGTTATTTTGGTTACCAACTCCTGAATGTCAACAATGCTACATTAAATATATGCATGTCTTTGTACACCTGCATAATGCAAACATGTCTGAAAAGTTTGACTGTTTTACAATAAACCACCTATCACTCTTGAATATTTCTGCATGATAATTCCTAGAAATGGAATTTCTGGGACAAAACTTATTGCTAAACAAGGCTTTACAAATGTTGTTTATACTTATAACTACATTATAATGAAAATGCCTGGCCCTGGCTGGTATAGCTCAATGCATTGAGTGTGGGCTTGTGAACCAAAGGATCACCAGTTCGATTTCCAGTCAGGGCACATACCTGGGTTGCAGGCCAGGTCCCCAGTAGGGGGCGTGTGAGAGGCAACCACACGTTGATGTTTCCCTCCCTCTCTTTCTTCTTCCTTTCCCCTCTCTCTAAAAATAAATAAAATCTTTAAAAAGAGAGAAAATGCCCGTTTTCTTATATCTTCAACAGTGTAGTATAATGTCTAGTTTTGTTTTGTTTCAGCTGATCTAATTTGTAAAACATTGTCATTGTCATCTGTATTTCTTTAATCATTTGAGAAGTTGACTACCTTTTTTCTAGGAATTGGCCATATTGTCTTTTGTCTGTATTTCTATTTGCTTACACTTTTTGTTGATTTGTTAAAGCTCATACTTTCATATCAGGGAATAGCCCTTTGTTATGTTATAGGCATAATTTTCTCATTTTTTTGACCCTTTGTTTTCAATTATTTGTTATTAAAATTCTTTACATTTAATGTAATTATATTAATCAGTTTGTGCCATGCTTAGACCTTCTCCACTCCAAGATTGTAACTAATATCCATTTATGTTTTCTTCAAGTATTTTTGATATCATTTTTATTTTTAAAGCAACTGGAATTAATTTTGACGTAAAGGGAGATGGACATCTAGTTTATCTTGTCACAAACGGCTCATCAGTTGGCCTGATTCACTTATAAATAACCCATCTGTTCTGCACTGACTTTAAATGCCACATCTACGATGTACTTCAGTCTCCTGTACACTTCGTGTATTTCTAGGATCCCTTTGTTTTTGCTCCTGAGCCATAAAGTGGCTATTTATTTTTGAATCAAAATACTTGCAGTAGAAAAATGAAACACCAGTGTTCTGTAGCTGAACATCTCTAGACTACATGGAAAATTCCTTTTCACTAATTTATTTTTCAAGATGAATCATCGCTGTTTGGTGAATGGTCAGCATGGCTGACAAAGTCCAATTTGGTGTCACGCCCAAGTCTCTGAGCCTGACCCACAGCTTCCTACCCCTGCTCTACTCATCAGGGAGGGGTTCCCACCTCATCTCTCATTACCTCTAGCCAGTGAGTTCCCCATGACAAAATAATAAAACCACAAATTGAAAGTCTTGAATATAATAAAGGTTGGTGACATCGAGCTCAACCAGGGAACGTCTCTTCTCAAAGATATCCCAAGTGTGAATGGGTGTTCAGATTCTTAGGCAGAAGAGAGTAACTAGAATCTACTTTTTCAGCTAGTTTAACTAACTGTACAGACTCACATTGAACGTATAAAAATAGATACGGTATTTTAGTTTCAGGAAACATTTCTGAATGGACAGCGTTCACACAGAATTAGTGGCATGGAGGTTCGCCACAGCCTGCTTTCACCTCAGAGTGCGTGAGCGTGTGTGTGTGTGTGTGTGTGTGTGTGTGTGTGTGTGACTCCCCTTCTGTTTCTCAGTCACCACAGCATAAAAGAAAGGAGTGACCCTGCAACCCCTCTCAGTGCCCCTCATGGGGCACCACGCTGTGCCTCTCGGTCCCATGTGTGTTTGGTGCACCCTCCTCCTGTGTGCCACCTGTCCCCAGGTCTAACATGCTAGAGTCGGTTCAATACCTAGGCTCCATAACACCTACTTCTAGGGGTCCACAAGAATACGATAATGTTTTAAAATTAGAGGCAAAAAATTTAGTTCGAATAAAATGTTTTATTATATTAATAAATTCAGCTTTGTCCCAACACAGTTATAAAATGTAATCCTTCATATTTGTTTATGAAGGAAGGGGCCCATGAACATCAAAACACAGCCTTCCCTGGCCCTCGAAAGATTTCTTAGAAAGGGACACTAACCATTTAAGATCTTCCATCACTCTCCTCCTCCTGGAAATTCACAAAGACTCACAGAAGCTCCACAACAAATAAAAACAAAACAACAACAAAAAACCTGAAATTTAGTTTACTTCAGGGTTATCAGGCTGATTTGATCTGGGAACATTTTTTCACACATAATAATCACTGTTTTCCCCCCTGAACTAGTGATCCATGGAAGCATTTGGGAAATACTTAATTTTTTGTTTTATTAAGATTCGTTTAAGATTCAACACTGATCAAGATAATTTATAGCTGAAATCTCTCAACCACCTCTCTCTCTCTTTTTTTAGCAGACCATAGAGAAGCCTATGCACATAAAATTAAAGCACATCCCTGGTGCTGGCAGCACAGCCCTGCCTGTCCACTTGGTGAGAGGATTCTCCTGATGCACAGGATTCAGATGTACGCTACACCACTCACAGAGACCCATTTCAGTTCAGTTTCTTGATAGGCTTGCAACAGCGTGGGGATGAAAATAATTCCCTAATGGCAGGGAGGGTGAGAAGCTGCTTTCCTGAATCCTAGAGCATGCTATTCCTTAGCCTATCCAACCTTATTGAGAGTGACTTAAAATCTGTCAGCTCTCAAAAGGTTTCTCTAGTAACAGATTTCTTGGTTCCATCTCAGTTCCTGCAGTTCCCATAACCACAGCCTATTCAATTTAGCAGTGCTCCGCCGCATGAATGCTGAAATTAAAATGTGCTTTCAAAAGTCAATCTGCAGCAAAACTGACCTAACTTGGAAGCATCTCCAGGGTCAGATTTAATAAAAAATAAAAAGTAATAAAAAAGATATGAGTTTGAGGTAGAAGCTGAAGGAAGTTAAATCTCTCTGAGGAATTAAAAAAAAAAGAAAGTATTTTCCTTTAAGTTGATGCTAATGTTCCTTTTTAAAAGTCAGTTTTTCATTTAACAGGAAAAGCCAAAGACCCTGGGTCCTTTCTTTTCAGCTCTCAGAAGGTTTGTCCATTGTGGGTATGATCTCTGTTATTTTTCTGGAAGCAGACACATTTCTTCGCCCATAGTGCTTTAAAATAAGACACATATCATTGAATCTAAGTCATTACAATTCTTTTTTTTTTACAATTAGGAAACAAAACTTAAGGAAAATGTCTGTGTTTTTGGTCATTTAACTATAGATCTGACTTCTAGAAAGTAGAGGATTGATTTAATTCTCTGAACACATTGTACTTAGCAAAGCAAACTATAATAACGAAAACACCACTTGTACATCTTTTATCACAGCCAGTGCATTTCACTGAAAATATTTGTTTAAAGGTCTGCCTGCCAGTTTTTGACAGGATAACCTACCAGAAAATCTCACTATGGTCATGACTTAGTTATATAGTTATTACTCATCCTAAATAATGATACTGGGCAGTCATATGGGGAAGTCTCCCGAAAGGTAATGCTTACACCAAATTGAATTTTGCAAGATCTCACTTCTGTGTGTGTATGTGAGAGAGGTGGGGGGGTGGAGAGAGAGAGAGAGAGAGGAGGGACCCCTTCATCTGGCAGAGGGGATGAAGGTCTGATGAAATTGTTTCCACTGATTTTATTTATTATTAGAGCCTTACCTGGGCTCCTTATTTTTGAGTCAATAGAGATATCTATAACTTTTTTCAAAGGCTATTTAATGTTAATAAAAGAGTAACATAGGAAAAATTATTTTAAAGGCACATAAATCACTTTGATGATCTTCTTGAACTGCAATAACTGCAAGGAAGGTTAATCTATGTAGCAACCAGCCAACAAGTATTTAATGAGTACTACCTAGGTCCTCTACTACACGCTAGGTGTTCAGTGGAGGGAACATAGTCAACATTTGGTCACTAAGACTAAAGGATTCATTAACTAGTTGGGGAGCTGATACCAACACACCTGAAACAAAATAGCTAACGGAAAGCAGGAGTGGAGTGGTGAGGGTGTACCATGCTCCCACACGTCAGTGCTGTGCTCGAAACAGCACTGAGGTGTCTCCTGACTGCAGTGGTAACTACAGCCCATTTCCTGTTTATGAATTGATAAAGAAAAAATGGTTATTCGAACGTTCTCTGTTTTAGATTTTTACCCTATACACCTTCCTTAAACCATTGGTGTTTACTACCACTTATCTGTTAAGATGGCAAAACGTCTAAATCTATACCAAATACATATGGAGGGGGAAATTTTCTGCAGCTGCTGAGCATTTTACTTCATAGTTCCTCATTTTCAAGGACATATACTCCTGGTTGTAATGTTTGTTTTATATAAAGCAGTGATAGTTTCTTCTGATAAAATTGTTTCCAGTTTTTAGGGTGAATTAAATAGATCAGTATTTATGGTGTTCCTACCAGATGGCTATAATTTTTAGTTATTTTACTACCGAAATAAATTGGGAAACAAGCAAGTATGTAAGCAGATGTTAAGCCCAGTGAGCAAACAATTTTATCAATTTGTCTATTTATAGACTGGCACTGCAGAGAGGCTGTAAGGCTGCGATTGCTACAAACAAGCACTCAGACAATAGGTATATCAATGAGAACTACACAGTCTGAAGACATTTTCTTGAAGAATATGGTATCTGAAATAAGCCTGGAGGGATAAATCAAATCTGGAAAAAGCACTGTGGAAATGCAATGGTGGTGATGTGAATTTTACAGTGATGCTTTAAATAATTTTATTTTTTCAAATTGTTAAGGCCATATGTACATTGCAAAAATAAATAATAAATAAGCTATCAAGACATAGAAAGAGGAAAATAACCCTCTTTCTACTTGAGTGGAATAGCACTATCATTTTGATGTACCTTTATTCTGGGCCCGTCATAATGGTTGTGATCAACTGCCTGCATAATTTTGTACCCAGGTTTTTTCAGTTAAGATGAGGATTTAAATTTTTTTCATGTTAACAAAATCTGTGGATGTGGTGTCTTTAATGACTGCATAACATGCCACTAAAAAGATGTATCAACCTATATACCAATTTCCTTATTATTGTGCATTTAGGTACAAGTTTCTCATTTTTCACTGTTGTAAGCCTGAGATGAACAGGCTAGTGGAACCTCTCCTTGTGGTTCCTAGATCTTGCTCCGGCCTTGATCAGCCATGCACTCTGGGGAGGCCTGGCCCAGTGCCAGGAGTGGGAGCCATGCCACTGGCCATGAAGGGCGCTTCAGGGATGGCCATGCAACCGTTTAAAAAAGACAGTATGTTCCCATGACACGCCTAACTCAGAAACTTTATTTCCAGAGGGAGAGGCACTATGTGGGACCAGGATGCCTTCCGATGGGTCAGCTAAACATAACCACAGCACAAAATTCTGGTTGGGATCATGAAAGGCACAGGGAAGGCGATTCACCAAAGAGAGAGAGGGAGCCTGATCTGATTGGGCAATAGAAAGGAGAAGAAGGGATCTGTCTGAAGCCAGGACAGAATTTATGTTCAGAATAAAAGCTGGTAAAATAAGAATCAGCATAGATAAGCAAATATATTGAAGTTTAGGATATATACATTTCACACTTGTTTATTCTGTTGATACATTTTAAATCCTGTGACAAAAATGTCTATACTATACTTAGAATGGTTGCTGGATTGCCTAATATTAGCAGAACCGAGTCCTGAAGAAAAACCTCATTACTCGAAGGATGCTGAGTATTTGGCCTATATACAACCTCAGCTCATAAGTTTAAATGCAAGGGCTAGGAGAGAGAGAATAAAAGGTAATCTCTAAGGAATTCGAAAACAAGGAAAAGTTCCCACTGCTGTCAGAAGAGAAGGGTCCAGTTTGGGTTGCCCAGAGTCATATGAAAGGCGGAGAGACATGGTCATACTCTTGTGAAGTTTGAATGAATTCAGTGGATCCTGGAATCTTTGATCTTTACTGACAAAAAAAAAACCCTAAATGAATAAAAGTTCATGGATCCCTGCCATCTTACCAAGTGACCAGCAGTGCTTGTACCACTAGTAAGATACACTTGCAGGGACAGGGCAGGCTGAAGGAATTTGGAGCCTTGGAGATCACACCAGAGGAAATGATCCACAAGCCAATGGAAGACAAACAGTTTGCCGTCATGTGGGGCTCTAAACTGGAAGACACAGACACTTCTGCTCCACACGCAGTGCTGGACATAGCTTTAAGTTAAACCCTAGTCACCTGGCACAGTGTCGATATAGTATTGTTAGCTGCTACAATGGCTGGAAGGTTGCCAGTACTTTCTAGACTGCTTCTGAAACACTGAAAAGCCTTTTTGACCCTTGTTAAAAGTAGATAGATACAAATATTTGAAGTAGCTGTATGAATACCTATAGTAAAGTATAAAAATACCAATAAAGCAGGCACAGGAAAATTATAGATAGAAGAACAAGGCTAAAGGAGGAACTCAGATATAGAAATGAATGCCATATGGGCCCACCCATTCCCTACGATGATCTGCAAATCTGGCTTCGAGGTTCCTGCTGGTGAGGGAAGGAGGGAGTTTTCCAGATATGAATATTTAGTAACTAATTAGTTTCAGAGGTCTCTAACCTACCATTATAATAATTATTACTTTTCTTTATATGGCATTTAATACTTTGCAAAATAATTTCACATACTTTAATCAGCACAACAATCATGTGCTGCAAGATTTGAGGGCACGATATTAAAACAATAATGTATCTTTCACTCATGCATCAAGGAATGTTGTCTCACTGGAAACAATGCAAATGTAGAAAATAAGTAGAAAGAACTCTCAGAAAAATCGAGTAACACCAAGTGCATGCACGGAAAAGATCCTCTCACTCAGAACCTACATTCCCTTATGTAACTTGAAATTCTAGCAAAGTTCATTAATTTATTTCCTAAGGCCACTGCAGGTGAAAAGTAAAAGAATAGGGACTATCACAGAGAAGCACTCTGAAAGCTCCCCAGACTGGTATGTGTCAAAGCAGAAGCAAGAGCTTAAAAAAGGCAAAAGAGCAGCAGTTGGTGCAGAAACTGAAAACCCTGAACATTCACCAAGTAGCACAGGCAGGGATGTGTCCTGCGCTCAGCCTCTCCAGTCTGGGCCCTACCCTTCGTGAGTGGGTTTTTCACGTAGCTACCTCACCATCTTTCAGGAACTGAAATCTGATCATATCCACCGGCTCCCGACTCGTCGGGCCTTTCACGACCTTCCAAGGCTTATCGGAATAAAAATCCCTTATTTAAACTGGCTCTGGTGGCTGCCTCCCACTTCTTGAGCCCTTTGCACACTCCCTCCAACTTCAGCCCCACCTGGTGGGCTTCTGCGCATTTCCTTCTCCCTACCTGGAAGCGTCTCTGCTGCCTCTCCTGGGCAACCTGAACCTTGGAAAGCCTTATCTCATCCTGGAGTCTAGATTAGGTTTCCCGGTGAACCCATAGCACCTTCGCAGATGCGAATTTATCGTAGCTGCATCTAATTATTAGTCTAATTGTTTAATAGCTGTTTTCTCCAGGGTACTGTGGGCTCTGGGAGAACAAGGACTGTGTCTGGAATACACGCTGAGTAAATATTTATTGAAAAAAATGAATATGTAATGTCACATCTTCCTAATATATAACAGTTCAACTTTAATAAAAGATCCTATGGGAGAAGGAGGAGCTATTTTTCTGTATTTAAGCAAAAGAAATTGTGAAGTAGAATGCAATATTCACAAGAATTTTAAAGCTAAAACACAAGAATTTGAGAATGCTGCAGGCTATGCCCCCAGGTTTTTCCGTGGCCATTGTGCTTAAAATAATATGGAAACACGGTCTGGTAAAAGATCCATTTCTAAAGGGATCTAGATAACCAAGGATTATCTTCATTTTACTAAATGAAAATATGTAGATGAAGGGGGCTTTGCAAAGTGTAAATTTAATTTACTATTACTGAGAAATCTGTGTCCCTACAAGGGGGAATGATTTGGCTCATATTCCACCACCAATTACAGGTGAGGCTGGCGACAGGTCTCCCGTGGCCTGTCCAGCGCACTGCTTTTCATTAAGGCACAGCACCTGCCACCTGGTCCCTGCTGCAAAGGTTCCCCCGCCCCACCTCCTCCCCCCCCCCCGCCCCCCCCCCCCCGGCCCAGGCATGTCTAGGGCTGATGCCTTAAGCCAGGCTCAAATACACTTTAAGTTCTGATTAGCCAGAACTGAGAAACGGGCAGAAAAACCAGGTCGATCATTTCCTGGCATCATAATCCAGAGGCTTTCTGCTTTTTACCCTCAAGACTGGGCAGTTTCCCTCGAAGGCTGCAAACCCAAGACGCTTGCCCCCTAGCGGCAAAATCTCAGGACTGCAGCGCGTTCCAGAGTCACAGTCGATCCTCAATTCTAAGGGTATTCTTATTGCCGCCAGGCTAGGAGGTGCAGGCAGTATTTAAGGAGACTGGGAAGCGGGAAAGCTCACAAGTCAATATGCTTAGGGAACACTCCGCAGGAGGCGACGCGGCTGCCAGGCTGCCAGGCTCTGTGGTCCTTCAGCGTGGCCTGTTTCTGCGCACAGAGGTTGGCCACAGCTGCTCATTGAGAAACCAGGGACCCCCTTAGGCTTCGGCCCAGAAGGGTGGAGGTCCCATTCAGGCCCCTCGGGATGCAACTGCCTTTCCCGCCGCTCGCGCCCCGCCTGGAGCCGCAGCAGGGGCCAGGAGCTCAGGCACTGGCCCGGGTGCGACCGGCGAGAGGTACCGAGACCCCTCTCGCCCACCCGCGCCGCAGATGAAGCCGACGCTCCACCCAGGACACCGCCCCGCGACGTCGGGCTCGCGCTGCGCGCACGCGGGTGGGCGTGGGAGGCAGGGGCGCTACTCACACGCAGCGTGTGCGCGCGCGCGCGCGCTTCCCCGCGCACCCTCCCGCGCAGGCCGGGCGGCTCGGCCCCCGCTCGCGTCACGAGGGGCGGGAGGGTGGGGAGAAGGGGGTGGGGCCGCGGACAGGAGGGGCCCGAGCGGCGGCTGCGGAGCCCTAGCCGGAGCTGGGCGAGGGCGGCTGCGGTCCCGGCGGCGGCGGCGGCAGCTGCGGCGGCGGCGGGAGAAGATGGTGGCGCTGGAGGTAGGAGCGCCTGGAGCGGAGCTTTATTCCCAGGCTTGGCACCGGCGCTGTCAGTAGCGCCGCCTGCTCCCGTGGGCCCGGGGACCCGCAGACCCAGCTGTCAGGCAAGGTACCACCGCCAGGGAGGGGCGGGTGAATGGGGGTGCCCGGCGGTGATGCTACCCCTGACGGAGCTCGGGTCCTCGCCATCCTCATCGAAGGGTGTCCCCGGGTGCAAGGGGCTGCATGGAACAACAGTGCCGATGAGCGAGGACTGCCGGCGACATCCAGGGGGCAATTCCTTTAGCCTTCGAGCCAGCGGGGCGGGGGAAGGGGGAGTTGAAGGTAGGGACGCCTGGTGTCCGGTGTGCGCTGAGATGCGGGGCTTTGGGGGCAGCGGGCAGGCCTGATGACAGACGTAGTCAGACTGTGTGTGTGTGTAAAAGGTACAGCCAAGGGGATTGGGGGTGGTGGACTGAAGGCGTTGGGGAATGACATTTCCAGGAATCCGGGCTAGGATCCCTCATCTCTCCACAGACTCTCTGGGAGAGAGAGTGTGGTGAAGGCAACGGCCAAGTGGGCAGGATGCACTTAGTGTGTGAGTGTGGAGGGAGTCAGTGGGGTAGGGGCAGATTTGTAAAATCCTGTGTAGGAGTGTGTACTCGTCAGGTTGTGTATACTCGTGTGGTTGCATGCACGCTCCCCAAACTGCGCTCTAAACCGAGAGATCTGCGGGTGCCCCGACTTGCCGTCACCGCTGGCTGTGGGACAGTGTCTGTAATTTTGCCCCTGAAAGTCTGAGTACAGTCTCTGTTCCGCTCTTGCATGTGGATGGCCGGGTGTAGAGGTTACTACTTCCCCTTTCTCTGGCCTCTTGACATGGGGATGTGAAAGCGTGCATGTGGCTTTGGGCACATGGCAGGGAAACAGGGGAACGGTTACCCCTTCTGGGCTTGCTGGCGTCCCTGGTTTTGAAGGGAGCCTCCATCCTGTGACACTTCTCTCCTCTGAAAGGGTCTTAGCCGCCCTGACTCTGCAGTTTCTATTGTTTATCTCTTGTCTGACTTGGAAGAGAAGGGTCTTTAACCGCCACGTTCCTTTCTCAATCCTCACAACTTTGAATGTCAACTACACCTTCCCATTCCACATTTAAACGCGGGAAACTAATGGCTGAAGAATGGGTGGCCTTTGTGCTGGTCCTTGCAGAATGAACTCTGGAGAGGTGAAGAGAGAGATTCCATGGTGGGGGGCGCTAATTAGAAAGAACGGGATCATACGAAGAAATATTTGGTACTCCATCGGTCATCATCAGATCGGCAGGGCATTTTCCTTAGGAAAAGGGATACTTTATTTCTGTTGCCAGAGACATCCACTCTCCCAGCTTCCACAATGGCTAGGTGGTACCATGTATCATTGGGAAACTGAAATCCCCCAAGACTCAAGGTGATGGGGTCCCTGGTTGGTGAAGCCTGCTTTCCCAGCCAGTGTAGCCTGCTGATGAGGAATTTGGCAAATGTCAGGCTGTCGATAAGTCACCTAGTGGGAACCAGGACAGAGAACTGCATCTAGAGTCTGTAGCTGTTTAATTGTCTCTGCGTAATAAAGATAGGCTTGGGTGGCATTGGGTAGGGAGGAAGGAATGGAGATAGCATATTTGTACGTATGTCTACTGCAGTGTGACTTCCCAGCGCCTGTATTTCTCCTGTGGTATTTGTAGAAATGAGTGCACCTTTAACTCAATATATTGATACTTCTTTATTAAAATGTGGTGTGACTAGATTAACCTGCTTAGAACACGTTTGAACTAGAACACCTGAAATTCTACTGCATTGCTGTCACAGTCCAAACTGGCTGCCCCTGTCCTCTTTGTAGCAGTCACAGCTACACAAGTAAACACATAGCACCTTGGCACCAGAGGTTTCTTTCTTGGAGTTTTTTAAAAATTTTGTTTGGGGTTAGCAATCGCTGCACGATATTGTTGCGCTGAAAAGAATAAAACTAGGGTTATCCGCGTATGTTCTTTTCTTCCCATTTATCCTCTGTTAATGAATGAAGATGTACAGAGTACATGCTTTCGGAGCTGTGGGCTTCAAACTCCCCTGTGTCCTTCAGGTTAAGCCTTCCAAAATTTTAATGTGAGGCTGTTGGGGCTTGTCCAAGATTTAAGGGTGGATTTATAAACATGAATTTTGAATCTTAGTTCTTTACTCTCTTATTAGCTGTGCCAATTTCTTTCTCAGAAAAGTACTTAAGGAATTTAAAAGGCACTCTAAGAGGGTTTTTTCTTTTGGTAAAGAAGTTGTCTTTATATTTGCATGTAAATTCCCTATATAAATATCTTACAAGAAAGTTTAAGAATATTAGGAATCACCGAGGTAAATAAACTGTTTAGGAAAAGAAGAATTATACAACAGCACAATTGATGACTCAGGAATTACTGATTTCCTTTCTAACGCAAATGCAATCATTGTAAAATGCAGTGCCTGGCTTTTCCAAAGATTGGACTGGTGAGGTCATTCGTGGTCGCGTGGATCCTGTAATTCACGCTGGTGTGCAGTTGTGTGCCTGAGCCTGCCATCGGCCACTTGTTTTGATGGATGTGTTTTCTTCAGTTAAAGTAGCATTAATGCTTTTCTATTTCATTATTGCATCTCTGAAAAAAGTTGTTTTGCAGAAGACTTGGAGATAAAAGACATCTGAAAACTGATCTTTGGGGCCAAAAGGGAGATGGGAATTGTATTCTATAAGGAAAAATTGACCATTGCTAAACCTGAGATAGTTTCAAGCCTAAAATCCATAGTTAACCCTTTGAGTTACCATCATTTACTTACAAATATTTGTTAATTGCTTATCACATCTCAAGCACTATATGCCTTTGGATAGGGATTGCGAAATAATGGGAGAGCTGGTGATTTGAAGAATGAGGAGTCTTAGATCCTGCCCAGAGGAAGTTCATGGTCTGGAAGGGGAGACAGAGCATGGTGTATGTAGCTCACTATAACAATGGTGGAAAATGGTTGAATGCTGAGAAAGCCATATTTCTGCAGTGCTGTGGGAGTTCACCAGATACACCGGTGACTTGAAGTGGAAGAATTAGGGAAGGTTACATGAAAGAGAAGTGGAGCTGGATTTATACAGGTGGCACTGGGGCTGGCAGGGAAGAAGGGGCCCCTCCTTGGAGAGGACCGTGTAGCAAAGACTTAGTGGTGGAAAGGTGTGTGCCTGCACTGAGAACAAAGACTGGCATGCTTTGACTGGAGCACAGGGAATGCCACGAGCTGTAATGAGAGAGGTAGTAAGAGAGGTTCTTTCAAGGTTTTGGAGCACCTTGTATGCGGATTTTACTCAGTAGGTACCAGGGAGCTGTGGAAGGTTTCTGAGGAGGAGTGTTGACAGGATCAGGTCTGTGCTCTAGAGTGATGATCTCACAGCATTGTGTTGAATGCAATGAAATGAGAAAAGACTGGCAGTAGCGAGACCAGATAGACTATAGTCAAATTAGGGGTAAGAGGAAATGAGGCAATGGGAGTGAAGAGAAAGAGACAGACTCAAGAGACAGGGTACAGGAATAATCTGAACCCTTAGCAAGGAAGTCGAAGGTCATTGTCAGGCTCAGCTGAGAGCATGATTGGGTCATTGGCAGAAGGTTCAGAGGAGAATGAGAAAGAGGAGGAAAAAGAAGCTTCGTCTGGGCATGACAGGTTTGTCCAAATGAAGGGACTAGAATACAAGTGTCAGTCTTTGAAGAGAGGGTGCAGCTACAAAGAGAGATTAGTAAGTCATCACTTAGGAGCAATTTTTGTGTCTCAGGACAGGCCAATAAAGAAAATGAAGCAAGAAGAAGCAAAAGATTAAGATAGGATCCTTGAGGGGTGTCTGTATGTTGGAAGGAAAGAGAGAAAGAAAGGAGAACAATATGAAATGGGCAGCTAGAGGAAAATGGTAGCAGCAGTATGGTGTCATGGAAGCTAGGAAAGATGAGGGGAGCTACAGTCACCTGTCGCTCTTACAGCACACCCCGTGGGGGTGGGGTGCAACGAAGGAAACACCTCTGGCCTTGATGCCTGGCTTTCCCTGGTCATCTTGGTGGTAGATGGAAGTGGCAGCCAGGCTGCGAGGGTTGAAGAGAGGGGAATGATGTACATAGACAGCAATGAAGGCAGACTTCTTTGTTAATAAGCCAAATGATAAAGTAGGAGAGAGGTTGCTGTGTCAAAGCAATGGTTTAGTAGAGGGAAAGTAATGTTTTCAGGATAGGAAGTCTTGAGCCTACATTAAAGCAGAGGAGAAAAATCTATTGAGGGGCAGGGATTGAAAATGTAAGGGAAAGGCTCACCTGATGAAATGGCATCTTTGAGAAGATGGCAGCATACTGGATGAAGGCCAAGGAAAGACTCTTAAGACAGAAGCACAGGAATTCTGACATAGAACAAAAGGAATTTGGCCCCAGTGTTCTAGGTCAGGGGTCTCCCACCCCCAGGCCACGAACTGGTACCAGTCCGGGCCTGTTAGGAACCGGGCCACACTGCAGGATGTGAGCTTGAAAGTAATGCACTGGAATCATCTGGGAACTATCCCCTCAACCCTGGTCCCTGGAAACATTGTCTTCCACGAAACTGGTCCCTGGTGCCACAGAGGCTGGGAACCGCTGTTCTAAGTATAAAGTGAAAGGTGAGCATGTGAGTAGAATAACAAAGGCTTGGAAGGTGTACTGTGGAAATGTAGCGGTGAATCAATTAAGGGCGAATAAAAGATTATCACCCAACTACGAGGGTCTCCTGCACTTGGAGAACATGAATTTCCGCTGGAACCAATTAGCCCTGTGTAATTAGGGTTTGACAACTGCTTGTATGATTTTTGTGATAGTGAGCATTAAATGTTGCTAAGTGTTATTTGTGGTTCCTCCTTCCCTTAAATCCAATGAAAAAAAAGAGATATTTATCTTTAAACTTAGCTGAGTAAAAGACTCTACCTGTGGAGTATTTCCTGTGACCATTCTCTCTTAGGGATTGCTGACTTAAATGAATAAAGCTTATGGTAAAATAATGGGGGGGGGAAGCATAAGTGTGATTTAAAAAAGATGTTTTCCCTGTCTGTAACAGCAGGATATGGCTTTACAGTGAAGTGTAAAGTCAATGTTTCAAAAGAAAAATTAAATATAGCACTTCACCCAACACTGTACCCATCAGAAGCACTCAATAAATATTTTTCACATGAATACAAGAGTGAATTTGTTTTTCTAAAGTAAGGTAGGTATAGTTTCTAAGTTTAAAATTTCAGGATTTCTTATTTACATTGTGGACATTGAATAATTTACATCCCATGGCCCACTCAAGTTTATGATAGAATTAAGTGATTTTATTTATTCACACCTGCTACATAGGTTGTAGCTTTACCCAAACAATTTTTTCCCACAAAATAATTGTGTACATCTTAGGCTCTTGAGTTAGGGGCTTTGTAATGATTCTAGATGAATATACGGAAGTTTAAATGTGGTGAGTGATGATTTTAAGTTTCTAAGTATGAAACCATTTATGCATCCTTCCAACAGATGTTCATTGAGCACCTTCTCTGGGCGCGACACTCTTTTAGGTACAGAGGATACAACAGGGTGCAGGAAGCATGCACGGGAGGAAGTTAATCCCTACTATCACTGACCTTTTAGTGGAAAGAGATTTAAAAATAAATAAGCAAACATATAATATGTCAGGTGGTGGTGAGTGCTATGAAGAATAAAGCAGAGAAGGCAACAGAATGTGGCAATGTAGGAGATGATGCTACGGGGTGGCCAAGGAAGGCCTGGAGCTGAGAGAGCCTGAAGATACGAAGGAGCGAGCTGGGCAGATAACTGGGGGAAGGACCTTCTAGACAGAATGTCAAGGGCAAAAAGCCTGAGGTAGAAACATGCTTGGCATGATCAGGAACAGCAGAGAAGCCTCATGGGTTTCCTTGCTTCACCTGGCCATGTCCTATGGCACCTGATAGTTGGAGAGCGGTCACTGAGGGAGCAATGTGATGCTTTGCCTTTCGGGATGGAATCAGTGGCTCGTGGGCTCTAGCACCACATACCATTTGGGGGCTGACTTGTGTGTGCTGTGTGTGTCAGTGCTGAACTTATGAAAAGATGCTAGATCCTCAGTCAAACGTTCAGGTTAGAAAACTGGAAGAGTGGCTGTCATCTGGGCAGTGATGAAACATCAGTCAGCTGGAAATAGGCTCTCTTTCGGAAGCACAACATCACTCTTCTGTTGTCTGAATCTCCTCCAGTTACAGGAGATTCCTTCCTCCATATTTCGTGTCCCATTCTCAAGCGTAAGGTCCTTGAGGCTAGAACTATGTTTTGTTCATCTGGGTATACCATGCAACAGAAACACTTTTTGCATCAGTACAGGGTCATCAAACACTTATTGAAAGGAATGGATGAGACATTTCTAAAGATCTAAGTAATCCAGGTGTGAAGAATGAGGGTAAAGCTATTTTACCTTGATTTCTGCAGACAGTTGTTTTTCAAAGAGCACACAAAATTGCCATATGATGCTGAAGTAATCTATGTATGCAGGTCGTGAGACAAGTACTTCATTTGGGAGGTAACTCCAAGAAACATAAGTGAGAGGGTAGAAAAAATGAGACAGAAAAGGAAAGAAAGCCAGTAAGAGGAAGGCTAGTAAGCAGATTACCATTGTGAGCAATGGAAGATTGGTTCCGCTGGTCTCATGTGGAATGAATTTACAACTGTCCACCAAGCAGTAGGTAAACTGGGATGTTTATGCACAATTTAATGCTGAGGGCACACAATTCCCAGCACTTTAGGGCTGCCGTTAGCCTCAGCAATCTCCAGAGGCATCAGAGAGAGCTCCTGGGTAGATGGCAGAGAGGGAACTGACTAGGGCTGGGAAAGCTATCAGTGTGTTGGGGACTGGACAGTCCCCATCAGAACTATAGGGGAACTCAGAAGTGGGCCGAGGGGACACGGGGCAGGACACCAGCAGCCTCTGATTCACATGGCTGAGATATCCGAAAGGACATCTTAACAGGTGAGAACTGGCTTGGTAGTAGTTATGGGTATTTTAATTTAGGGATTTTAATGTATTGCAACAGTTACCTCCAGTTCAGTTCACTCACGCGCCAACTGTTGACAATCCTCAGTAATCTTGAATGCAGCTTGCCATCTATGCCCATGAATAAGGCACCCTCAATTATAAAGTGGTCCCCAATTTCCAATGAGATGGTTTAAAAAAGGTTTTATATCAACTAGAAAATATACATTCTCAGGATATAAAGACTGAAATGTCTACTTATATTTACTTTATCAGTTTACTTGCATGTATTAAAAATCACATAATATAAAATTAATTTAGAAATATTACATCCTTCTACTTTCACATTTTATGAAGCCATTTACTCAAATGTTTCACATACTTCTTTGACTTAAGAGTTTTTTCATTATTAGGCTATTTTTGGCATATTTATTTCTAACTCGTTTGAAATACTATTCTTCGTGAATTTATGTGTGATGCTGCCACCACAAACTTTATTCCAAGCACTGCGTGCTCATTCACATAACATAAAAATAATAGTTTTTTATTTTCTTCCTATAGGTGCATATATTCATGATCTGCACAACCCAGCAGTACTGTGTGACTTGTACAAGGACATCTAATACAAACAGTTGGCAAGGAATATTTACATAAGCTGGTGTTGAAGTTTTGACCTTCTTTATTCATTCATTCATCTATCCTATTTCAATCATGTGACCTCCATAAGCATCCCTATCTCGGATGGATTGAGGTTGTTTCAGGTTATCTTCTCCAAATAGTTCTCAAGTAACCTTGGAAACAGACCTCCCCTGTTCATGAAATCTTGGGTTTCCCAAGGTAATGTGTTTTGGACATAGTTTCTTCCTTTAAAATCAGTTGCCATCACATCCAGCATTAATGAATTGCTTGATTTCAATTCCTGTCATCTTGGAGATAATAGGTTTTGGCATTTAGAAAAAAGAAATTGAGAGCCTTGTAAATGGGAGGCTTTATATGGATTCGGAAATATAAGGCAACTTTCTTTTTATGAAATAGAATTTGGGGGGAAATAGAAATCTCTCATTTTTTATATATGCAAATTGATCGTGGGAGGTTGTTGAAGTGTGGTAAGAACCATTCCCGCCCACTAAATTTCCTCTGCAGCCTCCTCCTCTTCTACCCCACGTGGATTAATTAGTGTGAAAAACACAGCAATGGTTTATTTCATAAAGGAAATGATTAACCATCATTCTGAATACTGTAATCATTTAGTTTCTGACTTTGATAAATTTTGTAACTTGAGATCAATTCTGTATTAATGAACAGGTACACCTTATTTTATAGAAGTGATATACTAAACAGGAATGCATAAAGCCTTTTTTTCCTGTAAGATTTAGTATATCTCAAATGCAGAGGAAGAGCCTGTCATTTAAAGAAATTGCACTTAACAGGAATAGTTACCCCTTAATGTGGCTGTTCACCGAAGGAGGATTTTTATACTGAACATTCCTAAACTGGATCATTCTCTGCTTTGGAGGCTTTTAAATTTCATGATCCCTAATGAGAACACAATTTACACCATATCCAAGCAACAGAGACAAGTGTATGTAAACAGACACACATGCACACACACACAACATACCACTGAATCAAAAATTTAAAAAACACTTGTTCTCTGTTATATGTAATACAGTCTCATATTTTCTATTCTGCATGGCTGCCGATCCACTAAACCCATTTCAGCACCGGTGAATGAGTCCTGACACGCAGTCTGAAAACACCGTTTTGTGGCACTGCAGTCACCCGGAGCGTGCTTGTTTCCCTGTGGTGTAGACGGTTTCGTGTCTGAAGGTTTTCCCTTCTTGTTTCACACTGTTAGCATATTGGGATATTTGGTGGTGTGGGTGTACAATGTCACAATAATCCTAAGGGGAAACTTTATTTTGAGTAAATATTATATTTCCAAAAGAAGAAATCATGAGTGTGGAAAATGGAAAGTAGAGAAAGATGAGTGGATCAGTTCTTAAATCTAGTGGTTTTGTTAACTGAAGCCCAATGTTTTTCCTTGGGCCCTTCTGCCTGCGCACACCGGCCCAAAGAAATGCACAAGCAAGAGTTCGTAGTATAGAAATAAAAAAATTAGTTTAATATTTGTTGGCCAGTACAGAGACTAGGAGCTTGTGTTCCAGACCAACCAACTCCCAATGACATGTAGGTTGCAGATTATATAGAACAAAATCACAAGACACTATAGGTCCAGGGTTAGGGCTGGTGCTGGGAGCTGATTGGTCAGAGGTAGCTTAATGGTAATGAATCATCTACTCAGATCCTAAGGCCAGCTTTGAGGTTTTTTCCAGCATCCTTCTGTCTGGTCTCATGGGAAAGTAGCCAGAGGATCCTCCATCTAAGGTCTCAGGAACTGAAACCTAACTTAGGACAAGATGTGATCTTCCACCTTTCAGATGTCTGGACTCCATGACCAGTAGTCAAGTCCAGGCTCCTGTCTTCCATTGCCTTGGGGGTTGCTGATTATCTGGGGAGCAGGCTAGGTCTCTGAGCGGCAGAGAGAGACAGAGACAGAGAGACAGAGAGAGGAAGAGGGGGCAGAAAGAGATGATTTCTAGAGCTAGGTTTTAAAACTAAATTTAACCAAAATCATAAAGACCCTCGGTTTTAATTCCTTCCTTTCTTTTTGATCACTCCTCAGCTTTGAGGGAGAAGGGGAGATGCCTGCTGTAGCTGCTTCCTGCAGAGAAGGAACACAGTACGGGGGTTAGAGGAATGAAACTGTTTCACATGTAATTGAAAATATTCTTGGGTCAGGCCACCGGTCAGGGTTTGAATGATCATCAGGTTGCTAATTTTAGCTTCCCTCGGGTAGCAATTGTAAAGGCAGCAGTACCCAATTAATATCCCAGTACCACAAAGATACAAAAGTAATATGGACATTCCTCAGTGGCTGGGGAGAGTATTGAGCCAGTAGGTGAATGCATCCCCATAGGAAACGTTCCCAACTTGGCCTATGGCTGTACACCAGGAAATACCTAACCAGTTGACTGCTGGGTCTGTGTGGCTTAACAGACCAGTAATACTGGCCTCATAAGCATCTGTGCATATACAATATTCTTGTCAGAGTAGGGCGTGTGTCCCCCTGAATGTGGAGGGAGGAAAGGAACCCCGACTTATTTTGGTGACTTGCTCCATCCATCATTCCCAGTCTGAGATGTTGAATGGGTGAATGATCCAAGGCATTCCTCCTGCCCTAGACATAGGCAGTGGTCCCCAGACCCAGCAGTCAGCCGGTTATGTATCTTTGCACAGGTGGCAGCCCACCATAGGAAGGCATTACCTGTGACAGGTGGAAATTGAAACAAGAAGCTAGAAATTAGAAAACAATGATCTTGGATGTCAGCCAGAGGATTTTCTTCATTTCATTGAAGTTTAGTTTGGGTTTTCAGGCGATTTCTTTCTGAAGAGTATCGTATGATCTGAGATGGGCTTGCAGGGATACTCAGGTGGTTGAGCAGTGGTTCTGATGATATGGACACTTGGGTGTTATGTCATAAATTTGGAGCCAGATTAACTTGAGAGTTGTGAATCCAGGGCTTAACTCCTTCTATTGGTTAGCCAAAAAATCCATTATGTTTTTTTTCCATAAAATAACACATTTTTCATTTTAACCAATAACTATTGATTTGGATACTTTGAGTATGTTGGCTATCTCCTGCTATTGGCTTCTAGTGGGGAGAGGCCAGGGGTACTGCTAAACATCTTCCAATGCATAAGACAGCCCCACAGCAAAGAATTATTTGACCAAAGTGTCAACAGTACAAGAAACTTTGCAAACCACTTTTGACATGTTTCATCAGTGACAGCACCTTCTCCATACACTGCACAGATCTTTTTTTTTGCATTTCAGTGTGTTTTTACCTTTCTTGAAATAATAAAGCATAATATACTGAAAATGCTGTGTATCTTCTTCCATCTTCAATACTAAAATGGCTACATGAAAATGCACCAATTTTGACATGTTTTTATTAAAATTCACACTTATATGACAGCTGTCACCATACAATTTTTTAAAATATTTTATTTATTTATTTTTTAGGGAGGGAAGGGAGGGAGATAGAGAGAGAGAGAGAGAGAAACATCAATGTGCAGTTGCTGGGGGTTATGGCCTGCAACCCAGGAATGTACCCTGGCTGGGAATCAAACCTGGAACACTTTGGTTCCCAGCCCGCGCTCAATCCACTGAGCTATGCCAGCCAGGGCTTACCATACAATTTTTTAAAAATTGTTTTGAATGAAGTTATAGACAACTGATCACTACTAGAGCCATCATAGGAAAAAAATAATAATAATGGACTGTTTGGCCAACCCAATAGTTTAACAGAAGAATGAGTGGTTAATAAAATCTGATAAGGTCCCACCCACTTAAAGTTCAAGTTGGTCATTAGGATATTTATTTTTTTCCAGGGTTTTACATGTACTCAGTCTCTGTGGTTGAAATGTTGTAATGGGGCATCTGTGGAGTACTTCATCCTGTTAGAAGAAAATTTATGAACAGCAGTTAAAGTTAATCTCAAGGACTACCTTACAGTGTCTAATTCTTTGATCTTTAGGTCATTAGCATTTCTAAGATTTTTTCTAAAACATAGGAAGGGCATTCCATCTGATATTCCATAAGGACTGAGTTGAATCCTACTTTGAGCTCCTCTCATCCTAAGCAGAGCAATAACCAATATTTTACCCATTTTAGGACAGTTTCTTGGAAAGTTAGTGATGGTTTTCCTTCAAGTGTGGTTCATTTGCCCATTTTCCCTCCAGGAAGTGTGAAATTTCCTTTGTATTCCCAAAAGCTGAGAAACATCCTGGGTCACCGTGGCAATAAAGGCACTCCCACTGTCACTTTGAATCGTGGAGGGCAGTCCAAGTCCAGGCATGATTTCTTTTACTAAGGCTTTCGTTACTTTTGAGGTCTTCTCTGATCTGCATGGGAGTGCAGGACCCATCCTGTGTGCGAAACGATGTGCAAACACTATCAGAGATCAATAATTTCCAGTTGTTTGGGGCATCGTAGTGAAGTCAGTTTGCCAATCTTTTTTCTTCAGGCCCTAATCCACAGCTCTGGACCGCTCTGACTTCTGGGTGAGGTCCTGTTTTAGGGTTCTTTCTGGCACACATATGAATTTCTGAATTACCATTTGAACAGTTCTTTGCAAATACAGCCCAGTAATGTATTTCTGCATCCACTGGAGCACGGCATCCCATCCTTAATGGGTGACCTGGTGGATGGAGCTGACTGTTTCCTCCATCAGGTGTTTCAGGATCAGAATGATCCCTGTTCATTGCTAATCCACCCCTCTTTCTGGTGAGTCAAATAGCCTGGTTCTTTTGCCCTTTCTAAGTCTTCTGAAGCATCTTCAGGCTGGACTAGCTTCAAGTCCATGTAATTATTAAGAGCTCCTACCAGAGGGATGAGGACTTTAGTTTGAGCCACCAGTTGGGCAGTAGCTTGATCCACTTTATTATTTCCCTGGGAGATTGAGCTGTCAGTCTTCTGATGACCTGGGCAGCGGCAACCTCCTCAGGTTTCATAACTGCCTTTAGGAGACCTGATATCTCTTGCCTTCTGGCTTCCTGTGTTCCGTGTTCACGAGGCTGCTTCCGTCCATTAACATCTCAAGATGCGGATTCTTCAGCGGTCAGTCAGTCAGCTCTGGTCAACTAGAACAGACTCGTTCAGTTACTGACATACAGTCATGTTTCAGTCCCTCTGGCCCAGGGGGAAGTGGGGTGGGCTTAGAGTAGCAGTAGTCTTGAGAATGATGTTGGGATTGTCTCGGAGGATTGCCTGGTATTTTCCCAGCTGGTATTCTCCCTTTTGCCCTAGTAAGGGCAACACACAGGGTGGAGAATGCACTGTGGTGTGCTGCCCCAGGGTGAACTCCCCAGCTTCCTGCGGAAGGTCATAGATAGCTGCTGTGGCCCTTAGACAAACCAGCCATCCCTGAGTAGCCATGTCCAGCTGTTTTGAGAAGTAGGTCACTGGCTTTTGAATATTTCCTAGGTTCGGGGTCAAGACACCCAGTCCTATTCCTTGTCTTTCATGCACAGACAAATCAAAGGGCTTTCTTAAGTCCGTAGGGCCTCGGCAGGGGCCATCAGTAACTTTTCCTTAATAGTCTGGAAGGTCTTTTGGTATCCCACAGTCCAAGTCAAAGGCTCTTGATTCATACTTTTCAGTGTCTCATATAATGGTTTTGTGAGTAAGCCAAAGTCTGGAATCCATATCTTACCAGAACCAGCCATTCCTGGGAACCCCCTTAGCTGTTGGGTGGTGGTGGGCATTGCCCCCCTCGCTAGGGCTTCCCTCCTGTCTGGGAGCAAGTTTTTTTGTCCTCGAGATAATTCAAATCCAAAATTATCACAGAGGGCTTAGATATTTGGGCTTTCTTTTGGGAAACTTTATATCCCTGTTCAGCCAAGGAGTTTAAGGTTAGAATGGTATTTTTGTCAGAAGCTTCTTTGCTGAGACTGATGAGAAGGTCATCCACATATTGGAGCATTGCATCACCATTCAGCTGGTGCTCCCTAAGTCTCTGGCTAAAGGCTCTCTAAACAGGCCAGGGGAGTTTGCCAGCGATCCCAAGGGAGAGAAGTGTCCAGCAGTACTGTCCTTAACTTTAGAGTCTGGGTCCTCCCATTCAAAAGCAAATAGCTCCCCGACACTCAGGACTCAGAGAAAGCATCTTTTAAATCCAGCACAGTAACCCAACAGACAAGGTGGTCAGCAAGGTGCAGGAGTTAGGGACCTCTGGGTGGATGTCTTTCACTATTTGGTTAGTGGCCTGCAAGTCCTGGACA
This sequence comes from Phyllostomus discolor, assembly GCF_004126475.2. Lineage (NCBI taxonomy): Eukaryota > Metazoa > Chordata > Mammalia > Chiroptera > Phyllostomidae > Phyllostomus > Phyllostomus discolor. The sequence goes on along the minus strand of NC_040905.2, from coordinate 167,147,229 downwards.
AACTGATATTTATTAGTGCCTGGTGTCTGCACCCATAAGATGGGAGCTAGGATTTAAATTAAATGTAATTAAAATTGCAAGGACCCTCCGTTTCAGCTTTTCTGGGGCTTCGTAAATTGTGCCCAGTTGCTGGGCCCTGACCTCATCACCGGACTGATTAGTCACTGGTCTGCTAATCTCTCTCCTCACAGTCCCTTCCTGTCCTTCTCCCTCCCCGTCTCTTTCCCCAAATCCCACCCCCAGACCTGGGACTTGCAGACATTCAGTTCAATTGCCTAGTTCTCAATTTTAACCCAATGGATTTCTTCCCAAATGTGAAAATAGTCTTCACACCCAGTGTACAGTTTACATTCCAAATCACTTGAAAACACAGGAATCTTTTTTCCTGAGCTGATACCTAGGGAAATTTTGTCCTGAAGGGGCTAGAATTTGTTTCACAGGTGGAATGTTTCCACAGTATTAGTGTGAAGGTCTAACCCAATCTCGTGTTCAGGTATGAGGACATCCTTTATGGCTTGCTGCTTGTCTGAGGTAAGGACATATCAATTCTTGTTTTAAAGCCTCAGCAGGTTCCCAGTCCAGTGAATGGAAGCGGGTTAACATCACAAGTATAAAGTACCAGCACTGTGCTAAATACTCCACACAGCTGACTCACTTGCTTCTCATTATGATTCCATTTACTCTTCAAAACTATAGCAGGAAAAGGCGTTGCAAACAGGACTTTGAGGTTCTCAGAGGTCCTCCCAGTGACTAAAGGGCCCAGAGAAAGGAACAGGCCCCACTGCTCCTGGTGCTCGAGTCCCCTTTTGTCCTGGGGCCCCACAGCAGCCACCCCCTGCCCCCATCAGCTGGTGCCCCTGTCCCAGAGGGGGTGTCAGTCTGTGTGTGTTACCGTTGCACCGGCTTCTTTCCAGTCTCGACACCGTGAGGGGCAGGCTCAGAGCCGTTGTAACAAGGCACTGTTGCTGAGTAGCTGCCAACAACAAGCAAGTCTCTGGATGGGGCCAAGCCTCAGTTTCCCCGTTGTAAAAGGAAGAATGGTGACACCTGCTCTGTCTCTTCCCACATGGAGCTGCAGAGGGCAGGGGATGTCAAATGAGATATGAAGGGCTATAGGAAAGTGAGATAGATGAGTCCCTTCCTTCATCGTGAGCCTGGGCAGCAGTGATGGCTCCCTCCTCTAAAGCAGGGGTCGGCAAACTTTTTCTGTATAGGGCCAGGTAGTAAATAGCATGGCTGCATTCCAAAAACTTTATTTATGGACACTGAAATTTGAATTTCACAGGACTTTCTCATGCCACAAATTTTGATTCCTCTTTTAAATTCCCCCACCCCCAGCCATCTATTTATAAATGTAAAAGTCACTCCCAACTCCCGGTCAGCACAAAAGCAGATGCTGGACCAGATGTGACTCACGGGCCTGAGTTCGCTGACCCCTGGTGTAAACACTCACAGCACTTTGTGCCCCTTGTTCGAAAGCAGCCACAGTTCACTTCAGATACCACAACGCTGCCCACTCTCTTCCATCTCTCTCTTCCAAAATATACATCCCCACTTACATCTGTTTAAATCCTCACCCGAGGATATGTTTATTGACTTGAGAGAGAGAGGAAGAGGGGAGGGAGGGAGAGAGAGAGATAGAAGCATTGATTGGCTGCCTCCTGTACTCAAACCTGCAACCGACACAAATGCCGCAACCTTTGGTGTGCAGGAGGGTGCTCCAGCCAACTGAACCACCCAGCCAGGGCCGCACCTCCCTGTTTTTAAATCCCCTTTAGCACCGAGAAGGATAATAGCATATAGCTAGTGTCCACATACAAACCCATACACATATATAGTATATGCTGAATACATATTTGTTAAATTAATGGAGATAAGAAAATCTGTTGCTTTTCTATGTATCTTTTTTCTCCATCTTTAATAGAAAGTCTGCCTATTCTCTAGTAAACCCTTGGGGATGGGTTGAGTTAACATTTTGCAATGAAATTTAAGGGCTTTAAGATTCATGCTTTAAAGTTCCCCCCACCCAGTGAACTCCCACTCTCCCTTCCCATTAACCCTCAAAGGGACAAAATTGCACAGATGAAAGAAGGGAGAAACAAAACCAACATTTTGTCATAAAAGGGGCCATTAGAGAGTAACTGAAGTGGCCAAACGTTCAGCTGTGGTCCCGGGGCTTTCTGTCACCGCGGGAGCTCTGGGGGCTGCAGAGCTTTTCTGCCTCTGCTGCCAGCAGCCCTGCCCGTGCCACGCTCTCCCAGGAGCTGGACTCCGGGCCAGAACTCTGTGCGCTTGGCTGTGAATGAGCAGGATGTGGTATACATGCTGTACCTCATCTTTGCACCACGTGTCTCTCTGATGCCCGCCCTTCCCCGGCGTGTATCAAGGAGTCACCCACGCCTCTAAAGAGCAAAGCCTTGAGCTCATCTCCCATTTTACTTCTTAATAAATATAAGCCAGGGAATAGAGTTATTAGGAAATATACAATTTTAAAATTTTCTTAAATCAAAATGAAGTAAACAGTAACTGGATGATAGAATTACAGCGGTGTTCGGATGTGGTATTTTCCCAAATGTTCTATGGTGAACGTGTTTCTCTGTGTTCTGTCATGAGAAAATTATGTGTGTGCCTGTGTGTGTATTTCAGGGGTGGGAGGAAAGGAATATGCTAGAAAACTGGAACCCAAATCATTAACAGTATATAACCCTTATTAAAATTTGTTAAGGGAACAATTAAGTGAGCTTTCAAATAAGCACTTGACTTTTCTAGTCTGACAAAATGTATTAATCTGCCCAGGGAAAAGATATACAGCTGGTGTAAAAGAAGTTTACAAAGTGTGCTTCAGACTGGGCATAAACTGTTGCCACTCTCAGTAGAGGCTCTCCAGCCTGGCAGATGGGATGTTAAGCCAGTTTAGGAGTGCATGTTACATGCACCGTGTTTTTCAGACCATAAGACACACCTAGGTTTTAGAGGAGGAATGTAGAAAAAAAATGCGATAAAACATTTAATAACATAAATAACATAATATTTCACCAATGTAAATGTAAAGCTACATTTGGACTATAAGATGCACCCCCCTTTTCCTCCCACATCTGCAGGGGGGAGTCTTGTGAGGCATTGGGAGCCCGGCTGGGGAAGAATGGGGGCTGAGGGGCTCAGGGTGCGGTGCCTTATTATGTCTGAGAGGCTCCAGGTGAGATACAACATACTGGCGGTGTGAAGACTGTCTTCAAAATTCCTGTTCGTGGGTGGAGGCAGAGGGAGGGGGGCTGGAGGGCAGGCTTGCCCAAGAACTGCAGGGTGGTGGGGAGGTGATTAACCATCTGTCCACAGGTTCTTGTGTGGAATGAGGCTCCCCTTGAAGTCGAGAGACTGTGCCTATGAGGGCAGATGATTAAGGTTTTGCTCATGATGTTATCTGCACAGTGAATCTTACCTTTCCTCCCTTCTGATCTAATTGTCCCCTTTCTTACCACCCCCTCCTCTTTCTTTCTTTCATTTTGGGAGAGTTATATGGGGTTGTTCACTTCATGTGGCTTATGTGGGTCACTCCCTTCCCTGGTGGAGGTTTTCAGCGAATGCCTGGCCATTGTTGCTTGTCCATTCACGTGGGCTGTGGCACTGAAGCCGCCTGGAGGTCTGTGTTGTTGGCACGGTTCCTAGAAGCCTGAGGCTGTGCTCGCCAGAGCAGATGCTGAGAAGAGGGTCGGTGTGTGCGGGCTCTACTTTATTAAGATTGGCTGCTGGGGGCACCTTGGAAGGGAGTGTGGGAATCACTAAGTTCAATTTTTAAGTGGTATGACCTCCAAGTCCTGAGGGGGAGCTCTGCTCTGGAAGCCAGCCTCAGGGGTGTCCCCACCCGAGTCATTGGGACCCATGTCTTACACTCCATACTGGCCCGTCATTGGGTAAGGGCTTAGGGGTGAAAAGGGATTGTGGGAGGTGGGGTGGGGGGAACCCTTCAGGTATTTCTGGCTCCTCACATGAAAGGGCAAAGCTAGTGCAGCCCTCCCAGAAAGAGCCTTCAGTGCTGGCTGTTGCCAGGTGCAGATCTAGGTAGGACCCTGACACTATCCACCAGCTGACCAGGGGCTTTTCTTTGGGGTGGTCAGGTGGAGAGCTGTGCACTTGCTGCTCTGAGAATTCCCAGATGCCAGTGTTTCTCCCAAGGAGCGGCGACTGGTCCCGGTGGTGTGTGTGCATTGCATGGAGCAAGGGCTGGGCCCCGGTGACATGGTCACAGCGAGTGACTCTCCTGTGTCTAGAGCCTCTCCTCCCCCGTCTTTTGTTAGAGCTACATCCCTGGGGTTCTACAGGCCAGTTAGTTCCAAAGAAATCTGGTGAGATCTCTTGTTTGTTCATTTATCCTAAAAAAAATCTCTTTGTGGGTTTGTACCTTATCTATGCCTTTTAATGCATTTAAGTGAGGTCTTGCGAGGGAAAGGATAAAAGTACATGTGGTCATTTTGACACCTTTAACAACTCAAAACAAAAGCCAAAGCAGAATCTGGAAAGGAAGCCACACACACACACACACAGGCACACGCACATGTATGCTTAAACAGTTATATTCCTGCAACCTCATGGAAATAGGCCAGTGGTTGAGAATTAGCTATAATCTAAGTAGCAAAGTGCTCTGTCAGCCAAAAGGAATAGTTACAATCTGTTATAACCATTATCTGCATAATGGGAGCAGGTGGCTATTGTGGATATCTTTGGGCTAAGTAGGAGGACTTGTTTGTTGCCGAACGTCTTTGCCTAGTACACCAGACACAGGTGAATCGACTGCATATAGCATTACAAACCATGGTTCTCCTGTTATTACATCAGAGTTAATCTCAGCAATGGACCAGTAAACCGAAACCTAAGTAGTAACTTTGGCAAACTCCAAAAGCACTGTCTTGTCCAGGAACCTCAAATTAAAGCAGCTGCCCTCTGTGTGTAGCAGGCGTACAGACGGGCTGGGCTTAGGCTGGGCATAGCACCATCCCTGGCTCTTCTCACGTGGATTCTTTCTACCCACTTCACAGCCTTGTCTTCCCCGTTGGAATAAAAAATTCTAGAGCAGGTCCTTTGGGTTGCCCAGGTACTCTTAGATGGTGGAAAGTTCAATCCAGTCTATTAATCACATAATACAGTCCAGAGTAATAATAAAAGTTCCCCACTCCCACCTAATTTTTAATTTTTCAGAATTACAGTATGATTTGAACTCAGTGAAAAGCAGAAATCTCAAGTGTATAATTGTTGAATTTTCACATATCTGAAAACCCATATAGCTAGCACTTGGATCAAGATACAAAACAGTTCCCGTCCCTCCCTGTCTTCCACCCCCATGCTCCCTCCTGTTTCTTTCCTGTCACTGTTGGCCTGCACCCTGCGATGTGACCACTGCTCTGACTTTGATCACCATGCGGCAGTGTGCCTGTTTTTAACTCTATGTAGATGGAATCAGAGCATTTAACCGTTTGTCAGACCTATTGGTTCAATACTATTAGAGAGTCGTCTATGTTGTGTTTGTTAGTAGTTCTTTCTTTTTCATTGCTGTTTAGTAATCCAGATGTGACTATCCAGAGTTTATTTGTCCATTCTCCTGTTGAAGGACACGTAGGCTGTTTCACTGTGAACACTTTTGCACATTTATTTTGATGCACATATGCACTCATATCTGTAGGAGTGGAATTGCTGACTCACAGAATAGGTGTATGTTCAGGATTAGCAATATCTCCGAAGAGTTTTTCAAAGTGGTTCTACCAATTTACACTCCCTACAGCAGGTTACAGGAATTGTGGTGCTTCCACATCATTATCAACACTCAGTATCATACCATCTATTTAGCTCAAGCCCCATTGGTAACTCATTTTCAACTTCACCTCCTTCAGCTCAAGCAGCCTGCTTCTGTGGAATTCACATTATGATCACAGGAGACACACACCCACCATTGGCAGTTGCTGGAACTTTTGCTGCAAACACGGCCCCCTCTCTCTCTGACCTGCCAGCCCTGACTGGCATTTAGATTTCTCACAAGAGTCAGACAGCAGCACCTGGGTCCCCTAAACTGCTGAGGAGCTGTCTTAAGTTTCTGGGGTTTTTGTAGAATCCTTCTTTATTTTGGTGTATTAGTTTGCTAAGGCTACCAATTAAAATATTGCAGACTGTGTGGCTTATCCAGCAGAAACTTTATATTTTTTCACAGTTCTGGAGGCTGGAAGGCCAAGGTCAAGGTGTCAGCAGGTTCGATTTCTCCTGAGGCTTCTCTAGGCTTAGAGGTGGCCATGTAATTGCTGTGTCCTAACATGATCTTTTCTCATAGGTGTACATTCTTTTTTAAAATTTTTATTTATTTTATAGAGAGAGGAAGGGAGAAAAAGAGAGAAATAGCAATTTGTTCTTCCGCTTAGTTATGCCTTCATTGGTTGCTTCTTGTATGACCGGAGACCAAACCCACAATCTTGATGTGTTGGGACCAAGTTACCAGGCCAGGGCCACAGGTGCACATTCTTGGTGCCTCTTTCTCTTCTCGTAAGGACACCAGTTGTGTTGGATCAGGGTTGCAGCTTCATGACCTCATTTAACCTTGATTCCTTCATGAAAGGCCGTCTCCAAATACAGTCACATCAGGGCCTTGGGCTTCAACATGCGACTTTGGGGGCACACTATTCAGTCTGTAACACTTGGTTTGTTGTGTGGGGGGCAGCCCTTTGCCAACTCCCAACAACACAGGAAGTACTCACATACATGGCAGTCAGTTATGTCAGATTGAAGTGCAGTCAGTCACAGCTGAAAGTGCTAGCTGGAAAGATGCTTTTGTAACAGTGGGGAAACACACACAGCAAAGTGCATAAGGTACCCACCTCATCAGCGCCCAGCTCGAGAAGTTTTCTACATGCACGGACCTGTGAAACCACCACCCAAATCAGGATCTAGAACATCGCCAGCACCTGGAGGTTCCCTCTTGTACTTCCCAGTCTAGATGAGGTCCCTGCTGCATGGAGGTGACCACTGTCGTGACTTGTGTCATCGCTTGCTAGGTTTGGTGATTCCGTTTTCAAATAATTTTTTAAATAATTGTTACAGTTGATGTACAATATTATATTGGTTTCAGGTGTACATCATAGTGATTAGGCATTTATATCACTTGTGAAATGATCACCCCAGTAACTCCAGTACCCATATGACACCATACATAGCTATTATAATATTATTAACTATGTTTCCTAGTGTACTTTACATCTCTGTGACTTTTCATAACTGGCAGTTTATGTATCTTTATCCCTGCCCCGAAATCACCCATCCCCCAAACCCCTTCCCATCTGGCAACCATCATAATATTCTCTGTATCTGTGAGTTTATTTCTATTTTGCTTGTTTATTTATTTATTTTTTTAGCTTACACATACAATTGAGATCATACGGTGTTTGTCTCTGTCTGACTTATTTCACTTAGCATAACACCCTCTAGGTCCTTCCATATTGTTGCAAATTGCAAGATTTCACTATTTTTTATGGCTGGCTAATATTTCATTATATTTTAATATACATACCACTTCTTTAGCCATTTGTCTAGTGATGGACACTTTGGTTGCTTTCATATCTTCGCTATTGTAAATAATGCTGAAATGAATGTAGAGATACATATATGTACACACATATATATATCTTTTCATTTAAAGTAATTATTGATAGATATGTAGTTACTAACATTTTATTATTCATTTTTAATCTTTTTTTCTTCTTCTTCGTAAATAAATCCCTTTAATATTTCTTGTAACGCTGCTTTGGTGATGATGAACTCCTTTAACTTTTCCTCGCCTGGGATAGGTTTGATGGTTCTTAAACTTAATCACATATCTTTGTACTTTTTTTTGATTCTTTAAATTTTAAAAAATTATTTATTTATTTTTAGAGAGAGGAGAAGGGAGGGAGAAAGAAAGGGTGAGAAACATCAATGTGAGAGACAGACATTGATTGGTTGCCTCTCAAATGCACCCCAGCCAGGGACTGAACCCTCAACCCTGGCATGTGCCCTGACTGGGTATCAGACTGGCAACCCCTCAGCTCCATGGGATGACACTCAACCAACTGAGCCACGTTGATCAGGGCTTCTTGCTTCTTTTACTGGGCATAATGTTTATGAGATGTATCCATGGTGTTGCACACATCGGTAGTTCTTGTCAGTGCTATGCAGTGTTCAGTTGTGTACATCCATGACCATTTGTTTACCCAGTCTTCTGTTGATGGACATCTGACTTATTTCCCGTTGTTGGCTCTATGAACAAAGCTGCTATGAATTTTCTTTACATGTCTTTCTGTCTTCTTTCATGTATCTTGGGTCTATATTTAGGAGTGGAATTCCTTGGTCATTGGATACTGCATAGCTAGTTGAAAACATTTTAATTATTTTTATAAGTACCTTTCTACTTGATGCAATCTTAACATACACTCTTGACAACTCAAGGATGGATGTAGGTATACATGTTCTCCTTTAAGGTAGAGATGTGTTTTGTTGGTTGGTTTGTTTGTTTTTCTGGTTAATTTTATTGTCTAGGTCAATTAACAGAATGTAAATTTGTTACTTTATATATCAAAGGTAAATGAGGCCTATGCTTGTGAATTCACCAGATACTGAGCAGGTTACTCATGCACACTTGAGGACTGCTTTCGCCACACTCTGTTAAGAAGCCGACAACCATCTACTAACAGGCATGTTGTTTTATCTGAATCAACAAGGCTATGCATTCAGAATATTTTCATTAAAAATAGTTTGATGGACAATAAAACAAGCCAGGGCACATTTTAACTCTTAATGTCATAGTTGTAAACATTAATTCATTCCCATTTTGACCAAAACGTATCAGTTAACATATCAGCTAGAATACTGTAGAGCAGCTTTAAAAAACACCTAAAACAATGAAATGGCAAACAATGACGTATTATTCACTGTACATAACATAAGATGTGGCTCAAGGCACTTAACATATGTTAGTTTATTTAACCCTCACAACGACACTACATGTGCTAGTATTATCTTCATTTTACTGAGCAGGGCACTGAGGCCCACAGAGAGGTGGGGATTTACCTCAGATCACAAAGTCAGTGGGCAGCCAGGGCCAGAGCCTGCGCACACAGAGCTCCTCTACCACGCAGACCTTCAACTCTGCCTCTCATCTTTCTATTTATTCACAGGGTTGGAGGGGAGGAACTGTGGGGAAGAGCATTCCTGCTTTCTTGATTCCTAGACACTTTTTCAATTTAGATTGAAGCTGTAGCCGTTAAAATCTTTATTACTTTAACAGATCCCATTAATCAGAAGCTTCAGGGATGCTAACCTGCTGTCACTGTCTTATTGAAAGAATATCCCCGTTCCCCCATTTTAATCCCCCTGGTCACACTGGGGAGATCTGCTGGGGAATGGGGGGGAACCTGTGTTTGTCCATGTCTTCCAAGGCCCCGAAAAACTGACCTTGAATGAGAAGAGAATCATCCAGAGTGAGATAGGCCTTAGCGCTGGTATTCTGAGCACTAACTCCTTTCATGGTTGTATTCATTCTGCACACACTTGCTGGGCACGGACCATGTGCCCACCCTGTGCAAGCCTGGGGGTTGGTGGGAGTGGAGCCCGTGGAGCCCCTTTCCTCGGGGCGCTTTGGAGCACAGGATGCAAGTACTCATACCAGCCACATACATGCCATGGCTGTCGATACAGCTGGGAAGTGCTGGGAAGGAAGTGTGAGGGTGTACACGTGTGAGAATGCACGTGATTCTGTCGGGGTCACTCAGGAGGGGCTCCCCTGTGGGAGGAAGCAATTGAGGTGGAATAGAAGAATAACTCCGGGAAAAAGAGGGAGGGTGGACCAAGGCCCTGGGAAGGGGAGGGAGTGTCTGGAGGAGACAGTGGGGGCCAGCTGGCTGAACACGGAGCCAGAGCCTGGTCAGGCAGGAGCTCAGTCCACTCTTTATTCTGAGAACAATAGGAAGCCATTTGTGTTTCAAATATAGGAAAGACACGATAAGACTTGTGATTTTCTATGGCAGTAGGTTGGAAAGAGAGCAAAGGAAGAGCACATTTGTAATCATTTTGCAAATTGGAAGGCAATTCATATTCACGGCCATTCCAGAGCAGCAAGGGGGAGGTGGTGATTTGGAACTCTGCTGGCAGAACAGCTGGGAGCAATGGATGGACTGGAAAGCTGTTTAGCAGGTAAAGCCACCAGTAGTTGCGGGTGGACTGGGTGTAGGAGGTGGGGAAATAACAGGCATCATGGCTGACTCTCAGGTTTTGTTTTGTGCTGCTGGAGGGGTGGGGTTTCCAGTCACTGAAGTAAGGGAAGGAAAACAGAAGATGACTCCGTTGGTAGGGTGGGCAGGGCGTGGGGAAGAAACTGACTTTAAGGTGTCTGCGAGGCCCACAAGGAGGTGTGTAAGGTGGGTGCTAGGGGATAGGAGTCTAGAACTCTTAGGGGAGGTCTGGACAAGAGATAATGCTAACCAAGCACCACAGCTTTCAAAATGAGACTCACTGACCCATGGGGCAGCCTTGAACTTTGGTTGATTGAGAGCTTGAAAAGGTAGCATGGATGAGGACCAGAGCAGGGAACCAGGACTCAGACTAGTTGAACTTCCCTTTCTCAGAGCTTTGTGCCTTCTCTGAATTGCCTCTGGAGCTCCTCTGCTGGGGTCTCAAAACCATAGAGCTCGCTAGTAGCTGGGTAGACCGTGCTCTTAAACTGAAAACTTCTCTATGGCTTTAAAAATAATTTTACCTATTATGAAATGAACAATTAGGTTGAAAGAGAAGTGCCTGAGAAGATATGGCTTATAAATTTCAAAGTATTTTCATTTTTAATAGTGATGCATCGTTTGTGGGAAAATGTTTATAAGTGTGTTTACATGTAAACTTGGCTAATTAGTGAAGTTTACAGTACCAACTGCTGGCTCGTTGGAAAAGTTACTTCCAGCTCCTGAGCTTTAGATGTATCAGGTCTGATAGTTTACGTGCTTCTTCTAACTTCATTGTGAAGCTAAACCCGTTTATGTACTCTGACCCAGCCTCCGGGGTAGTTTCGTTCCTGTCCTTGTCCTCGTCTCCATGCAGATTTGGTGAGAAAAGGTGAGGCCAGGGATCCAGTGGCCACACCGTGGGGAACCAGCACAGAGAGGACTTCCAACCTGCCCTCCACTGCCTGGCCAATGACCAGCCCTGCACCTGTCCGGGCACCATGAGCAAGGACATCTGAGGTGACCTCCAGCTCCAACTCAGTGTGCAGAGGCGTGCTGCCTGCTTCAGGCCCACGCTGCAGCCGGCGGTGTGCCCAGCCTGGGCAGCGGTAGCTGAGACTCGCTGGCCACACAGCCCTGACCTTCAGGCCTTGTCCTTGTCATCTGCCTGTCCCATCTCCCTGGCTGACAGGCCAGCCATCAAAACCCCACTCAGCCATCTGACCATTTTATTTAAAAGGACTTATCACAAGCTTCATTGGTCATTTAAGCACCTTTTGTTTGATTTCCTAGAAAACAATGTTGTCAGAAAGATTTTTTCTGGAGATTTTCAGACACTCAACAGTATTATTCTATGTTTGTGTACTTGTGTGTCCTCAGATCTTTACATTTAGATGATGTATATTCTGGTGCATTAAGGGAGCAACTTTTAAGGCTTGGCTAAGTGAGGTTCACTTTTCTGTTTAATGACATGGGTATCTCCAACTGTTGCTGGCATGATCTTGGGTTATAACTTAAGCATAAATTTGAGGAAAATATTGTCAGGAAACCTGAGAAAGAAGTGACTGACATTGTTTTTTGTTTACCCCGAAAGCTGTCAGATAGAGATTACATGTAATATTTGGAAGTTGGCTGGCTGGCTACTTTACTGGGGTTTTAATGCACTTGGCATATTTAGCTGCTTTGCAAAATGCTGATAAACTCAGGAAGATGGGCGTGTTTTTATGACTTGATTTTAAGAGTAATGACTTACGAAACTTAGATACTTTATCTGAGGGAGGCAAGGAATACTAAAAGAGCCAAGGTAGAAACTGCAGATTTGAGATTCCACGATTGGCTTCCTTTCACGCCCTTTGTGAAGGAAGCAGTTAAGATCAATAGATAGATAAGATTTCTAAACTTGAACAGTGCCTACTTTCTGAACAAAAGGAGCTGTAATCACATTAAAATGTCTTGCTGCTAATGAAACCTCAGGGCCCAGCTTCAGATATTTTATTTGATGACACAGGTTTTAAACTCTGATTACTAAGGCATTGAGTCCTGTTGCAGGGCTCAGGATGTTAAGTCATGATGCATTTCCCAGCAAAGCCTCAGAGAGGGAGGCTGCAGGCCCCACTGGCAGTGTATCAGGTGGCATGTGTGTTCTCCTCAGTTACAGGTGATGGAGACCAGCTGACCCCTCCCTGGTGTTGCCCTGTGTCCCAGGATTTAGGCATGGAGGGCACTGGGAAGCCTAGAGAAAGAGTGTTAACCACAGGTCCCTGGGTGCCTGGATGTGTCTGGAACCACTAAATCACAGCCCTCCGTTCCCCTCCCGACTTTGGAACTGGACGAGAAGCAAAACATAGGAGACAAACAGAGCTCTGTTTCTGACAGAGCCGGTTGGAAACTGTGCCTTAGGTGTCCAGCTGCCAAGACTGTCCAGAGTTCGTCTCAGTCACTCTCAGCCCGGCCACCTTAGTGGCAGCAGGTACCTGGTAAGCTCACCTGCAGGCAGAGAGCAGACCAGAATGCACCCACTGTGGGCAAGCAGGGGAAGGAGGAAGGGTGCAGGCCGGGCATGCTCAGGACTTCCAACTCTCTCCCACACTGGACACACCCTCTCCCAGGGGGAGGAGTGAATGTTGAGGAGTGAGGTAGGGCCAGAGAGGCCAGGAGAGTTAACTCTGGGAATCCAGAACCTTCGTGGGAACATCAGAGCATGGAAGGAAGCTGTACCTAGAACATTCCAAGGCAGGTGGAAGGTAAAGACCAACATACCTGCAGAAATTTGGTTGGCAGAGCCCAGGTAACATGTTTCTGTATGTTTTAATATAACTTTTTATTACACAAGAATCACACATGAACAGTGTAACTTATAAACTATATATAAACTATATATAAACAAAATGAAGGAAATCACCATCACCCATCCTATTCATCCAATATAACAATGGTTAGTATTTTGGTGTAACCTTTTCCTATGTGTGAATAAAAATACAGCATATATATTATTTTATATCCTGCCTCCTTTCACTTAACAATATAGTTTTTAAAGATTGTATTTATTTATTTTTAGAGAGAGGGGGAGAGAGAGAAAAAGAGAGGGAGAGAAACATCAGTGAGTGGTTGCTTCTAGCGTGTCCCCTACTGGGGACCTGGCCTGCACCCCAGGCATGTGCCCTGACTGGGAATTGAGCCAGAGACTCTGCTTCTCAGTCCAGTGCTTAATCCCCTGAGCCACACCAGCCAGAGCTCACTTAATAATAATATTATAAAGAAATTTTAATAAATCTAGCATATGAGGCCTAGGAGCATATCAAAATACAACTTTTTCTAATTTCAGCTTGTTTATATGTTAGAGGACTTGCTTTCAACTGGTTGTAAGATTGGCAAATGGGTAGTAAAGTAAAATAAAACATTTACAGTATTAATGTGTATCAATCAGGGTTCTTCAGTGCAAGCAACAGAAAGTGACTCTGGGTGACCAGGCGGAGGTGTTACTGGGGAGCTCATAGAATTGTTGGTAGAACTGGGGAGCAGGGGTGAAAGCGGAGCTTCCCGGAACAGCACCCAGCACCAGGCCTCAGAACTGGCCTGGCAAGAAAACGCTGCCTCTTCTGAGCTCTGGATGACACGTGACTTCTGAGCCAGGATCTTTTTTATTTTATTTTATTTTTTAATTGCAGTTTAGATTCAGTATTATTCTGTATTGGTTTCAGGTGTACAGCACAGTGGGTAGACAATCATACACTTTACAAAGTGTTCCTCCTCGCCATGTCCAGTGTCCACCTGGCACCACAGAGTCATTACAATATTACTAACTGTATTCCCCATGCTGTCCTTTACATCCTCAATTTTTACTTCTTACTCCACCTTTTTCACCCAGCCCCCAAGATCCCACCCCTCTGGCAACCATCAGTCTGTTCTTGCTTTGTTTTTTTCTTATTTTGGTCTTTAAATTCCACATATAAGTAAAATCACATGGTATTTGTCTTTCACTGGCTTATTACATGTAGCATAATACCTTCTGGGTCCATCCATACTGTTGCAAATGGTAAGATCTCATTTCTTGCTTATGGCCAAGTAATATTTCATTGTATATATGCACCACAGCTTTTTTTTTTCTGCTTGTCTTTTGATGGGCACTTGGGTTGCTCCCATATCTTGACTATGTAAATAATACTGCCATGAACATAGGGATGCATATATTCTTTCAAATTAGTGCTTTGGGTTTCTTCAGCTGTATACCCAGAATTGGAATCGCCAGGTCAGAAGCAGCCCTATTTTTAATTTTTTCAGGAAACTCCATGCTATTTCCCACAGTGGCTGCACCAATCTGCATGCCCACCCGCAGTGCACAAGGCCCCCCTTTTGGGCCAGGATCTTCACTTTATTGTAACCACTGGCCCTGCCATCATTGAGGCTTTTTCTCTGTGTCAGGTTCTCACCTGCCACCTCTCCTGCCACCACGCAAGAGAGAGTAAGCCTCCCTTCTTCCCCTTTTGCACCACAAGTGCCTGAGTCTGCTTTCCATGCAGGTTTGTTTGGTTGCCAGAACCCAAGTCATATGCCTTTTCTTGAGCTACAAAGGAAACTGGCCAAGCATGAATCTAGTTTTCTCTCTCATATTAGGGAAGGCAAGCTTCCCTCATCTGACCTGGACTCATGAAATGGTGATCACAGAATGAAGTTTAGGCAGTGGGTAGCCAAATAAGAGAGAAACATTTTGCATATGCCATGTTGCTATGAGTCCTTGCTCTAACTGCTGTTTTCGAATAATCAATCAACTTCCCATTCCAATCATGTTAGAGAAGTTGACTTCAACTCTATTGGCTCATGTGGCCTGGACAAATTGCAGTCTTTCTCATCTGCCTGTCCCATAGGTCAAACATGATGAAAAATGCTTTGGAATCCATAAAGAACATATAAACTCTAGTTATTCCACCCCTTAACCAATTTCTTTATATCTCCTGTGCAGTCCAGTCTCCATCTGAAGCTGTTGTCTTGAGCATTAGCATGCATCTCCTAATAAACAACCTAGGAGCTTCCAGCTTGGCTCTTTGGCAGCATCCCCCACCTCTCCCGTCCCCACACCCAGTTACTTGCCAATCTGCATAGGTCCCCCCACCCCCACTTTGCCATATCATTTTCTAGGGCAAATAATATTTCCAGAGTTCTATTTAGACCCTCTCGTCTTCCACCTCGAACAATCACAGACACTGTTATTCTACTTATTGCTATCAGATGTCTTCTGGAAGCACATTTCTCATTACCTACCCCTGCTCAACAACTATCAATGGCTCCCTAAGGGACTTCACAGTGAGGACCCTGCTCTCACTCAGCATTAGTTCACAGTTCTCGACAGACATCTCCAACTTTTTCTGCTCAGACTAATTACTTGTGATCTCCTAACCGTGCCCACCCCCAGGTTTGCTCCCGGTGTGTCCTGCTTCTGGAGCGCTTTCCTCCACCCCCAGCTGTCAAAACATCCCCCGACTCTTCTATTTGTAAACCTCTGTTGTATCTATAGTGATGTCTTCTTTTGCATTTTGGGGTTTTTTTTAATCTTCTCGTATTTTCTTGGCCAGCCTTACCAGATGTCTATCTTATCAAACCATTTTAAAGAACCATCTTTGGGTTTTGTTAACTTTTTATTTTGTTGTTGTACTTTTCTAATTTAATGATTTCTACCTTAATTATTCCCATCTTTTTGTTAATTTGGATTTGATGTAGGTTTTCCCTACAACTTTTTAATTTCAGTGCTTAATTCATTTATTTTTAAACTTTGTTTCCTGATAAACATATTTAAAGCTATAAAATTTCCTCTAAATACTGTTTTAGCCACATCGTACTTATCACATGTAATGTTCACATTCAAATTCAATTATAAATATTTCTCCTCTCCATTCTTCAAGACCTTTTTTTACATGCTCCCCACCTTCACACATCCAGAACCTGTTTTACTCTACTTCCCTTGATTTTGAAGATATTTTTTCCTCTTCCTATGATTTGCCTTATTTGTTGTCTGTGTGGACGTGAACCGTCACTGCCTCGGCATTGTCTAAAACTGCGTACTACTGTTCGTCGCTCCCGGCTCCAGCCCCCAGCGCATTGCCGCAATGATGTGTGCTCACGATCATTAAATCGTCTGGAAAAAAGGTTCTTATTTTTAGCTGGCATGTCTGAATGATCATTCAGTAATTTCCATCCACAAGTCACTGTGCAAAGTCCTATGGTGAGTTTAAACAAGGTTAAACACCGGAGGTCCCATCTAAGACATATCCTAGTTGGAATGAGAAGAACGGGATTTCTGGGCCTCTAGAAGTAGAACTCTGTAGTGACAGCAGAGACTGAAGAGCAACTGAGTTCAGTCTCTGATTGAGAACTAATAGCAGAATTAGAGGGGGGATGAAAATGAAAACTAGCATCAAAATTGAAAAAGCATAGAATACTAGCTTAGGCATGATAGGAAATACCCCTCTACAATGGGGATAAACGGGCTGTGATGGTGGTCATTGGATTAAAATAAGTGTATAAAAATTAATTACTACTTTATTCAACAAATATTTATGGAGAATTTACTAAGAGTCCTGATGACGTAGTTAGGAACTTCTCATTCTCTTGAAAATTACATTCTAGCAGAGAAAAATAGATTTTAAAAATCAAATACATATATGTCATCATTGTCAGATTCTTTCAATGCTCCAAGGGCAAACAAAGCAGAGCAGTGGCAAAGAATGTGGCCCCGGGCCCGCACTTTTACAATAGACATGGCAGTCAGGGGACGCCTGACCCCTTGAGCAGAGGCATCATGAAGTGAGGGAGCCAGCCTCGTGGGAAGAGCCTCCTAGGCAACGGCAACAGCAAACGTAAAGACTGAGGCAGGAGCATGGCTGGAGTCCCTGGGAATAACGAGAAGCTAGAGGACAGTGGAATGAAAAATGATTGTATAAGCTCAGGTAGGGCCTCTTGGCCAGAAGGCTGGTCCATTTTTAACCTGCTCCATATCGCCTTCCCAGAGAGTGGCCTCCTAAGGCAGTCCCTGCTCACTGGGGATATGAGCTGCGTATCCACAGCCACGTAGACTTTAAGATGAATCTGCTTCTTTCCCCTGAGAATTTGAATGTAAGACTTTATAAAAGTGATAGGAGGCCAGACAAGGCTGTGATGGCCATGTTTAGCTTATGTTTCTGAAACAAGAAAGAGAAGCACCATGAGGCAGATATGTCAGGAAAGAGTAAGGATATGAGAGACCATCGGGTCTTGGGGAAGTCTGGTAACTGCTGATCTCAACCCTTCCTGAGCCAGCTGTGCTTCCTGATTTCAAATTCCAGTGAATTCACGATAATATACTTAAGCTTGCTTGAGTGGCTTCTATTTCTTTCAAGCCAATGGTCGCTGACTCAGACATAATTCTATGCCAGTGAGAGGTATGGCAAAGGGGCAGTTGACACTGAGGAGGGCAAGGTCCCTGGGACTGGGCAGGTGAAGAAACACCTCACAGAGAGCGCATGGGCTTCCACAAATACAATAGCTGTTGGCACCTTGGAAAGTATTTTCAGTTTCCATAACATTTACTTCACAACCATTACCTTTTTTTTAAAAAAGAAATTGAGATATAATGTATATACAATAAAATCTATTTTTGTAAAATATCCATTGTTTTTTTAAGGTTATTTTTAACCTTATTTGAAGGTTTTTTTTAAAGATTTTATTTATTTATTTTTAGAGAGGGAAGGGAGGGAGGGAGGGGGAGAGAGAGAGAGAGAGAGAGAGAGAGAGAAACATCAATGTGCGGTTGCTGGGGGTTCTGGCCTGCAACCCAGGAATGTACCCTGGCTGGGAATCGAACCTGGGACACGTTGGTTCCCAGCCCGCGCTCAATCCACTAAGCTACGCCAGCCAGGGCCATTTTAGTTAATTTTGATGTGTGCTTTTTTACAACCTCTATGACAATCAAGATAGAGAACACTTATGTCACCCCCAAAGGTTCCCTCGTACCCCTTCGTAGTCAGTCCCCTCCCTTACTCGCAGTCCCTAGCAGCCATGGATCTGTTTTCTGTCTCGACAGGTGTGCTGTTTTTACTAACATCCTGTAAATGGAATCGTATAGTTTATAATCTTCTATGTCTTTCTTCTTTCTCTTAGCATAATACATTTGGATTAATTCCATGTTGTGGCACAAATCAATAGTTTCTTCTTTTTTATTGCCATTTTATTTTTAGCCTATTATATAGACATACCACAATTCATTATTTTTTCATATTTTAATTATTTCACTTCTTTTTATTTTGCAATTATTGTTGACATTCAGTATATATTAGTTTGACATTCAATTATATTAGTTTCAGGTGTAGAGCATAGTGATTAGACATGTGTATTGGGTTGGCCAAAAACTCTGTTTAGTTTTTTCTGTAAAATAAAAGACACATTTTTCATTTTCACCAATCCTGTATTGATCTGGATATTTTGACTATGTCAGTTATCTCCTGCTATTGGCTTCTAGTGGGTAGAGGCCAGGGATGCTGCTAGACATCTTCTAGTGCATGCCACCACCGCACAGCAAGGAATTATTTGGCCAAAAAGTCAATAGTACAAGAAACTTCGCAAACCACTCTTGACACATTCAATCAGTCACAGCACCTTCTCCATACACTGCACAGATATTTTTTTATGTTTCAGTTGCATTTTCACCATTCTTTGAAATAGTACAGCATAATATGCTGAAAATGTTGCATATTTTCTTCCATCTTCAATATTAAAATGGCTGCACAAAAATTCACCTATTTTTATAAGTTTTTAAAAAATGCACACTGATATGACAGCTGTTGCAATACAGTCTAACAAAATTGTTTCAAATGAAGTTGAAGACAACTGGATACTCCTAGAGCCATGTTATGGAAAAAACTAAGCAAACTTTTTGGCCAACCCAATGAAACTTATGAAGTGATCTCCCAATAAATCTAGTACCCATCTGGCACCACACATAGTAATTACAATGTTATTGCCTACATTCTGTATGCTGTACTTTACATCCTCATTACTATTTTTTAACTGCCAATTTGGACTTCTTAATCCATTCACTTTTTTCACCCAGCCCCTTGAACCCCTGCCCATCTGGCAACTATCAACTTCTTTGTGTTCACTACTTGAGGTGCATTTTGGCTTTTCCCCATTTTTTACTATTATGAATAGAGCTACTAAGAATATCCACATAGCCCTGGCTGGCGTAGCTCAGTGGATTGAGCTCGGGTTGTGAACCAAAGTGTCGCAGGTTCGATTCCCAGTCAGGGCGCATGCCTGGGTTGCAGGCCATGACCCCCCGCAACCACACATTGATGTCTCTCTCTCTCTCTTTCTCCCTCCCTTCCCTCTCTAAAAATAAATAAATAAAATCTTAAAAAAAGAATATCCACATAAAGTCTTTGTGCAGATGTTTATTTTCATTTTTAGGAGGCAAATTCTTAGAGTTGGGGTTGCTGGATTACACATAAGTATATGTATAGTTTGATAAGGAACTGCTCACATTAGTTCAAGGTCTCCTGAGAAATAGAACCAACAGGATATGTATATAGAGAGGCGGAGATTTATTTTAAGGACTTGGCTCATGTGATTGTGGGGCCTCGTGAGTCCAAAATCTGCAGGGTAGGCCAGCCAACAGGCTGGAGGCCCAGGGATGACTTGCAGTTTGAGTTGAAGGCAGTCTGCTGGAAGAATTCCTGTTTGCACAGGGGAGGTCAGTTTTTTGTACTCTTAAGATCTTCCTTCAGCTGGTTAGGTGAGGCTCACCCACATTATGGAGGGTAATCTGCTTTACTCCAATCTGCTGATTTAAGTGTTAATCTTGTCTAAAAAACACCTTTATAGAAACATTCCAGAACAATGTTTCACTGAGTATCTGGATACTGGGGCCTTGCAGTTTAACCCATAAAATCAACCATCATATTGCTGAACTGTTTTCCAAAGTGGTCGTGTCATTTTGAATGTTCCATTAGCTATATATGAAAGTTCCAGCTGCTCTGCATCCTTACCAACACTTGGAATTTCCAGTCTTTTTTTATTTTAGTCATCCTAGTCGGATTGTAGAGCTAATTCATTGCATTCCCCTAGTGTCTGACTAATGAGCTTGAGTATCTTTTTATGTGCTTATTGGCCAATCTTATGTCATCTTTAGAAAGTGTTCAAATCTTTTTTGCTTATGTTTCTAGTGGACTATGTGCTTTATTATTGAGTTGTAAGACTTTATGTATTCTGCCCTGGCTGGCGTAGCTCAGTGGATTGAGCGCGGGCTGGGAACCAAAGTGTCCCAGGTTCGATTCCCAGCCAGGGTACATGCCTGGGTTGCAGGCCATAACCCCCAGCAACTGCACATTGATGTTTCTCTCTCTCTCTCTCTCTCTATCTATCTCCCTCCCTTCCCTCCCTAAAAAAATAAATAAATAAAATCTTTAAAAAAAAAAAAGACTTTATGTATTCTAAGTACAAGTCCTTTAGCACATATGTGTTTTGCAAATATTTTCTCCTACTCTGTGACTTGTCTTACTGTCTGACGTGTTTTTCAAAAGACAGAAGTTTATAATTTTGATGAAGCCCAAATTACCAAATTTTTCTTTTATACTTTGTGCTTTTGGTGCATTCTGTTCAAGAAAATTTTTCTTAGCCCAATATCACAAATATTTCCTCCTATGGTTTCTTCTAGAAGTTTATAGCTCCAGCTCTTACATTTAGGTCTCCAATTCTATTTCAACTTTTGTGTATAGTGAGAGGTAAGGGTTAAGGTGTATATATCTCTCTAGTTGTTCCAGTACCATTTTCTGAAAAGGCTGTTTTTCCCCCTTTGAATTATGTTAGCACTTTTGTCAAAAATCAACTTACTATATGTGATGGGTCTATTTCAGGACTCTGTTTTATTGCACTGACTTATCTGTCTATCCTTATGTCAGTACAGCATTGTCTTGATTACTGCAGCTTTATACCAAGTGTTGATGTCACCTAGTGTGACTCCTTCAACTTTTCATTTCCATATGTATATGTTTTAGAATTGGGTCTTCAGCACTTACATACAACTGTTAGGATCTACTTGTCAGTTTCTACAGAAAAATCTGCTGGGATTCTGATTGAGATTAGATTTAAGATATAGACATTTTGGGCATAATTGACATCTCATCTCACTATTGACATGTATCTCTCCATTTATTTAATTTTTCTGTAATTTCTCTCAACAACATTTTATAATTTTCAATGTACATACTTCGTTAAATTTATCCCTATGTTATATTTTTGATATTTCCTTTTTAATGCCAATTCCATTTGTTCATTGCTGGCATGTAAAAAATGCAGCAGGTTTTTGTATATTGACTTTGTATCTTGCAATCTTGCCAAAATCAGTTATTAGCTTTGTAACTTGGGTATATTCCTTGGGATTTTCTATATAGATGGTTGTTTTAACTGTGCATAAAGAAATTTACTTCTTCTTTAATTTCTTTTTTTCTTGCCTTATTTATTATATTGGCTCAGGGCATTAATATTGAATAAAAGTGGGGGGAGAAGTGACTTTAATCACTAAGTATAATGTTAGCCGTAGGTTTTTCCAGAGATGCCCTCTACCGGGTTTCCTTCTATTCTTAGTTTGCTGAGAGTTTTTTTTTTTATTATGAATGGGAGTTTAATTTTGGGAAAAGCTTTTTCTGCGTATGTTAAGATGATTATATAGCTCTATTTGTTAGTCTTTTGGTTTGGTAAATTACATTGATTGACTTTTGAATGTTGAAACAGCTCTGATTCTTGGGATAAGCCCCACTTGGTCATGATGCATTATCCTTCTTTTATATTGCTAGGTTTGATTTGATAATATTTTGTTAAGGATTTTTTTATATCTCTTCATGGGGGATATTGGCCTGTAGTTTTGTAGGTTTTCCTTTTTGGGTATAATATCTTTTTCTTTTTAGATCCCAAAATAATTCAGGACTCATGAATTCTCTTCTTCTCTATTTTATAGAGATATTACAGGGAATCAGTATTGTCTCTTCCTTTAAGTGTTTGGTAAAATGAGCCACTTGAGCCTAGAGTTTTCTTTATAGTGAAGTTTATAACTATGACTTCACTTTCTTTAATAGACAGATGGATACTCAGGTTACCTATTTCTTCTTGAGGAAGGTTTGGCAGATTGTATGTCTTCCAAGTAATTTGTATATTTTATTTACATTATCAAATTTATTGGCATAGAGTTGTTGACAATATTTCCTTATTACCTTTGTAATGCCTGTAGGATTTGTAGTAATGTCTCATGTCACTTCTGATATTGGTAATTTGTGTGTTCTCTTTCTCTTTTTTGATCAGTTTGTTAGAAGTTAGTGAGTCCTATTCATCTTTCTTTAAAAAAACAACTTTTGGTTTAATCAACTTTTCTCTATTTCCTTCTGTTAGGCTTTAGGCACTGTTTCCTCATCTCATAAAATCTATGCCCTAATATGAACATAAAAATCTCATTTTTCCCCAGGAGATTCTCAGAATGCTTTCAAAGGGTTTACTTATCCCCTAAACACTCTACACCAAATTCTGATTAAATATTATATATGAGACCTGTCTGGGAAAAGTCCAGCCATTGTTAATATAACAAGAACAGTTTGTGCAACAACAATGTAACCTGTCAGCTAAGGAGAGTGGACTGGAATGTGCAAGTGTGAACAATGATGACTTCACTGTACTAGTCAGTGAGGGTGGTAGATGCCATTGAGTGAGCATGTGTACTGTGTGGACATCACATTCAAACTGACTGAACAAGTAGAGCAATGAATCTGCATCCAATTTTATGTTAAGCTTGAACATTCCTCCACTGAAACTATTTGGATGATTCAGAAGGCTGCAGCTTTGGGCAGCGGTGATTGGCAGCTTTATCTCAACTAAGTGTCCACTCGTGCATCCCATCTCGTGCAGAGTTTTTTGGTGAAACATTAAATTGCCCAAGTGACTCAGCCCCACTACAACCCAGATTGGTGCCCTGCAACTTCTGGCTTTTCCCAAGATTTAAAATCACCTTTGAAAGAGAAGAGATTTTGGACCATTGATGAGATTCAGAAAAAATACGACAGTAGCTGATAGCGATTGGGAGAACTGTGTGAGGTCCCAAGGTGCCTACTTTGAAGGGGACTGAGGCATCAATTATCCTGTGTACAGCATTTCTTGTATCTTGTATTTTCTTCATTAAATATCTCCATTTTTCACATTATATAGCTGGATACCTTCTGGACAGACCTCATATATTCTAGACAGACATGTATATCTTACATGTTTACCCAGAATTCAACATGAGTTTATCCAGCTTTTCTTGAAGCAGAATGGTGTGGTAGCTAAAAAATCACACAATTTTTGGAATCATGTACTGGATCCACCACTTACTAGTTATATAGCCATAGACACATTATTGTTTCTCTTCTGAGAAATAGGGATAATGATACTTGTTCTCATGGTTGTTATGTAATATATACAAAGTGTTCAGCATAGAACCTGGCATTTGTTTAAAAAAATAACAAATAGTGACCCTTCATTATGTTATATACATTAAGTATTTTCAACTTTCCAAATATACTTACATTATTAATATAATTTTTAAATACCCAAGGGGTTCTTGTGCCTCAGATGAGGATTACTATCCCAAGTTTTCCACATTTGCTTTATTTTCCTGTGTGAGGGTTCACACTAAGTTTTATGCTTACCCAATCAAAAATACTACATTCTGCCATTGTAATAGTTTTCTAGTAATTTTTAAAGCAACTCATTTGTTTACATGTGCACATAGGGTGCATGTGTGTTTAACGGTTTTAGAAGTTGTACAAATATATATGGTACAGAATAGACTGGCATCAAATATGAATAGAGCTTGTTGTCATAATATTTTCTGACTCTCTTCTCTTTATAATCTATTTGTTGAGAAAACAAACAGGTGGGGTTTCTAGTAGGGCATGCAGAGTGTAGAGTTTGTTGACTCTCTCCTTTGGTGTCGTTTGATATGCTCTTCAGTCAGAACTAAACGCTCCATTAGATTCAATTTTGATTATATTTTGCAAGACTATTTCACAAATGGTTTTCTAAATTAGTAATAATTGATTGGGCATTGCAAAATGATGACATTCTATTTTTACCATTCTCTCATTTATTAGGTGGATATTCTCTATAAAGAGAAATTTTCCATCAACTATTTGATTACTTTGAATGTTTATACTGACAAGGCAGGATAACTGCTTGATTCTTTTTCTTGTTTACCAGTTTTCAAAATTAGGAGTTGGTTTATTCACACCCTCCAGAGGTATTTGGTAAGACGTTTTTATTGGCACTGTTGGTATCAGTACCATGAATTTAAACACATTAGATGTGTTTTAATTTCTACAGTTTGGCCAGTAGGAACCCTTTAAAGTTGGCTACTGAATTCTTTTTATACAGTCCTCTTAGTGGCCTTTGATAGCTCCATTGCTTCTGGTGTAATAAGATGTTCCAGGTTCATCTTTCATGTTTTCTGCTCCAGACCCAAAATCTATCATTTCTCCTAAGAACTTTGACTTCTTTACTTGAAAAATGCTAAAAACCACAACCCATTGGGGCTACTCTCTGCCACCAGGTAGCTCAATTTTTTTAGGCTAATTTAATGGATAGAGTTGAGAATTATGTATTTTTTAAAGATATGACATCATAAATTTATGCTGATCTTTCCATTCAAATTCCACACTACAGAATTACAACTCCCTTTTAAAAGAGACAATTGCATAGAATCACACAACTTCAGTGCGCTTCAAACCTCATTTAAGAATACACAGATGAAAATAACACTATACAAATGTTTTTTCATTGCCAACTGTCCATACAAAGTAGAGGGGTTTTGCATTTATAAGAATCTAGTGCAAATGGTGGGAGAAGATTGGACTGTCACAGAAATTAAAACCTCTGTAAATTGTCCTACAGCCCTAGGGAGCCTGAGAATAGTACGCGGACCCTCCTGTTTAAGGAAGACTATCCCAGGCTAAGTCTCTACATTATTCTCTATGACTTCATTAAAGGTTATACATTTTATCTTTTTTCCACTAATCTTCTTTTTGTAAAAAAAAAGATTTTATTTATTTACAATTTTAGAAAAAGTGTAAGGGAGGGAGAAAAGGAGAGAAACATCGATTGGCTGCCTCCTGCAGGGTTGACAAATCAGGCATATGCCCTGACTGGAATCTAACTGGCGACCTTTTGGTTTGCAGAATGATGCTGAACCCACCAGTCAGGGCTGCCATTAACCTTCTGAAAGTGTTGTGAGGCATCCAAAGTAAAAGATCTTTTCATATCTTTGCTTAGGCTGATTCCAAGGTTATTTTTTCTTAGTAAACATTTGACAGGACTTACTCACTGAAGAGTCTTTTGCTGACTTGAAACCTGAGATTTTTAAAACTATCTAAACATACATGCACACGTATCCACACATGCATGTGCACAAACCAGCTTTTAATCACATGCACATAAATGAAGAGTCACCCAGAGGCAAGGGCTTTATTCACTTTACAAAGTATTCACTTGAGTGTTTTGTCTGTAAAGCTAGATCTCCAGCTCATTTGAAATATGATTCTCTGTGCGGAAATCTGATTTGCACGCAGCTGCTGGAATACCTAAAGATGCAGCTCATCCGTTGTGCTGTGTTTTGGAAGAAACCACACCATGTTCAGAGGTTGCCAACGCAGCTCAGCTGCGGGGTTTGCAGGAGGACATGTACCGTCATGACTCGTGAAATGGGTGCCACCCCGAACAACACACTCTGCCTGCTTTTCCTGAATTTCCCTTGTTCTTGGGCACCCTGTTAGTCCTGGCTCCCTTTTCCCTGTGTTGAATACCTCTTCTCCAGCTATACTGGCTCTATTTTTAGACCCATTATCTATTTTTCCTACTGTTTATGATTATGATTTTTAACATCATGACAATATTGAAAATCTTAATGCTTTACATCACTTTTACTCCTATGCGATTCAGGCCTACGTTAAATTGACAGAATGTGTTATACATGACACACACAGATTCTCTGCCTTAGAGCCTCTTCCCAGTGTAGCCGCCCCGCAGCCTGGGTCTGCTGCTCCAGGGCGTTAGAACACACTTCGCCCCTTTTATTTATTTAGGCCAATGGTTTATCACCAAACCAGCCTATAGCATTGACTGAGTAATTTTCTCTTATAATGTATGACCTAAAGATGAAATTGCTGGTTCATTCATACTGTGAAGCAGAAAACTGCTGCCAGTGTCACCTTCTAAAATTAAGCTTCTGGTTATAATTAAGAGCTGTGGCCCTGGGGTATTCAGTGCTACTGCTGGCCTGCTTGTTGATGGGGAGAGAGCTCCAGGGTGCATCTTTTAACTGCCGTTCCACTCAGCCAGTTTGGAAAAGGTGAGGTAGTGTTAGAGAAACTTGTATTTGAATTTGTTCTCAAGGGCATGGTAGGAAACGCCTGAGTGGATTGAGTGTGGATGAGGAGGAAACTTGGGTCATCTAAGAGATGAAAAGTAGATCCTTCTACTCTGCAAATTGTCCGGGGACATAAGATGCACCTGAATGGAAGCGAGGACAGTAAATGCTGGGAGGATTCGAGTCCCTCCCTCAGCCCTCCCCAGCTCTAATGACAGAAGCTCTTGAAATGGAGTGCTCTGGGGGAGAGCCACAGCCTTCTGTACTGCCTTTTCCCACTTGTGAAGTGTTCAAGGTGCTGCCTTTCCTTTCTGCTTTGCACGGCCATACGTACCAAAGCTCAGCTTGCTGGTCAGTCCAGGGGCCAGCAGGAAATGATCAAGCAATCTAGGAGGGTTTAATGAAGGGACTGTTGAAAACCATATGTTCAGGGTTATGGAAAATGAGAGACAGCAAAACACCCTGGGACTTGCAACAGTGAGGAGCCTTTCCCCCACTCCCCACTGAGGGAAGGTTATCAAACTCTGGAGAGAGTAGCTGTAGCTATAAGAGAGGGCCACCTGGCAGGAGCTGTGGCCTCCGGGAGAGGTCAGCCCTGGTGACCCAGAAGAGCCGGAACTGGAGGAATAAACACCCAGGACTCACTTCTCTACATCTCTCCTACTTCTGGCCAGTGCCTCCTATGATCTGAGTCCAGCCAGAGCCAGAGGGTGAGGAAGCCCGCTGAGGCAGAAAAGGACAGCCTTCCGAACACACAACAGAGGGAGAGGGAATCCGGAGAGGCAAGTAGTAAATATCTAACAATTCTATCTCCTATCATACATACAAATCACGTATACAAATCCTGTATACAAATGTGGGTTGTTTTATAAAGGGAAAATGACAATTATGGACAAGTAATACAGATACCTGATTTCAAATACCTTTGTGGGTTTGAAGTGAGAACTCCAATGACAGATGGACTGAAAATAGTAGTAGTTGTCATCGTTGTTCTTATGACTTACTGGGAGCTTACTTTGTGCCGGGTACTGTTCCAAACACTTCATCTATATTAACTAATTTAATTTTCAAAATAATCCCCCGAGATGCACACTGTTATTAGCCCCATGTTACAACTGAGGAAACTGAGGCATAGGAGCATACAGCGTCAGCTGCCCCCAGTCCCGGGGCCAGGACGTGGAGAGGCCGCACTGCAGTCCGGGCTCCGAGTGCACCCCCGCCCCACACGGCCCCTTTCGCAACAGAGTCAGAGTACATAAAACACCCTGGGGGGAGAGTGTGCAGTGTTCCGTAGTGATGATTTGTTTCCAGTTGATAACTGGAAAGAGATTTTGTGTGTTAGAAATCTCTTTCCACACTTGAGAATTTGAGTTTTGTAAGGCAAAGTGCATTTGTCTATGGGTCATTAGCAGTGACTCCACCTAGAACAATTTAGTGTTGGCTTTTCGCCCCCCATCCCACTTTTAATGTTATTTTCCTTTCCTCTGTTATTCTGACAGAAGGTCCTCTTTTTGGGCCTCAGAGGACAGTAACAACAGAATAGCATCTCGGGCACAGGCTGGACAACTTGTGGAGGATAAACTATGTATTCTTTTTAACAGCCCTGCAAGGCAACTGTTAAAATCCCTATTTTCAGGTGAGAAGACTGCATCCTGGAGATATGCCTACTTTCTGACCCCAGGTCACTCCGTTAGAAAGTGCAAGCCCCAGTCTCACCTGATCTGGCTCTATCTTCTCCACTGTAGTGTCTCTTGGAGACTAAGTGACTTGCCCTGGGCCAAGGCCATCAAGGCTGATGAATGAGCTTTCACTTAACTAAAGCCCCTAAGTACTTTTTCCCCCTGAATACCTACATTTATGAGTCAATCCCAAAAAGAAAAGCTAAGGAGAGACCAGAGGCTTAGGAGAAAATGTGGTGTCATGGAGAGCAGAGAGTGTTTCTGGAAAGAGTGTGGCCCCCTCAGCCAAAGGCAGCAGATGTCAGATAGCTAAGGACAAGTGTGGCTTGGACTTGGACACATGGAGAATGTTGGTGGCATGCGCAGGATCACTGTTAGGAGAAGGGTCCACTTGGAGTGAACCGAAGAGCCAATGGGTGGGTCAGGAGCAGACGCAGCGCGTGTGGGCTCTTCCCTGGAGACACTTGGCTGGGAGGGATGAAGAAGCTGAGTGGTAACCAGAAGTGTGGGCGGTTCTTTAAAGACAGAAGACAATTGAATGTGTTTGAAACTGACAAACAGGAACCACGGACAGGAGAAGATAACAATATAGCAGAGAAAGGAAACAACTGAGGATCAAAGTTGACTTTTTTTTATACTTAATTCTGGTCCCTGCCCACATGTCTGGCCCCATCTCTTTGATCATTAAGCTTAGTCACTCTCATTTTCTTTCTGTTCCCCCACACTCAACTCAGTTCTGAGTTAGGGCCTTTCCTATGTGGTTCCCTCGCCTTTGGATATCTGGCTTCTCCTTAATGTGGAGATCTCAGCTAAAATGTCACCTCCTCAGAAAGGACATTCCTGGCCACTCCATCTAAAGTAGTCCCCTGAACCTCCCTCCAGACCCCCCAATATAACTCTGTGTTGCTTCCTTCATAGCATATTTCCTCCTTCCAGACTGCTCAGAAGCCACCTCCTTGCTCGTGCCTCCCCTGACTGCCCATTTAGAATCGTGACCCCCTACCCCTCCACACACTTCTAATCACCTTTATCCTGTTCTCTCTCTCTTATTGTTAACATAGTACATATCACCTTTTAACAAGGTATGTAAATCACCTACTTTTTATGACTTGTGCCATTCTCTCTCTCCCCTGGTAGAATGTGATCTCTCTGAGGGCGGGACCTCTCTGTTTTGCTCACTGTTGAGACTCTAGTGTTGGAACACTGACTGGCAAGGAATAGGATCCTACTATGTTTATTTGAATGATTTAGCTTTCTGCTATCTGAAATTACTTTGATCAATTGTTGGCTTGCTTGTTAATTATTTTTCCCCTGACCAGAATGCAAGCACTGACCTTATCAGTCTTATTTAATGCTGTAAACCCGGCACTGAAACTGTGCTAATTCCTAGTAGGTGCTCAGTAAATATTTGTTAAATGATTGATGGTTACACTCCCTGACTTGACTGGGCTCCCAGACCTGAGACTCTTGACTTGCCTAAAGCACAGCTGGTGCGTGACTCCAACCCACCCTGTCAGTTTCCAGACTGTTGTCATGCTTTGTCCCTCTGGAAATTTCTGGAACTTCAACACCTGCATTAACACAAAATATGTATTCTGGCTCCATCTTATGTAACTTGTTGTCATCATTATATGGGTGATATTGTGCCTTTTTTTACTTCTTAATACCTGTAAGTGATCAATAACTAGTATTCAAAAAGTAAAGTTAATCTTGAACTATTTGCATTAGAAGAAACCTTAGAGGTTACCTAAATATGTAGCATATTCCATGATTAATATTAGGAATGGGTTGACATTAACATCAGTGGTCTAATCATAATGTGTAGTAAAAATTCAGCTAAAAACTAAATATTCCAAACATTAGGTAGAGAACCTTGTTATATAAACCAACTACTTATCATTGACATTAAATCAGTGAAGGAGGAACCCTGATGCAGTCCTGAACATACACTGAGTATACTTAAGAGTGGTGGGCACACGGTGCCATCAGTATACCGGTTATGTATCACAGGAATGGACACTCAAAATCTGTATGATCTTATTAACTAATCTGACCCTGGTACATTTAATAAAAAATAAAAATAAAATAAAAAAGAATTATAGGTAATTGGTTTCCATTAGACTTTAACTGTTACTTTTTGCATTTTATACTCCATATTCTGAAGTTACCTTTTGTACAGTTTTATACAAGCAACCTTGTGTGGCTTGTTTCTGAAATTTTTATCCTGTGAAAAAGCTGTGAAGAAATTATTAAAAATCCAAGAAGTGTAATTAAAAATTAACATAGGTAAAGATTAGCACATGGAGTTTTAAAGCCCTTCAAACACAAACTAGAAGGCCCCATTAGGCATTCCTTCTTTTTATTCCAGAACTGTGATATGCACCCGCAGGTATAGAGATTCAGTGGAGACTTATTTGCAGAAACATGAGCTTTAGGCAGATGAAGACAAATGGATCGTGTCCCCTGTTCTGCATTTCCAGGAATTTTAGTAAAGCTCCTTAGAAGTTCCCTGTATAGTATAATAAGATTTTAGAACCTGTCACTATGTCCCTTATTTTTCGTAGCCTGTTAAGCTTCTCTGGTTAATAAGCTTTCCATTGTAGCACCCAGAACGTCTAAGAAGCTAATAGGAACCCTGCAGTGGTTAACACATATTCAGCTGGCTCTGCCTGGCACTGAGAGTTTCTTCCAGAGACTGTCTGCAGAGGAAGGGGGTTAGCAAAACACTCTGTAGCCAGACTTAGAATGACCCTTATTCGTTTTCAGGCTGGGCACAACAGGACTTGTGACCCTCATTTCTTCTCTCAGTGAATTACTTTTCTGTTTCTGCATAACAGAATACCATTCACTTAGCAGCTTGAAACAGCATAACGGTTCTTATCTCATGGTTCCCCTGGGTCAGGAGTCTAGGTACAACTTTGCTTGGTCCTCTGTGCAGGGTCCCACAAGACCAATGGAGGTGTCCACCAGGCTGCATTCTCCTCTGGGGGCCTGACCAGGGGAGATTCTGCAAGTCATTGGTAGAATTTATTTCCTTAGTGCTGTGAGACTGAGGGCCCAGCTTAGTTGCAGACTGGAAATCTCCCCACGGCTCTTTGCCATGTGGACTTCTCCTAAAAGTGCATGCTTACCTCATATGCAGGCCAGCCAGCAAGGAGAAGCTCTCACTCCCTGCCATGTCAGTAGTAGTCATGGAGTGACTTTGCTGTGTGGTCCATGCTTAAGAGCAAGTCACAGGTCACGTCTGCACTCAGAGGGAGTGGATAACACAGAGGCATGAATGGGAGGGGCAGGTCACTGGGGCCATCTTAGGTTCTGGCCCCCGTGCTCGGGGACCTCATTCCCACATCGGTGCTGTTGCCTTCTAGCCGTCATGTCATGTTTTTTAGCCAAGTGACTGGTGGCATAAAGTGAAGGAACTGGGGCTTTTTTTTCCTAGTTGTGGGACTAATTTGTGTTCCTTTTTCAAGCTTCTTTGTGTGTTGTAGGGTTTCTCTTGGTTACTCTGCAAGAAAGGGGGAGTCTCTGAGGATAAGGGAAGGAAAACAGAATTTGCTCCTGAGGTAAGGGAAGTTTAGCTCCAGAATTTTTGGTGATTTGTCATCTGTGTTTCATGTGACATTAACACAGTTTTCACTTGGTTTTTGACTACATCACCCAGGAAAGTCCTTGGGGTTACAACAACAAATTGACACCCTGACGGCACATGTGCTGTCAAAGGAGCTCTAGTCGGGCTGGGAGCTGGTCCCGGTCAACTCGGCGAGCAGGTCCTGCACACGCAGACTCTGTCTGTGCTATGAACTTGGAAAGTCTGCCCTTCCCATGCAGGCCAGTTAGGGAAGGATGCATTCCCCTGAGATCTAGTTAACAGAACAAATGTTTTTCAAAATCTGACTAAGAGAGAGAGAAGGAACAATAAGAACCCTAGGGTGAATCTAATTGCATTGAACTATAATGAACCTAAAGACGGTGTAATATGATAACCAAAAAAAGAGACCCTTTTTAGTTTTTAAAAAGGTAATTTTGAGATATTAAAAAAATTCTCCCTCCCATTTAAAGTGCCCGTATTTTTGGTAATTACCATGTAGTATAGTTCTATTTACACTCTTACTAATGACTTGCTTTTGAAGCACTTTAAGAAAGACCCACAGAGTGCATCATCTTTGTTCAGGATAAAGAGGAGGTCAGCAGTATGCACGCAGCATTGCGTGGAAGGTTTTAAATAGTGACTGGAAGGCACTTTTAAGTGCCGACAGCAAGAATTACTGAGGTAGAAATCTGCAAAAGCAAAGGCATTATTTAATACTTCTGAATTCATCCAAGTTTTTTTTACCCCCATAAGTGCAGTTATTCTCCCACTGGCCTGAGGATTATAAACTTTGGGGACTTAATGGCTGGCATTAGTAGGTAAATAAATATGAGAAGAGAAGTCGTTGACTTTTATAGATATTGGTATGCCTTGGGACATGAACAGAAAGTTATAATACTCTTTTCTTTTTTAGGCTTTGAAAGCTTGTGTTCCTATTCCACTCTCTCAAAGAAGTTGGGTCAAGACTTAAAGAGTAAATTCATATAAATGGCCACAAGTGCCGGTTGCTTCTCAGAAATCAGTTGACAGATAAAGAGAAGGCAGCATGTTTCATTTCTCCTATTCCATGCATGTGGGGAGGTGCTTGTCTGTTCCGTGTAGCTTATAGTACTTTCTTACTCTCTCATGCATTATAATAAAATCTGTGGCTCCTAGTCCTTAATGGGGAGAGCAGTAACATATTAGAATGGAGAGATATTGACCTGCATTTTATTTACTGGATCCCCACCATTGCCTTTTATATCATCCTTTAAAAGCTCCTAATGCACATTGGTCAAACAGTTTATTCCTGTACAATAAAGAGACCACCATGGCCACAATCTGAGTCAGTATAGCTGCTCTTCACTTTTCTGTAGATGTTATGGCTGAAGCTCAATGTCATCGACATGGCCACATGCATCACTGGTATGCTCGCTGCCCTTCACTGACCTTATAAGCTTGTGAACTATATTTAGAATCTACCATTTGGTTCTAGAAAAATGTGGCCTCATTGAAAGGCTCCAATAAAAATTTGACATAACCTGTACTTAACAGATTGCTTTTTCCTAGACCCAGAATCACATTGAAATGGTACTTAATGTTTGAGTCTCTCCCAGTATCCTAGTTAATCCCCTTACCAAATAACTCAGGTAAAACCTTTTCAGATGATCAGGGTGGCACTGGATCTACTACCCCAATAATGTTCTTAAGAATTAACCTGCTGAATTTATTTCCGGAGCATAATTTTGGCTGTGATGAAACTCGCCCTGGAACATACGTTGCACTCTTGAATATTCAAGTTCATGGGCGTGCATCGAGTCACAATCTCTTATCGTCGTTGGGGTGTGTTTCAAACTTTTGTAGCACCTCTAATAATAATTACGTTAATATTAAATTTTACAAAGAACAAATGAAAAGTTTGAATTGTGTTTTGACTAAATTAGCTCCAGCAGAGGATGATAATTTAAATTAATTGGGTCTATGAGTGACACATCTCTAAGCCCAATTAATATGTGAGCCCTGAAGTCAGGCAGCCTCACTGTTTCCCATACTTATTTACTGAAGAAATATCTGTGGGCCTGCTATGTGCCAAGACCAGTTCTATGCACTGGGGATGCCGCACTGGTCCATAGAGACAAGACCCCTGTTTTTATGGGGCTTATATTCCATTTAAGCAAAAATGTAAATGTTGCAGAGAAGCGTCAGCTGGCGATAAGTCCTATGCAGAGAATTAAATAATGCATCTTGGTAAAGAGTGATTAGGCAGCTACTTTACATCGGGTGTTCATGGATGGCCTCATTGGAAAACACAGACTTTAAATGGTGACCCCAATGTCACCAAGGGCAGCCCTAGGAGAGATGAGGGGAGAAGGCGTTCAGGCAGAGGGAACAGCTGGTGCCAGCCTGGTGTGCTTGAGCCTGGGGGAAAGGCCTCTGTGGCAATAGTATAACGGGAAAGGGAAGGTGTCCCAGAATCGGGGCCAGGCTGTACAGCACCCTGTAAGGCAGAGAGTTTGAATTTATTTTAAGCACTGACAGAACCCAGAGACACCTGGAACGTAAGCTCCATGAAAGTTGTATGAAGGCAAGAGACCCACTAGGAGACCTTTGCTGTGGTTTGGTTGTTAGCAATTACTGCTCTATAACAAAAGCTGGCCATGGC
This sequence comes from Phyllostomus discolor, assembly GCF_004126475.2. Classification (NCBI taxonomy): domain Eukaryota; kingdom Metazoa; phylum Chordata; class Mammalia; order Chiroptera; family Phyllostomidae; genus Phyllostomus; species Phyllostomus discolor. The sequence goes on along the minus strand of NC_040905.2, from coordinate 167,112,695 downwards.
CTATTTTTCCTTTGAAAAATGGGAAGAATTATCTGGAAAAATATGTCCCAGTTGGACAGTAGAGAATCTGAAGCATTTTACATTTACTGTTGACGTCTATTTAAACTCAGCCGCACATCTGTATTTCTCTACATTTCTGAAAGCTTAAACTGTGTAAATGATGCTTCATTTTAAAACCCTTGATCAAGAACCAAGTTTTGGTCACGCCCTTTTACTTTCATTGGGAAGGCTGATATCATTTCTTGGAAATCTGACTTCAGTCAGTTGCTCTCTAGAATTCAGAACACATTGGATAAATGTTCCACTGAGACAGGTCTGGTTCAAGAGAGAATGTGAGACCGAGTCTTTTGACCTGCTGGGCCCCCACCCCACCGACCTGAGTTTTGTGCGGTGAGGTTGAGGTGGCTGTGTTCAGCTTCCAGTGGGGACAGCAACAAAACTGAACGCCGACCCTCCAGCTCTCAAAGAAAAAGAGTGTTTTGTGGGTATTTTCCTTAATTGTTAACAAGAGAATTAAAGAAATTACTGGAACTATAAAAATTGTTTCAAAATTGAATGTGTTTTTCATTTGGGATCTTGGTCTAAGAAAATTGTTTGGTTCAGTAAGAATGAGCATTATTTGCTTTGTAAGTGTGTGGGAGGTCCCTCCCTGCCCCCATTCATCCTTATGCAGAGTGGGTGCCATTTAAAATTCACTGTGCTGTAAATTCATGTAGATCTGTATTATATTTAGAGACCGTTCGGTTTTTACCAAAAACTGGCTCAGACTACACAGGACCCTAATTTGGGCCTCCAGGAACTTTCTCTTTCAAATCCAGAATCCCTCAGAAGCAGTTTGCCAGCTTTTTCTAAATGTGGCTTATAAATGAGTGAGAATGAAAAAATGGATTATGATGATTTATGGTTTACATTTTATGTTGCTTTACATTTCTAAAAATACATTCACACCTACCTATGCCACCCCTGGGATATATCACATGAGAGAAGCATTATAGCACACGAAGGGAGAACCAGAAACGTTAAGGTGACCTGCTCCAGATCACAAAGTCAGCAACACGAAACTGTCCGCCAGTTCTGCTTCTCACACAGTGAAGGGCGCCGGGCTGCACTCCCCACATGCATCTGAAAGGCCAGGGAGCCTTTTAGTTTGCAGGTTCCAGGGGGCCCCACCTCAAATCTGAATCAGACTCTATAGGTTTAGAGTTTGGGAATCTGCATTTTTTAAAGCACCCCTCCCCAGTTCAGTTTTACATGCAGTAAAATTGAGAACAATTAGCAGACTTAGGCAGCATCAGCCTTTGGGCAAATTATGAGGTTGGGGCAGATTGCCTTTGACCCATCTGCTCCCTACTCTAAATCTTAGTCTTTCCTTCAGTACTGCAAGTCACTCCCTGTTTTCTTTGATCAAATCCCCTCTGAAAAGATGTACGAGAGCTAAAAGTACCACTCATTCATAGGATTTCTGCCTTCCAACAGACATTAAGACACTTAAGTCTTAAGCAAAAAAAAAAAAAAGGAAGAAGAAGAAGAAAAGAAATGAAAGAAAATCTACTGAAGAAGTGGAGGAGGCGTGTGGGAGTCAGGGAGAAGGAGGCCCTCTTTGCACCCGTAGACTCAGCCTTATGTCATCTTTCCACTGCAGCCTCAGGTCAGTTGGGTACGACACTCACCTACGAGATGCACATTTCAAAACAACTGGAGGTTGAAAATGTAGGTTATTGGGTGAGATGCCCAAGAGCCTCTCTCAAACTTGCTGTTTTCTAGATTCTTCAAGTACAAGTTGGCTGTTGGAGCCAAAGATCATTTTAGGCATTGGCCCTTTAGTGGTAAAGCTTGGGCCTTCTCTCTCTAGTGGGACCCCCTTGGAGAGTCTTTGGAGATGACCCCTGGCTTTGCCGAGGGTGTAGACACTTGAGTCACGAGGTCATTGTTGCAGATCCTGTCGCCATGCACTTGATTGCCAAAGTCACAGCTGAGCATGAGCTACTCTCCAAACATTAGAGGGGGCTGTCACTGAGCAGTTAGGAATCACATATAATCCCTGCCGAACCTTACAGAGAGAAGTCTTTAGCTTGGCAGGCGTTTAGTTCCTGGGCTCTGTAAAGGTTGTTCCCAGACATACAGAAGAACATGTCTCAAGAAAAACCTGGAAGGCTGTTTTGTCTAAAAAGGTATAAAAGCAGGCTTCGGTGTCATTTGTACTGGCCTTAGATGCTGTTGTTACTGATTGGCTCCACAGGCCAGAATCATCTGTCACTTGTACTTCTCTCTACAAATGGAAGAACTCGTGAAACCTAGCCATTCCTACCTGTCCTCGGAATGCACTAGGCACAGACGCGCTTACCCACATTTGGGGATTAAGTCCTCGAGGTGTGATTTATTTCTTTGTTTCACTTTCCAGAGGTGGTTTTGCTGAAGGAGACATCAGTGACACGTGTAAGCCTTGCAGAGCCTTTACTGAGAGGTGGGAGAAGTGGGTTGATTCAGCGGGGTCCTACTTCCGTCCTTGACAGGAAGGTAACTGATTGAACTAGTGGATCCCAAATGTGGATGACGCCCCCAGATTCCTGGGGCAGTCCCAGACCTAATGAAACAGTCTCAGAATCTGGGCCATGGGAACCTGTGGTTTTTGCAAAGCTTCCCAGATGGCTCAGTGCTTCTCTGGTGGGGCGGTCACTGTATCAGGTGATTAGAACCTTCTGGCTCTGATGGAGTGGGAAGCCACATCTATCCTATTTATGAAGTTGCCATTTGGGACAATAGAATACAGTTTATTCTTAATCGTAGTCAAGATTGGGTCCGATTAATTGCTTTGTTTCTGTCAAACACCATGGTTTATTCACTAGTAGAAAGCAGATTAAAGGTCATAAAATATTTGTCTACAAAGCCTGCTGAGCCTAACCCACTCAAATTTTCCTATTATATTCATGAAAAATAGTTGTAGTGCTGGCCAATAGTCATTTAGTGCTGTGTGCCAGGTATGCTTGTAAGTACTTGAGGTATATAAACTAATTTGATCCTCACAACCACTCCATAGTGTGGGACTATTTTTATACCTTTTGCAGAGAGAATAAATAACTTCCCATGGCCCTACAGCTAATAAGTAGTGGGGCCAGGACTTGAACCTGAGCAGTGTGACTCAAGAGTGACACTGGGCCACTGAGCTATCCAGCCTCTCCATGGAGGAGTGGTTGTCACGGGCTTGTCTGCTTTCAGTCAGGATTTCCAGGCTGGTGGGCTGGAAGATTGGTAGGGCATCACTCCAGGAAGAGCATCGAACGACTCACTGGTTTGCGTGAGAAAGGTCTGTTGGGCAAACTGAGTCTGAGGACTATCACGGACAGTGGGAAAAGTTGGGTCGCACACTCAGAAGAGAGACACGGCTCAGAAAGCGGAGTGGGGAAGCCCCCCCACAGGCATGGGGCCGGGGCCGCAGGCAAGGAGCCGAGTGCAGCGTGCCCGCATGGACAGGGGGACAGCTGAGGGCCAAGGCACAGCCAAAGCAGGAACAGAAGAACCGGGAGGCTGTGGTTTCAGAAAACCAAGAAGACAGAGTTTCTCAAATTAGAGAAAGATAAACAGTGCCAAGTAATACAGCGTCGGATAAATGGAAAACTAGACAGAGAGCCAGTAGATCCTCACTGGTTACCTTTCAGAGAGCAATTTTAGTGGTGGTGAAGACCAGACAAGGTCATACTGTATGAAACAGTGTTGCGGTGCTATATTTAATTAATTCATGTAATCTTACATGAACTTTCAGTCACCTGTGATTAAGTTTACCTTCCTAGCGATGATGGCAGCTACCATTTAGTGAATGCTTATTACTCTGTTCCAAACACTGATCATTACTGAAAGTTCTACCCATCCCCACGTCACAGACCAGGAGACTGCAGCCCTGAGGGGTTGTGGAACTCACCCTACATCTCACAGTGAGTCCACAGCAGAGCTCAGCCTTAGTCCCGGACCACGCGGTAAACCCAGCCACGCGGCCTCGCTCTGCCACTGTGCCCTGCTGCTCGTTTAGCCCACCGCTTCCTTTCTGAACCTCACTGTTGTTTGCCCCACAGCCTCTTGGTGTGGCCAGACTGGCTTGCACCTGCACACTTTACCTCCACCCCTGGGCATTTCCGCGTGGAGACCGAGGGGGTATAAAGGACCAGGACAGGTCCTGGTCGCCACTTTCTGACCCGTGGGGTTTCTCCTGGCCAGCCGTCGACGGAAGAGGTGGCATGTTGTCTCGCTTACAGTCTCCAGAGACAGTCTCTCAATCTCACCCATCTTCTCAGCTCAGCACGTGGTGTCAGCCCCTCATTTTCTGCCCGAGGTCTGGAAATGCTGACTTACAGGAGAAAGCGGACTGGAACTTAGGCCAGGCTTCGCCCTGGCTTACAGAATAATTTTTTTAAACCCAACACACCATCCTCAGGAGAAGTTGCAAGCCACCAGTACTAACTGCCAGATCCAACTCGGGGAGAGAGAGGAAGGGGCAATGCTAATAACAAGGACCTAGTTTTGCAGAAAACAGACAGGGCTTTGAGAGCAAGATGTCAAGAGAAGACTGTTTTCAGTTCAGTATTGCTTGTTTTCCGATGTTTGGAATCTTTTTACTTTTCCTAATGCTCTAGAGAGTTCATGTAACTTTTTACATGCAAATCCAAATTAAGATTTTTTTTCAGGGAATTCTGTGGGCTGTGCAAATAAGGAATAGAAAAGTTGCCATGTATGCCATTGAGCAGAACAGTGCGAGTGTGCGTGTGTGCGTGTGTGTGTTCTGTGCACTGCAGGGGCCGCCCCAGTGCCCCTGGCAGTGCGAGTGATTAGGTCAGAACACGTCCATAAGAAGAATCCAGAATCTAAGAGATGAGTGTGTGTCAGGCTCCAACCTTTTATTAAATTAGGTTTTATTTTGTAAGCAGGTTAAAATCGCATCTTGGCTTTTCTGTTTGTCCTAATCGAAGCACAGGGGAGATGGGAGGAGGCCTGTGTGTGTGTTAAAGATTTTATTCATTTATTTTTAGAGAGGAGAAGGGAAGGAGAAAGAGAGGGAGAGAAACATCAATGTGCGGTTGCTTTTGGCACACCCCCTACTGGGGACCTGGCCCACAACCCAGGCCTGTGCCCTGACTGGGAATTGAACCAGTGACATTTTGGTTCTCAGGCCCGCACTCAATCCACTGAAGCCACACCAGCCAGGGTAAGGCCTGTGCTCCAATAGCTAAAAGATTTCATTTTGCTCTCTGGGATGATGATAATAAAGATGCTGTGCCTTTGTATGGCTCTTGATGGCCAGCAGGGCTTGCCCATGTACATTATTTTGTTTGAGTCTTGTGACACCCAGGTAAAATCAGAAAGAAAGAGGTCAATCTGCCCTTCATGGTTGAGGGAGTGGAAATTCAGAGAGGCTAAGCAATTTGTGCAAGATCACAAGGCTCGTGAATAGTAGAGCTGAAGCAGCAAATGTGTTTGTACCACGTATGAGCCTCGTATTTCCTTCCCTCACTTACAGGGAACTCTCCAGCGGCTTCACTGGTCCTCCCAGCCTTCCTGCACAGCCCTCATGTGATCGCTCAGAGAGTGTGTTTCTGAGGGAGTGTCATGATATAGGTTCCTTTCCATGACTATAGTGTCTCTTCTCGTGGCTCTGTAAGATACAGATTTCCTTTTTCTCACCACTGGAGTGGAAACTTCCACGACTTAAATTTCTTTTGAATTGCCTCAAAGTGACAAATACTGCACTTGTCTCAGTAAATGTTGACTGACGCACTTTTGGAGTCCAGTCTGCTACTCAGAACCCCCTTGGATAAAAGGAAACCAAAATGTATCACATACTTGCCAGATGCTGAGTACTTTGCTAGCCACTCTACAAACTGCATCTCAGTTTACTTTCCCACAGCCCTTCAGGATAGACACTATTACCCCTATTTTGTGGATGTGATGGCTTGGAGAAGTCAAGAGACTTACCTAAGTCCCCCAGCTAATAGGTGGAGGGCTAGGATTTGAACCAAGGCCTTTCCAGCTCCAACATGTTTGTATCTTTTTCTCTATATAATATATACTTAAAAACAAAGGCTAAAATTCTTTGCTAGAAACTTCTTATGCCAAACCTTGAGCCTCAGCCTCTCCTATGTCGGTGGATCTGTCCTCGGCCTACGTCCTCTTCTGCCCTGAACCATAGTCACGCTTCTCTTGCTCCCGGGGTCTGTCCAGTCCCTCACCCTGCCTGGTGCTGCCTGCCCCAGCCCTGCGACCTTCTTTAGCCCTGATCGGCCTCAGTCAAATACAACTGGTGAGCCTCCCATTTTGTTTGTCTCTTTCCATAGAATGGATCATATCCTTCCTCTCACAGTAGTTGTTCAAGTCCCTGCCTTAAACTCCTTCTACACTGTAAATTTTTAAGGTTTGGAACTGATCCCACTTATCATTCATTAACACAGCATCTGGAACAGTGTCTCTTACACAGAGCAAGAATACACTGTATCTTGAGTTAATTAAATTGAATCAAGAGAGGCTGAGTGGTTCCTAGAAAAGGAGCTGGTGCCAGGCCAGATGCTCTTATTGAAGAGCCTAGGACGGGCTGGGGAGGCTGCACGAAGCTGTTACTTGGGGCTGTGTGCTGGTCAAAGAGCAGGAGCTCTGTCCCAGCCTCCTGAACCTGTACTGCAAGGACTAGTCCCGGGATGATCGACATGCAGCATGCGCACTGGCATTCCTGCCTTCCGAGTATTGTAACAGACACTAGCAAGCAATTAAAGATGGCGTTTAAAAAATGTGTATTTGCTGCTCCTGTGTTGGTCTGTCTGCAGGGGTGTGTGTGTGTGTGTGTGTGTGTGTGTGTGTATGTGTGTGTGTGTGTGTGTGTAAGCTTTATAGTAAAACATCTTGGAACTCTGAGCTTTAGCATTGCTGGCTTTAAGTATATCAGTACACACTCTGATGTAATCTCATTAACAAGAAGGCAGGATATAAAAGGAGGACAGTTGCACATAGCGTGGCTGTACTTAATACCATTGAATTACACACCCAAATGGTTAAAATGGTAAATTTTATTTTATGTATATTACATATATATTTACATATATGTAAATGCCACAGTTAAAATAAAAAGAGTGTAAGTCTCGATTCTTTGGTGTTGGCAGTTGCGTGCCTGAGCAATAGGGGTGGGGAGAGTTTTGGGGAGAGTGGAGGTATAATTTTATTTCTTCTCCATATTCTCTCATGTTCTCAACAATTCCCCAAGCCTATATAGTAAATATGTATCATGATATGGGTTGAGTTTATTGTTAAACCGTATTGCTGGTTCTTAAAGTGAGGCTGAGCATATAGGAAATAGTAAGTTTTTGTTGGTAAGAAGTATTTGAATCTGGGAGGGATACATACATACTCACTAGATTAGATTCCGTGCTTGCTTATCCAGTGTAGATGTAACTGCTCAGTCGGTTTCTACGCTGTGGCTTCTTGGTGGGGGATAAGTCTCCTCCTCCATCCGCTTTAGGCTCTCCAGAGTCAGGGTGTAGGCCAACCCCTAGAATATGAACCTTATGAGGCATGAATTGTCATTACTTTTATTCAGCATCATTTCATCCCCACTCCCCAGTACAGTGCCCAGCAAGATATAAGCGTAAACATCAACAAAACATTGTCGAATGAAGAAATAGACTTGACATCTGATTTGTTTTTATATTCATTATAGTGCCTGGCCTACTCCGTCACACATACAGGACATGTTTACAGGTTAAATCGATGTTTTGACTAAAAGCAGGTTGCATACCACAATGGACATCACTTACTTGCACATGAGAAGTGCTAACTAAGTATTAGTTATTAGATTATGTTGAGGAAACATTAAAACTAACAAAGTGGTACGATGGTGGAGAAACAGCCCCATCTATGAAGGAGGGACTGAGGAAGATGGAAACAACGGTTAGCTGGGGCTTGAAGCCGGGACGGTGTGCTTGGTGGGAATATGACCAAAACCCAGGTTCTCAGTGTGGGTGCGCTGTCAGTCAGTTTGCTGCAGGTAATACCATGTAATTATCTCTAGGTCTGCACTGCTGCTTCTAAGAGAAAGACCCAAAGGGGGCCTCTTGAAGATGATGGTGTTTACATGTTCCTCGGTGCCCTCTTCTTCCTGCGCATGTTGAAGTAGCACATGGGAGATACTGTGTTTACGGAAACCAGTGCCGGAAGTAAGACTTGTCCAGACAGTGGTCCGCCTCCCCGTCTCAGTCTGCCCCCACTCTTCCTCTCCGAATTTCCCTCCCAGCCCTTCTGATATTTTGAACTTGGCTGTGAGTATTGCTTATGGTTCTGCTCTCTGATCCACCTCCTTGCCCCCCTTCCTTTAGAGTAATTTGATGATGGTATAGAGTCAAAAAGTCCTTTCAATTAAAAAAATAAAAGAGAAAACCAGATGGATTAAGATGTAGCTGATCTTGTATGGGTGTATTAATTCATCACTATAGCAGTCTCCACCTAGAGAAACATTTCTATTTTTCACTAGTTTGCAGCCAACAGTGCAATTATCACAATTTAAAAGATTTTGTAATTTTTTTTCTAAATGAGGTGCTAAGTGTTCTTGGGGGAATACCAATGAGTTGTAGAGTAGTTTGTGGTATGACCTGCTTCCAATTAAGTGATAATCTACTGTGGCCAGAGTAACCTCAGAATAGTAGATGTGGCTTGTTTCTACCCTATGCTACCTTGTTAGTGCTAATATTTTCTAGGCATAATCTAATAATAATAACTAATATTTAGCTCCAATTATGTGATAGGCATGTGGCTAAATGCTTTACATGTATGACTTCACAAAGGCTCTTAGAGGGAGCCACTGGCGATATTCCCATTTTACAGATGAAGAAATTGAGGCTTAAACGACCTGTTGAAATTTATCCAGGGTCAGTCAGTAAGAGCCAATCCTGAGATTCTAACCCAAGCAGTCTGACTCTGGAGGAGCAGCTCCAACCACCAGTGAGTTCTGTTTTCCATGAGGCGTTGCGTGGCATGAGGAGACCAGGTTTTGTCCCATTAATGTTTTACGTTAGCAAGTCAAAAATTAGCACAAAATACTTGGAGGAAATAGAAGAAAGTATGTGGTTTTACTTACAGTGTGTACTACAGCATGTTATTCAAAGCACATAAGGTAAAGCTTGGCTTCGAAAGTCCGAGGAAGGGTAAGTTACGAACCACAAACGTGCCCACCCACCTGTCCTAGAAGTGACTGCGGATGCTGCTGCGGCAGCTTCTCTCTCCTCTGGACAGAGGAGATGATCACAGAATAAACTAAAGGCCGAACTTCTCATTTTTGGAGCAAGTAGCATTCTGGCTGCGATTGTCAGGGTTTCTCTTAAAGAGCTTCTACTGTGTTTCTTAGACATAAATGGGGCAGGATCACTTTATGTTTTAATTTATCCATTTACCTTCAGGACAGAAAATGTCCTCTGCATCTGCTGTCTCACCACTCGCCTTCTTACCCCTCATCTCCTCATGCCACTTCTTTCAGGAGACAAGCAGGGTGGCCCAAACACAGAGTAAGGGCTTCAGTTGGACAGACGTGGGTTCAAAAACCAGTTTCCCACTCACTCGCTGTGTGAACGAACCTTGCTTAACGTCTCTGAGCATCAGTTTCTTTATCCGTAGAAAAATGTAAGTGATACAATGAAGCCTATTGCATAGTGTTCTTGTGGAGTTTAAACTAGGTAACAGAGGTCAAATTCCTGCCACAGGGTCTACTGGCCTGCAGTCGGTGCTAATCCAATATGTTCTCAGTCCCCTCTTTCCTGCTCTGTCCTACTCCATTGCACCACCACGAGCTGGTGTCAGATTTTGTTAATTCAAACCAATTGTTCGCCAGTTGACCAAGGGCAAGGAGCACTGTTTGCTGCACTGATGTTCTTTGGAAAGACCAGTCTGTTTGCTTGCATACCACTGCTTTTTTTTTTCAGAGGGTTGGATATAAAATCTAGTGAGGATACGTGTCGCTTCTTCTTGTGTATATTTACAGTTGTTAAGCTCATTGGCAGGACTCTGCCTGTTCTTCCTTCAGGTTCCGGGAGACTGAGAAACGTCGGTATATTTCTTATGGTTGCTGGGGTTCCCTTTGAGGATTTTCCATTCATTCTCTCAGTCAGTCAGTCATTGAATAAATACATAATGAATGCTTACTATGTACTCTGCTAAGTGCTGGGAACACCAGTCAGTGAGTGAGCAGACCCACGTCCCTGACCTCATGGAGCTTGCAGTCCCAGTGGAATTCATTTTGATGGTAAATTAAAAACAAGTTTAACATAAGTGTGGTCTGCCCTCGGCGGGGGACCACCTTGAAACAAAATGCCTATGTGATGTCCCAGTGCCCACAGTGACATCACACTGTGTCCTGGCACCACATGGCTTTTAATAGCAACTCAAAGGGCAGAGGTGAATGTGATTACAAACGATGCCTCCCAGCTGCAGCAAGGCCGAATGACCATGTGGGGCGGTGTTTGTGATGCTGAGAGCTGCATGTAGGGCCTGGGTAGGAAGGAGTGGTTGGAGAATTGAGTCATCATGTAACACCCAGCAAAACAGAGGGTGGGGAGATCACACTCAAAAGAACCAGACCACGGTGTAGAAATCTAATTTCAACAGTTTGTGTCAGATTAATTAATGTGACTCATTAGATTTTATTAGCTTTGTGCATTTGTTTGTATTATCAGTTATAAATTTGTTCTGATTTTATAGGTATGTAAGAGCTTAAAACACAAGGAATTTATAGCCTCCTAATATTTTTTAGGTTAGCCTGAGGGAGGCCTGAATAATTTGTTATTGTAAAGGAGGTCAGTACCATTATTCAAGTGCAGAAACATTGTTACAGAGAAAGCTTCTCTACAGGTAAAATTCTTCAGAAATATAAGCGGTTTAGAAAAACTAGTTATATCCTTGATTTATCAGAAAAAAATAAGAAAAGGTCCATGAGAAAAGTTGTAGTTATTGTTTTTACCAAAAGAATCCCTTCCGTGTCCTGTTCTGCAATCGTGAGCTATTGTTTTTATGTTAGTCATGACTGAGTTGTCAGCTTTTTAAATATTTCTCATTAATTCTCTGAAGAGAAAGAAATTACAGCAACTTCTTTCTTCCTTGCTGTGCCCCTCCACTTCCCAGCACGCACACACGCACACATGCTGGCTTGTCACGTCCGCTGACTGACTGGCGCTCGGCTCTCGTCTGTTCCAGACGTGTCCTCGTTACAGGCTCCTTTGCGTGTGTTGCAAGGTTTGTTTTAAAACAGCTTTTAGTATTCAGGGTAACTCGAGCCTGCCGGAGGAGCATTAAAGAGCAGTCATAAGAGATTACATCTCTGTGATCATTAGCATTTTCTGACATGTAGTACAGAGGATCCATCCTTCCCTTTCAGGTCCCAGGAGTGGGGACGGGACTGGGGAGGTGGCTCTCGATTGGGACCTGGCGTGATGCCCGTGCACAGAGTGCCTGCATGTCCATCCCCATTCGTCCCGTGCTGGCCAGACTTGTGTCTGCTGTCTCATCTCGTTGCATGTGCCCCTTTCCCTCTCAAAAGGATTGCATTTGGGCAATAAATTACAAGGTTACTTTAATTACACAGAACACTTTGGCCTCATGGTCTTACTAAATCCAAACAAAGAAGCAGTTTCACTGACTCAATGGAATCACTTATTCTCTTCCTTCACTTTCTCTGAACTATGTTTGAGTTTACACAATTGGGAGATGTTTGCGTGCAAAGATACGGCGGCATGTGTGTACCTGTTGGTAATGCCTTTTTGAGTAATCACAGCAAGTTTGTCATAGGAATGGCAGGGAGTGGTCACTTTGGAGCAGTGATTGAGCTTCAGCAAAACTTTTTGAACTGCGAGCTGGTCAGGGCATTTCATATCCAGGAGGTCAGTACCATTGAACTGGTACAATGAACTCTGGGACCTAAACACACTCTGCCTTCCAAAATTAAAAGTGAAGCCCTGGACAGTGTGGCTCAGTTGGTTGCTTGTCATCCCGCAAACCGAAAGGTCGCTGGTTCAGTCCCCAGTCAAGCACATGCCTGGGCTATGGGCTGGGTCCCCAGTCAGGGTGTGTATGGAAGGCAGCCAGCCAATTGATGTTTCTCTCTCACATCGATGTCTCTCTCCCTCTCTTTCTCCCTTTCTTCCTCTCTCTCTAAAATAAAAATACATGTAAATTAAAAGTGAAATTGCTTCATTATGCCTAGAACAGAGGTCTCATAGCCTGGGTGGGGCTCGGAAGTTTTGGTTGGAAGCTGCTCTTTTAGATGAGGATTTTGCCTTTGTCAGAAGCTTATTGTTTGGGGGTTAAAGCTGAGGCCTTCAGCCAGTGAGTGGGCTCAGATGGTGGTCTGTGGCACGAGACACGTGAACCCGAGACGAGGAAAGACCTCTGGTTGTTCTGAAGCTAGCTGTCCAGTTTGACCATGGCCCGGGTGTGATTCAGGTCCTGCCTCTCGCTCTTCAGCTCTTCAGTTTGATTCTGGCAACCCTCCCAGCGACCCAGGGGGAGGACAGAAGGGGCAATTCTCACACATCAGTTTTCTACAGAAAGTCATTTAGTAAGAAAGATGGTTGAATCAGTTCTGCTTATTTCATGGCACGTGTGTGTGTGTGTGTGTGTGTGTGTGTGTGTGTGTGTTTGGGTTCTCTCATTTGTCAGGCTGAGTGTTTTGTATTTCCTCGCATGGGGCAAAAGTAGATTTACAGTTGTGACTACAGGAAACACAGAGTTTATTTTGTATTTTTATTTATTATTATACTGTTTCCCATATGAACACCTGTCAATCTACGTTTGCCCCAGCCTGTATATTATTTTAACTCTGTGGAATGCATGTAGTCACTAGAAGAAAAGCTCCACTGGGGAGACACAGCTTGTTTTCCTCACCGGTCTGTTCCCCGTGCCTAAAACAACGCCTGGTGCTGAGGAGATGTTAAAAAATGATAGAATGAATGAATGCCACAGACCAAAAGTAGATTAGTTTGTACCAGGGGCTGGGGAGAGGGGGAAGGGAAATGGGGGTGACTGCTAATGGGTACATGGTATCTTTTGGGGGCGATGAAAATGTACTGGAATTAGATAGTGGGGATGGTTGTACAATTCTGTGAGCATACTAAAAACCACAGGATTGTTCATTTAAAATAAAGCATTAATTTTGTGGAATGTCAACCATATGCCATTTTTTAATTGCAGAAGCAAAAAGAAAAAATGAATAAATGATATGTCTTTTTTGTTGGTGCTTAATAAATATACCTTTTGAATGAATGAGTGATTGTTTGCAATTTCAAAACAGCCTAAGTGTTTCTCTCCAAACGTAGTGTGGACGTCACTAGTCTTATGGCTTGGTGTGTACCAACTAAGAACATTTGAGTTTAGGAAGGCTGCAGTTTACTGTGGCACCTGAGCATCTTGGGATTAGAGGGAAATGGAACAAAGTTTGGAGAATGTAATGGGGGTGTCTGGAAATGCTGTTTGGTGTGTGAGTCAGAGATCAGAGTAACTGCCTGTCCAGTGAGATTGTTTCATTCTAGCACTACCAAAGAAGACTGCGGTGTGATGATTTTTTAATGTTTTTTAAAATATTTATTCTTTGCTCCTGTTAAGTCAGTTTAAAGTCCCTATGAATCTGTTACCCTTCAGAAAGTTAAATCTGTCAAGACAGATCAATGCCATCACCTGAAATATCTGGCCATACGGTGACAACTGATCTGGACGGAGGCATCAGAATTCAGGGAGTACAGCCTCTTGCTACTTGCCAGCATGTGGTCAGATGGTCAGGGCACACGGCGAATGCAGGCTGTGGAGGTGGGGTGGCTGTAGATCTTCTCAGCGCAAGGTCATGTAGAGAGAATTCTGAAAATGCACCTCCCTGTATTTCAGGAGATTTTCTTGTTTTATCTTTTCTCTGAGGTAATAGATATGAATTAGTCAGAAGAGTGTTTACTCTTATATGAATATAAAATAGTATCATCTTTATTCTGTCTGAAGAACCGTGCTCAGAGACTATGACCTCCTGATCCGGAAAAGGAGTTTAAGGTGCTTTGGGTTTTTATGAAACTTTTTATGAAAGGGGAACATTGTCTCTTGTTCACATTATACTAATGAGCTCAGGAGCTTGCATCTTTTTTATTATTAAAATATGCGACTCTGTTGCACATAGTTATCAATTTTTCTTTTTGTGCTCTAAAGTGAAACTAAAGGATATCTAATTGAGCTCTAACCTTTACTGTTATTAATCATATTAAACACTTAGACTTTGTAAAACCAGTTTTAGGAAATACGCTAAGCCCTTTGTTTATATTACCTCATTCAATCCTCACAACAGCCCTCTGAGACAGGAGAGGGGTTGACACCCTATCTTAAAGTCACAGGTAGCTGATAAGCAGGAGAGCTGGTCAGACTATCTTCTCGTGAAAGGCTCTCACTGACCTCCTTTTGGACCCCAACAAGAGCCCTGCCGCTCCCATGTTCCAGACGAGGGAGCTAAGGCTCAGGGTCATGCCGCTAGTGAGGGACAAACCCAAACCAAAATCTTCTGCCCCTAAAACCTGGTGCATCTCTACAGAGTCACCTTAACCATAGTCAGCGGCAGTCCTAGGTGGCCACAGCCTGCACCCCTCTTGTCCTTCTCGGCACTTCCATGCAGAAGGCAGAGAGAGTGGGGTCGACAGAGTTCCTGACTTTATGGTAGTGCGGTGGCAAAAGAGTCCCTCTCTCTGGTCCTGACGAGGAGTCGGCAGATTAGACAGGAAGGCAGAGCTACTTCTCCCCTGAGACAAACTTCTAGTCAGTGTGGGAAGCTGGTCTTATATCCTGGGGGGACATGAAGACTATAATCAGATGAGACATCTGTAGACAGAGCAAACCTTCAACTTTGAAGCCCCCATAAAGAAATTCGCACTGGTCTTCCGGCTGTGCTCACTTCTCTGGTGAACACACTGGCTCTTACTGTTTTGGAGATCACAGACCCTTAGAGCAGTGGTTCTCACACTTCAGAATCCCCTGGAGGACTCGAGAAGACAGAGACTACTGGGCCTCACCCCCAGAGTCTCTGGTTTGAGAGGCCTGGGCAGGGCCTGAGAATCTGCATAATCCCACAGTCCCAGGTGCTGCCACACTGCTGCTCCCGGGCCTCACGTAGAGAGCTGGGTGGGAGCTCTACACCCTCTCCTCAGGCAGATACCAAGTTGACAGCGGGAGTTTACAAATTCCCAAACTCTGGCAAGCTGGTTTAAGAGCACTGATGAGCGGTTTGCTGTTGGAGGAAATTCGTGAGGATGCAAGTTACTGAATGATTTGAAGTTGGTTCGGTGAATCATTTAGAAACTACACTGAGCACATTGCAGGAGCAGCTCCTGGAAGGCCTGGGCGGGACACCGCCTAAGGGAGCGTAGCTCTCTAATACATGCAATTAACATTTAGACCAATTTTAATTGTGAAATATACATAACATAAAATTTGCCATTTTAACCATTTTTAAGTGCGCAGGTCAATGGCATTGAGTATATTCACGATGTTGTGCAACCATCACCGTCATCCATGCCCAGAATGTTTTCATCTTCCTGAACTGAAACTCTGTGTCCATTAAACAGCTCCACTTCCCTCCCACCCTAGCCCTCTGCAGCCACCTTCTACTTTTCCTCTCTATGAATTGGACTATTCTAGGTCCCTCATATAAGTGGAATCATGTAACATGTATCCTTCTGTGACTAGGGCTGATGTAGACTAATTTTTGAAGAAATGTTAAAACAGTTGTAAAATGTAGTAATAATAACCATAACAATGAATGGAATATAAACTAAAACAAAGCTTGAAGGGAAAATCACGGTAGAAAGCTTGATCTTTGCACTTGTAAGAGCCCTCCTTCACTGTCCGCTGCGATCTGAAACCTGTTTCTCAGTGCACTATAGGCCTGAAGCTACTTCCTTCCTTCCTTCTCCTGCCAGGTGAGTCTCATTCTTTGTTCTTACAAGAACCCTACATCCTTGGAGGCCCCCACGCTGGTCCGTTCACTTAGTTGCTCAGCACACGTGAGGAACCAGGTCTTATTCAAGGTGCAGGGACCTAGAGGGGCTCCAGAGTCCCTTTGTTTCCCTACACCCTACCCTCGCGGCCCCCAGCACACACCAACACAGCGAATGCCACACATTGGGAAGCAGAGAGAGAGATCGAAGGGAAGATAGGGCACTCTCCGAGCATTCCAGGCCTGCTTCCAGTGAGGCCTGGAATACTCAGAGAGTGAACTATGCTGTGTTAGGTAGATTTCCCAGGTGACTAAGCTCAGGACTTTAAATGTCTTTTGAAACTTTTAACCACGTTGATAGGAATCTTTCCATAGTGTATCAGTCCTTCCATGCCTTAAGCAGAATATGCCAAACATAATTCAACCTTCCTTCCATCACCGATGTCTGTGTTGGACTGTAAATACTGATTTGTTCCCTGCTCAATGGCTCTGAGCTGCTGTGTGTAATTCAGCTGCCACTGCTATTTCAGCCGTCACCTTTCAAGCTGTCTTTATATCCCTTTTTGATCCACTAGCTCTAGGAAGATCTAAGGAGAAAATCAGATATTCCAAGCTTTGAGCTTGGGCTAACTGGGCCGATGATGGCGAGTAACAGAAGAGAAACCTTTGTCCTTCAATCTCGCTCTCTACTTCCAGATGTTGAGCATCCCCTATTTTGTTGGCCATTGGAATCCAGAAACCCACATTTCCCAGCCCCACTTGCAGTTATGAGTAGCCAGCATGACTAAGTGTTAGTCAGTGAGATGTAAACAGAGCGCAGCACGTGGGGAGGGGATGTTCTTAAAGGATGGCATGCACCCTTCTCCCTGATGTGCTTGGGCATGGATGTGAGGGCTGGAGCCCCAGCTGGAGCCACGAGGAAGAGGAAAACACATTTGGGAAGGTGGAACAGAAAGCTTGAAGCTGTGCACTCTCACACAACCAGTGCAGTCATGCCAGCCATAACCTGGATTTTACGTGAAAAGAAATAAACTTATATCTTGTTCATTCACACTTAGTTTGTATCTTGGCTTTCTACTGGTAGCCAAGCCCCATCGTAGCTGACACGCAAATACATCTAATGAAAGTATTTAGATGCCTGGAAAATAAAGAAGTTTCACATTCATGGTTAAAAAAATTTTCAGCAGAGCCCAACCTATAAATAGGTAAAAACGAAGTGGTTCTGATTAGGTGGAGGTCTCCAGAGTCCCACTGGCTTAGCCTGCCTTCCTCTCACCCAGGACTTGGGGCAATTCCAATCATGAGTCACCACAGACCATAGCTTAAAACCTGGTGTGCGTGACCTTCAGGTGTCTTCTCAAACTTAGCTTCTGGGAGGTAAATAGAGCCATCCCGCAGACCACTCTGATTGTTGAGCTCAACTTGGGATGCCCCCTTAGGCATCCCATTATTATCATTCACCACCAGCCCTGTGGACCCTGAGTGTCTAAACCCTGTGTGGGTATGGCTAGATTTAGCCATAGGCTGGTGAACTTTTAGCAACTTCAGGCATCTGGAAATAATCTGTGGCCCTATGAATAAACAAAACAGACCCTTGACGATGAAGGGAGACAGTACCATCCAGCCATACCCTATATTGGGTGAGAGACAAGGAGCTAGGCTACCCTCAGAGTGCCGGCAATGGACATACAGTGGTACTTGAATCTGAGAGCCACTCACATAATTATAGAAAGAGTGACATAGCCCCACACACCCGAGTATAGGTTGGACTAGACAATATCAAAGGTCTTTGCCATTTTAAAAAACTCTGATTCTATTAATAGGCAGAAAGGCAGAAGTTGAGGACAATGTGGCTTTTCCTTAGCACGCTTTGAAGTTCCCCGTAAGTACAGATCCCCATGGAAACAAAACCAGAAGGGAAAAGAAAGGATATTTCAAATATTAAATGTTTAATTATTTAAATATTCATGGGAAACATTTATTTAAATATGTATTGAACACATTAAATATTCAATAAGTATTTCTTTGAGCTACTGCCTGCTTTGTGTGGAGCGTTACACCGCAGGGCAGAGGCAGCCTTGCGGACCTGGCCTAGGCACTCGGTGATGGCGTTCATGCACGGACTATCTGAGCCTTAGTTTCTCATCTTCTCGTTGCTCAGATTACCACTTCAAGAGTGAACTGTAACAACGTATGTACATAGAACCTGTATTTTATAGTTAATGGTGTTTGCAACATTTGTCATGAGCTGCGCCAGCCATTGTGTTCAGTACTTTAGATCACGTTTCTCATTTAGTCCTTGCAATTCAACTGTAGCTGTTGATACCCTATGGGGCAGGTGAGGAAATTTACGTGCAGAGAGGTTGGGTAACTTGCCTGAAGACCATCAGCGAGACATGAGTCTGGCCTCTTGTCAGGCTCTAAGGCAGTTTCCCCACAAGAGAGTGTTAAATGATGGGTTTGGGTAATGCCTGGCCATCAGAAGAAAGCTGAAAATGGCAGGTGGAAAACATTTCAGAACCCTTTGAGCTGTCAGTTAGATGACCCTGTCCCATTAGTGTTTTGCTCACCAAGAATCCCCAATCATGTTTTTTATTTACTTTAGAATCCCCAGTCAAATCATAATCATGTATTATAATTATCATGTCTGATCCTATTATATTCACCACAACCACCCTGTCTCCATAATGTCATCCAAATAACTTTGTCATTCTCCTTCCCTTCCCCCACCCCTTAATTCCTCTCACATTCCTTGGTTTGTCTTCCATCCGATGACCTCTTTCATGGGAAATAATAATCCAGGTATGTAAGGACCGTGTGTCCAAGGGCTGGTGGGACACTGGCCCACCAGAGGAGATGGGGACAGGAGTGTGTGCCCAGGTGCCTCGTGACTCCAGGTGTGGTTTGTGGAGCAGCAGCAGCACCTGGGAGCTTAATAGAAATGTCAACTCGTGGCCGTCACCCAAACCTGCTGCATCAGAATTGGCATTTTAATGACCACCCCCGCCCAGATAATCTTAGGCACTGAAGTGTGAGAAGCACTACCCTCCTCCATTGCTGCAGCCATGATAGGACAGAGGCAATCCTGGAGGCTGTTTACAAGGGGAAAGGACAGGCAGAACCTGTAGGAAAAGAGCCTGTATCCTGACTCAGGGGTGTGAAAAGCCCGGGGGAGGAGAGCGCCAAGGCTTCCTGAGCATCAGTAGGGAACATTTCTGGAATTTAATACTAGAAGAGCCAGCCCCTACATTTTGCACAGATGCACTAAAAAAACATATTCAGCCCAACATGGAAACAACTGAGAGCTAAGTAAGGGTTGAATATTCAAGGCCATGGAAGTCATTTAAGAGAGCTTCACTGAACTAAATTTCTTTTCTTAAATAATGAGTCCTTCAGGGACAAAAAAGAGTAGAAGAAACAAAAGATTTCCTTTTTAAAAAAGTAAGTGTGTATTTTGTGTGTTTGTTTAATATTTTTTTTAAATCCGTGCCCTCTTCTCTACTTTGGCTTTTATTGGAACCAATAGGAGTATGAAAGAATTGACCTCATTTGAAATTTTCTTGCAGCAAATGGTCAAACCTTTGTTTTCCACTCCATTGTTTTCTAAACTGGTGCATAAAAATAATGCTTGTGCTTCAGGCATGTTCTTGCAACATGAGCCTCCTGTAGTTTCCCGAAACACATGTTCCATCTATTCTCCACTTACACATGACCCTCGGCTCACCACTCTTTGGGGGGCTCCTTCCTGTTCTCTTTGCTCCCTTACTGATGATTGTTCGATAATTCTTATGATTATAATTCTTTGAATATTTTTGATGATAATTAGATGAGATCCCAGCATGTAACATATCACACACCAACTTTTTTCCTATCAAATCAACTGCGTATTGTCTATGCATGATGGTGTGGTTGTTGATGTAAAAACCAAATGTAGAAGGGAAAGGTCATGTTTCCCACAGATTAAAAATGACCAGGCACAGATAAGCACAAGTATGTGTATTAGCTACAAATATTGTGATAAGAAGGAAGAAGTGCATTTTATTGTTTAACTTTCAGTGGGTAAACTTTTGAAATGGAACAGAAGTGCAGACCCTTAGCTATGTATTTTAAATACTTTATCGTTGTAAAATACTATGATACGAGGAGGGATAGACACTGCAGGCAGGTTAAGGTTTTCTAACAGTGATAATTACTCTGCAGGATTTGAATGACTAGTAAGCTTCTTATATGGCATTTTATAACACTTCTTGATTGCAGGCAAAATGATAAAACCTTCTTTTGTATATAAAAACCTGCAGGCCCTACTAATGGACCACAGTCATATTTACAGTTTGCTTTTTAGGTTCAGGACAGTTTTAGTCTTAACAGCAAAAAGAAAAGCTTATGTAAGGAACCACATTCTTTGGCACAGAAACAGTAAGCTTTGTGGATTCATGTGAATAAAGCTATCATAAAATGATATGGAGGGACTTTATTTCCTGTTCAGCATTCTAAAATTTAGGGATAATCTAGGTGAATGGCTTTCTAATTATTGAAAATAATGAATGTACAAAAAAATCACTCTTACAAGCAAGAAAATGTAACCCAGTTAGAATGTATTAATTCTGTAAAATTAATTTCAGCGTTGATCAAGTAAAAGGACTGGTCACTGTCATTGCAAACACTTGTCCGGGCAAAGACAGGACACAAGAGCACACACTGCAGACCAGGCGTGCTGGCCCTGGGCATGTATTGTTAATGACAAATGTGGCCCTCAGCTTCGAGGGGTGCACTTACTTGAGCATCATATACATGAAGACATTTAAGGATATTTGTGAGCCATCTGTGTTTGAAAGAATAAAATGTTACTTCCCTGGGAGATTTTTGTGTTAATTGTGGATTCAGGAATCCACAGGAGAAATGTGAATACAAAAAGAAGAAGGCAGAGGAGGAAAAGGAGAAGGAGAAGAAAAGTAAAGAGAAGGAAAGAAGAAAAGCACACAGAGGGAGAGGGAAATGCAGTTAACCAGGAGGCATCAGGACTTCCAATGAGAAGCTCTGCCTTGAGAGCATTAAGGAAAATGGAGCCTAATAGGCTGAGTGTTCTGTCCTCCCAGAAGCATCACATGAAAGCTTTCACTGCCTCTCAGAGCTTGGAACAGAAGTACAGAGACCCTCCTGGAGTCATGCCAACGATGGGAAAGTTCAGATTTGCTCTTGACAAAACACTTTAAGCTGAAAGTCCCCAGCATTCTTTAGAACTTTGGTCTTAATGTTGAGTTTGGAACCAGATATGGAGATTAAAATGTGCAGAACATTCTCTGTGCTGTTTAGCTGCCTGCAGTGCATGCCAGGGAGCAGGACCCCACATTCATCAGGCACCCAGGCATGTCCCCTGCCTACCTGCACCTTGGAGAAGTGAGGAGGGGTGGGTGGGGCAGAAGCCAGGGGAAGCGTGTGTATGCACGCTTGGCTAGAAAAGGACTGATATGATTGAGAGACATTAGAACACAGTTCTCTGTCTGGAAATTGAGGGTGATTATTTCTCCTTCATTGTGTGCAGCATCCTTTTGAGATTGTTTGGGGAGGAATTTTGTCATACGGGAGAATTGTGATTAATGGCGAAGGCCCTGTAGAGCCAGCTGCATGCATGCATTATCCTCAGTTGCTTTCCCATCTGTGCACACAACACCACTCAGTTCCAGAGCTGCAAGGCCTTTAGAGCTGAGCTGGTTCAGCCCCATTATTTTAGTTGATGAACAAAGACCCTGAGAGGGCACAGCGCTTACCCAGCAGCATATAGCGAGTCAGCCCAAAGCCAGGACTAGCACCAAGGTTTCCTGTGTCCACAGATGCTTATTCCCCTGGCAACACAACACCAATCTGTCCACCATTCAGTTCAGCCCCTTGCTCTTGAACCTCACTGTATCTCACTGAACTGGGCTAATCCCTCAGGTTTCTAATATGGTTAAGAATTGTCCCTTTCCATGAGGAACTCATAGTCTGTGAGGGAGAGAAAGAGATTGATGGCACATCACACTGTTTTTAAAACTTCAGGACAGGTATGAGCACCAGCACAAAAACACAGTGGAAGAGTGCTTGAACCATATGTTTGAGCTGAGGCTTAAGGGACTGGCAGGGGTGAGTCCAGGGAAGAGAGGAGAGGGGGCCATCCAAAGCAGAGAACAGCATGAGCCTGTCCCCTGGGCTTTCCTCCCAGCCCACTTCCTTGTGCTCCTCTATTGAGAAGCAGTCTGATCTTCATCTTGGATGCAGGAACCTCATTTTTCTTAAAATTGCAGGTGGAGTAACTGAGTGTTTTCAGTTACTCGTTTCCTATTTCATCAAGTAGACGATTGACCCAAAGTGTTTGGAAGGAGAGAAATAGAAAAGCCAATCCCAGTCTGAATTGCTTGAATCTGATTCAGTCAGGACCTCAGATCTTTCTGCTCATGATTTTAGCTCTTTTTGGAAGCTACCTGAGTTTGGTGGGGGTGGGCACAAAATGAGTTTTAACTTTAATGTGCCAAAGACTGTCCCAATAACCTGATAGGCCTGGCTGAAAAGCATGGGCTAAATGAGCTAAGAAATGAAAGCTGTGTGCTAAGACCAACCCCCCACCAATTTCTCTGATGGCTTGTGCCTCAAATCCTGTCATGAGGGATTGTACCCCTCTGCAGAGTGTTCTAAATGCTTGTGAAAGAGGAGGGTGAACCACTTGGTGAGCATCCCCTTGTTACATGGAGCTGGCGAGCAGGGAAGTGAAAGAACAGAGAAAAGAGAAACAGAGTGGGAGCCCTCTCTGTTTGGGCCCAGCTTCATGCCATTTTTTCCCATGAGTGACAAAATCCAGCAACAAATATTGAGTGAGCATCTTCTAAGTACAAAACATTGGTCTAAGTGCTTTGGGAATATAAACAATGAAAAGAGCCCTAGCCAGCATGGCTCAGTTGGTTGGAGGATCATCCAGTGGGCTGAAGGGTTGTAGGTTTGATTCCTGGTCAGGGCATATACCTAGATTGTAGGTTCGATTCCCAGGCAGGGTGCATATGGGAGACAACCAATCAGTGTTTCTCTTTTTCATTGATGTTTCTCTCTCTCTCCCCCTCTCTTACTACCTACCTCCCTTCCCCCTCCTACCCCTCATGCAGTGAAAAAATGTCCTCCGGTGAGGATAAAAAAAAGATACTGCCATTCCCTCAAGGGTCTTATATTCTAGTTTAGGAGATATGACCCACTTTGTGACAAGGTTTCATGCCATATAAAGTAGAACTCTACTGCTTATTTATTTACCAGCCATTTTACTGTTGACAAATTGCCTTACCCAACCTGAGCTTCAGTTTCCTCATGTGTAACAAATGGGAGAGTTAGCTTAGAGGCATGTGGTGAGGTTACATGAGACGACCTATATAAAACATCTCACAGAATGCCCAGCATATAATACATGCTCAGTAAATAGTAGCTGCCATCATCATCATTATCATCATCATCACCATCTCAACATAGATCTTTAACAGGCAGATCAAACTTAACATGTCAAAAATATCTATTACTTTTCTCATCTCACTATCAGATTAAATGGCATCACCATCTAACTAGTTGTTCAAGCCAAAAACGTAGGAGACCTCACTGATTTTTTCCCTTTTGTCTTCCTTAATTTCCACTCATCCAGCAAGTTTTGTCTGTGATACTTCCGAAAATATCATGAGTTTGCCCATTTTTTCTCTCTCCGTTGCTACCACTTTGTTCCAAGGCATCATTATCCCTTGTTCAACTGCTGGCCCCTCCCAGACTCCAGGATCCTTTCATTCATCCTCCTGCTGTCAATAAGCTCCAGTGACACTGGCTGCCCTTCTGCTCCTCCTGTGTGCCCAGCCCTGTCTTGTCCTCAGAGCCTTTGCACTAGCTGTTTCATCTATTGGGAATGTCCTTTCTCCCTCTCCTCTCCCCAATAGCCTCATTGCTTGCTTATTTTTGCAAATCAGGTCACTGTTCAAATGTCATTCCCACAAAGAGGCTTCCCTGACACTGCCTCCTGATTCACCCCCTACCCAGGTTCTTGAATCACAGTACTCTGTTTGTACCTTCTGGAACATCTCCAAGGGTGCTGGGTGTGGGGAAAGTACTGGGCAATCTCACAGGATGTTTTTAGGAAAGGGCTTGGAAGTAGCTTATATCACTTCTGAGCATATTTCCTTAGCCTGAGTCTAGGCTCATAGACCCAACCTACCCACAGGGAGGCTGATGCCTGTGGTCTTCTTGAATGCTCAGGAAGAGGAAACAGTGTGGGGACATATGTCATTGACTGCCACGGCTTACATGACTGAGAGTCTAAGTGTGCAGTTTCATTTAGATACTCAACGATACCAGGATACTTTTTTCCTCTCTCCACCCCTGGATTCTCTTTAAGTTTGGCCACACTCTTAGGTAGGCTCTCCCTCACTGAAGTAAGACAAGTGCAGAAGCTCCACATCTTGCCACCTACAGTGTGGCAGACAGAGTCTTTCCTGGAAGCCCAGTAGAACTGTTCACTGACTCCTACTGGCTCACCCTTCCATCACACGACCAGCTATTATGATGAAGGGACTGTGACCTTAAACCAAGGTTGTGTTCTCCTTGCCTGGATTTGAGGGGTCAAGGAGGCGATTGAACCCCAGCTAGTCAAGATTAGAGGGGAGGTGGATATTGAAAAGTCTCTTATGGGACATAGGATGAATAGATGTCATTGGAAAAAAAATCGAGCATCCACTACAACATCATCCAATACTTGCAATGCTGACTACTCCCCAGATTAGTTCATCTCAGGATAAAGGACCACATTTTGGAAAGATTTTTCTTCTTAAGTTACAGCTGGCAGCAAAGGCCTCCACTAGACGTATATTATATAGCTATAATTACTTGTGAAATACAATATATGGAAACTCTTAGTTCTTTGATTTCTCTTACTCTAGCCTGATTTTTTGTTGACTAAGTATAAACCTAAGTGGCTTTATTGGAGTTAAATAAGTTTTCTGAGTTGTTGGTTGTAATGGGCAGCAGGGACTTCCCGTGCATTATCCACCTCTGCTGAGCTCACAGAGAATGCACCTATAGCTCATGATAAGGTTGAGGATAAGACTGAGTGGACAATGTGAGGTGAGAACAAGACCATTGGAGGACAAGAACGGGGGGTCACGGTGTTAGTAGGATTATCTACTTGTATACTGAAACCATCCAGGATTATGTTGGCAGGGAAGGACCCAGAACCCAAGGAATGAAGAGACTCAGAGGTGGTTGAATGACTGAAACAATGAGGTGCAGTGGGTAATATACAGTGTGATAAGGGGAGCGTCAAAGCTGAGGGGGTTTAGGGAGCAAGGAGTGATCCAGAGCAGCTTTGAGAAATAAGGAAGATACCTACTGCTCCTCCTCATCCAGGAAAACAAGGCTTGTGGTAAAGAAAGCTAGCCACATTTGAGAACCTTCCAGAAAAGCAGTACCTTCATGAGATCACCAGGTTGTGACTAGAAAAAGAAAATAAAAAAGAATGTTCAGCAAGAGCTTAACTTTGAGATCCTCTGCCTTGAAGCCAGTGTATCGGGAATTCAGCTCACGTATGGGCTGAATCAAGGCCGAACCTTGTGTCAGTCAACCTGAGACTGCCATCTGTTGATGATCCAGCTTTCCATTAAGTTCAGCAGATAGAGTGTGAGCAAAGCAGACATGCCTCCTACTCTCATGGAGTTTACAGTTAAGTAGAGGAGGTAGACATTAGTCAAATAATCATATAAATATCAAAACATAGACTTTGATAATAGAGATGTGCAAATGTTTGGAGCATAATACAGGGAGATCTGATTCTCAGCTGATTTTATGCAGTAGCTGCAGGAAGACTCTAGTTGTCAATCTGGATACAACTACTTGGTGCTTGGTGTTAACTGCTGCAACTGCCAAGCCCTGGAAGTATACTGATCTGTCTTTTTAATGGTTGCAGTATGCAGGCGGGGTGTTGCATGATGGCCCAAGCTGCTTGCCCCAGCAGAAGTCCTGTTGAGCAGTCACAATGAGATTTCAGGAGCTCCATGGCAACAGAGCAAAATTCATGGGCCAGGCAATCAGCCACTGTGGCAGGGTTCCATCCTGACAAGGCAGGCATGTCATCAGTGGGAAATCCAGAAACTGGCCCAACTTGAAAATGCTGAGAAAGGTTGCCTGTAGGTAGCACAGCCCAACCCAGGGCTCTAGGAGAGACTGTGTAAGATGAACATGAGAAAGTCACTTAGCTCCCATTCTGAGGGGTACTGGAGTGCCCAAGTGGTGACCAGAATGGGCTTTGGTACAGGGAATAAAACAGGAATCTTGTCACTAGAAGTAGGTCCTTGGTTTGGAACCAAGTCTAATGAACGGGAAGGAAGCCCATTTTTCAGAGCATGTGTACAGGTCAGAATGATCAAAGGGGTCTGTATACTGAGCCCTGGGTGTCAGTCAGATCAGAGCTCTAGAAGTCCCACCACCCGCAGGTCAGGACCGAGTTGTGGTGACCTGGCTGGGCTGAGCTGGCAGTTGGAGGTCAGATGGCACCACTGGGACCTGAGGAGAGATGCAGAAGCTGGCAACTAAAGCCAGGGCTTGTCCAGTCTTGAAAGTTCTTCCCCTCTCTCCAGCAGGCTTTGGCTCAGGCCAGCCTCCCGCCCCGGCAGGAATGGAGAAAGCCTGCACACACTCCTTGAACTGTGCCCAAGGCTGTTCTCTTCACCTCGTCTGCTTCATCACGGCACCCTGGCAGAGGACTGGGAGCAAAGAGCCGAGTCAGCAGACCTTACAGGCTATTATGGTTCAGCAACTTTTTTAGTCTTTAAATCTTTCCCCTCTGCTTTCAGTATTTTCAGGAACAGGTAATTTTGCAAATGGAAATGGACTAATTAGGTATGGTATCATCACTACCTGACAGCTATGTACTTATCTGTTTGCTGCCTGCCTCCCCTGAAAGAGTGCAAACTGCCAAGGGCAGGGGCTTTGTTTTGCTCACTACTGGGCCCTTCAGTGCCTGATCAATGACGTTCGACTGCGTGCAGAGGGAACAAATGTGCATAAATTCCCTGCTGATGGGTTTGGCTAACTCAATTCTGTCCATAGGCACATTATGCCCAAGTGAGGTCATTCACAACTTTAAGCTAGTTATCAGAGGGTTCCCCTGGGTGTGATAGGTGACTGACAACTGAGTCGTCCTGGACAGCAAATGACCACGCCTATGTTTTCCCGGCTACTCCAACAGTAATTCAGGTGTTTATGTCAATTTAAACTTTAACCCTCTTTTTCTCATTTTCCTACAAGAAAGGTGAACTTTGCTTCTTTGTATGTATAGCTAATGAGATGGATTTTATTTCATAGAAAGGGTATCATTTCATTGTTTTAATATGGACTCAGGTAAAGTTTGCTAAAATTTACTGAATGTGTACTGTGTGCTTGGCCCTATTCTAGCCATTTATATGTATCAGTTAATCTTTATAATAGCTGCACATGTTGTTGTTGTTGTTGTTATTCCTGTTTTGTACGTGGGGAGGTTAAGTAACTTGCCTCAACTCATACTCCTAATAAGCGAAGCAGCCAAGAGTATTCTTAACCACTAGACTACGTGGCCTTGTGAGGATGAAATGAGTTGGTATATAAAAGCCCTTATAACAGGGTCTGACACATGGTAAGCACTCAACAAATTTTACCTGTTTTCATCTGTCACCACCCTCTGGGGGCTCACAACACTGTAGAGCTGACAAGCATGGGTATGTATGCTTTATATATCTATATTTATATACATATTGTTTTATATGTATGAGACATACAAGGTGGGCAAAAGTAAGGTTGTATAATATAAACAAATAATATACTAATTAATAAATAATAATACAGGAATAAACTCTGTTTCTTGTACTCACAACTGTAAACCTACTTTTGTGCATATATTACATTTATATAATTATATATATATAATTAGATTTTTATTTGAGGTTGGTCAATATTTTCTTTCTTTGGCAGAACTTGGAAGAGGAGAGCCAGTGACATTAAATGAAGTTTATTTAACAAATACATAAGAAGAGAATGTACAGCCCTGGCTGGCGTAGCTCAGTGGATTGAGCGCGGGCTGGGAACCAAAGTGTCCCAGGTTCGATTCCCAGCCAGGGTACATTCCTGGGTTGCAGGCCATAACCCCTAGCAACCGCACATTGATGTTTCTCTCTCCCCCCCCCCCTTCCTTCCCTCCCTAAAAAATAAATAAATAAAATCTTTAAAAAAAAAAAAAAAAAAAGAAGAGAATGTGACTCCCTGCCAGAGAGATGGCCAATCTAAGTCCCTGAGAGGGGAGCATTTTATAAGTAGTCAGAGAATGGCTGATTACCTTAGTCCGTGCTTGTTATGTGCTGGACACTGTGCAAAGCACTTTACATGGATTATACCCTTGAATCCTCACCACATCCCTTCAAATTAGGCACTATTATCCACATTTGGGAGATGAAGAGATGGACACCTGGAGAGGCTAAGTGCTTGCCTAGGCCTCCCAGCGGACTAGCACAGACTTCAGAGCCAGCGCTTTCGGGGACTCCGCAGCACCAACCATTGTAACACGGGCTGAGCGGCGGTCAGCTGGTCACAGAAACTGCTGCTCTCTAAGTCTTTTTGTGAAATGCAGGGCATAGTCAGGATGGAAACCCTGCTATTTTTTTTAGCTACATAATTTGAACTCTTTTTCAAGGTGATTTTTTACATTTTAAATCCCATTCATTTGCTGGATAATTTTCTTGAGCTAGCTCTAATAACACCATTTCAGTATAATTACTTGAGATATAGGCGCTTAAGATAGAATTCTTCAGAACAGTGTCTGATTGATGGAGGGTAATTTTGTAGTGCAGTTATGGGTTTAAAATAAATCCCAGTTGTCAAAACCATTAATACCTAGGATTTCTATATAGGCTGGTTGTATGTGTCTTCATTCGTTTGCTTCATTCATTCATTCTTCCAGCAAAAATATATAGTGAGCCTACATAGGATCTGTTCTAAGCAAACATGACAGATTCTATCTTGCATGGATCTAAACTCACTTTTACTGCTAAGAGCCAGGGAAGCAAGCTAAGGCAGGAAATTTGAGAGGTGGGGGAGCGAAGTCCCCAGTGAGAAGAAGGAGCCCTCAGAGGTGGGGCTGATGAGATTAAGGCCTGCATGGGCACAGCCTGAATGGGAAGGAAAAACCCAGTGTGTCAGAAGTAGAGAGGGTTTCAAAGGAGAAAGCAGGATGCATCCAGGGAGGAAACTGGGCAGAGACTGGGGAGGCATGGTAGGAAAGCAACATGATCCAGAGCAGAGTAACAGGTGGCATCCTCAAAATCTGCAAGAATGCCCATTTTATATATTTATCTCCAAGTCTGAGATAGTTTAGTAGACTGGCTAATGCACCACCAACTCTTTGCCTTTGTCTGATTACCAGAGGTGGAGAGCCCCAGTCCTGATAGTGGGAGTGCTGTTGAATTGCACCAGAAACAGGTCAGCAAGCGCAAGATTTCACTTCTGTATTGTACACTTAAAATTTTGTCAAGAAGGTAGATCTCATGTTAAGTGTTCTTACCACAATTAACTACAACACATGATTTCAGTTCTTTGTTTGGACCCCAGTGGCACGTAAAAGCAGAGCTTAGTCATTAAAGAGCCTCCCACTGCTGGCTTATCTCACTTCGTATCTGACAGGTTGAATCAGAAAACAAAGTGTGGCTCTCCTAGACCAGTCTGTTAGCTGCCCAAGGGCACTTAGAATATGCACATACCTGTTGGCCAACAAGGTAGCTTCTCCTTTCCCTCTTGTGTAAATAACTTGATAACCACAGAAGGAATTAGTGACTCACACCTTTTATAAGAGTCACACAGAAGGGCAGCACATTGGGTCTGCAGCCAAGAGCTATTGGAGTCCCAGAGGACACCTAATGTTGGCTCTCAAGCCGGGACTCCTTTACCAACCCATGGACCCTGCCTGGTGGATCCCTATTTTGCAGATCACCTCCAACTTTTCTGAGAGAGAAGCCGGACCTTTGTCCTTATCCTCAAATGACCCTCAAGGAAACCAAGTGTCAGTGAGTGAAGTGGCTGACCCCTGCTGGGGAGTAAGAGGTGGGGCTTGTGTTCAGGTCTCTTGCTCCAGGACAGTAGTGAACTCTCTCTCCCCTGCTTATTTCCTGGGACATTTTCAGTAAGGAATCTTCTTGCTGCAGAGGCCTCCCTCCATTCATTATTGACTGAGTGCCTACTGTGTGCCAGGGGCCATACTAAACTGGTCATGTCTTAGCCTTCTTGTTCAGAAACCAAACTTCAAAAGGCCAGCTATGAAAGTGTTGGAGTAGGGAAGTTCCATGTAGACAGCCCTCCACCCTCACCCCAAACACACCTGAAGACAGTATACTTTCCTAACAAAATGATTGGTCCCCTTGCCTCATATAACTTCTCTCAGGGAGACAGGACTCTTATTTCCTGTGCTCACAGAAGTGTGATGAGCTAAGCTTTCTGGATGCACCAAGGTAAATGTCAGGGATGTTTTCTCAGTGAATCTGACTGGCTGATCTTATTTTTACTTGCAACGGAAATAATAGCCATGACCAGGCTAACATATAATCCCAAGGTGAGGAAATTGCAGGGCAGGGTGAGGGGAAAATGCATTTTGACACTCTTCCTCTGACTGATACCATTTGTGTGGCCTATTGTGAGCCTGAGTTTGATTTAGGTTGGATATGCCAGGAAATTACAATGCCAGGAAAGGGTGTCTGGAGATGAAGCCATTCCCAGGGTGGTTCAGTGGGGCCACTGACTGGGGCCATCTTTGATCTCTGTCACCTGCTGTTCAGGAAATGAGTGACTATCAATTATGTAAGCTATCAAGGCTCATAGAAGCATGTCAAAGATGGATCCAGGTCAGAATCCTCTTCAGGAGTCTGGAAAAGCAATTCAGCTCTCCAGTTTAGGGACAACTATCCAGCTCCTAATGGGCCTTCATTCTTATTTAACTGTTTGAGAACAAGCCCAGGATGCTGCCAAGGTGACACGGGAGGGATATGTGAAGCATGTGCAGTGGGAGCCAAAGGCACTTTATACGGCCCACAGGACTCTGTAGGTTCAGTCAGTACGTGTCATGTGGCACACCGCTCGGCGGAGTGAAAAGCATTTCACGCTTTTGGTTTTTCAAAGGAGTCCTGTCAGCAAGTTTCCCAGGGCAAAAAATAACTGTTCCATAGTCGAACTCCACTAAGAGTCCTGCCCAACCGGATAATGTGATGCCACTGTGAGGAGGAATTTAGGGCTTTGCTGGAATAATAGGATACTAATCACCGCCAATAGGATTGGTTGATGCAGGTCGGGAGGCTTGGTCATGACCACCAGTGTGTTGATTTTTCCCCATCAGGGAAAGTCTGTCTTTCTCAGTGCCTGTTGTCTGTCCCCAGGTTACCGTCTATCCTGATAATGCCAGGTAAGGAAAAGTTTGAGCTCTGGTGCTCTGGTCAACGGGAAGGTTGCCAGGGCTTAATTCAAAGTAAAGGAAACAGTATTTGAGTGTAAACTCATGTAGGCATTGTGCTAGAAGCTTCCCCAGCCAATGCCCTTGGCTGACATTGCTAACTGACAACATTCACCATTCGGCCTGGATTCCAGCACAGAATCTGCACCAAAGGGCTACGGCAGCCATCGTCAGTCACCGGGGTGTGGCAGGCCAGATAACACCCTTGTGCCATCCGGGTATTAAAGTTATTTTCTCAGGGACAGAGACCCCAGTTGCTCATCTCCTTACTTGTGTTTGGCTGTATTTGCTGCCCAGTAAAGGTCTGTTTTTAAACAAGGACTTGCATTTTGATAACGGGACCGACCCACTGGTGGATGTGTGTATGTTTTCTTTCTTTTAAGGAAGTGGGGGGGGGACTCCATTAGGGCTACAGACAGCCCAGCTCTGGGTCAGAGGCTGGCTGATAGGCAGGCGCATATACCTGTAAAAACCACTCAACAGCTAATTGGCTTTTGAGAAGTAGCTAGAAGGAGGAACAATCAAATTAGATCTACTCCCAAATTGGTTTTTCTTGTTTTTTCTCTATTCCTTCCTCCTTTCCTACCACTCACTTACCTCTCCCTTTCCACCTTATTTTAGTTATGATATATTTACAGGAGTCAGGGAACATGCATTGATAGAAACCTACAACTTTTGGGGGAGTACCGAGACAGGTTTGGCAAGATGCTTGAGGGCAGGGGCTCATAGGTCATGTCTGGGTTTGGTTCTCCACCCTCTTCTCTCACTAGCTGCATGACCTCGGCCACATGAACTTCTCAAAACCTCAAAATCTGCAGCAGTAACACAGGGCTAAAACCAGTGTCATTTTATTGTGAGGACAAAAACACGATTTTCCTGTTACATAGATGATTATACAATATAGGCCCTGCTTATCCTCTAATTGAGGAATTAGATTGGTAAAGAATAACTGCAACAGAAAAATAGAGATATTCCTCCTATATTGGCAAACTCCATAAAGCAAACTGATACATGAGAGCCCATAATCCAGGGGACGTGGTATTCATCCCATGGCCTCCGTGAGTGATGATCCAGGCTTCCTCGGGAATTAGTGTCACTCCTAGAAGAAGATGCTGCTCCAAGTGTAGCCCAGGAGTGCACTTCATGTGACTTTTTACATCATTGCCCCAGTGTGTAAACCATGCTGGGCTGATGCTGGCCCCAGCATGATGGGTTGGAGGTGGTGGGGGGAAGACCCTTAATATTGAGCTGCATGTTATCAGAACACTGCATTTTTTTTTTACTGATGCTTGGGTTTTCTCTTAGCTGTACCCTTTTATCTACAAAAAGCTCACTGACATTTCTGTAGAAAATCAAACTCAATAATTGCTGGAACTGTTACCTAATCTTTTTTAACCCATTGAAAGGATGGTTCTCTATAAAGCAGTTTGACAGCCAAAGGTTTCTGATTCATTCATTGACTCATTGATTCATCCATCTCTCCATCTATCCACCCAACAAACATTTAGTGCCTACGATGTGCTCATTACCTGGGTACAATGGTATACATAAGGACAGAGTCCCTATCCTCATGGAGCTATATACTTTTTGTGAAGTTCCCATAAAATTGCAACTATTAACATGCAAATATCCTATGGTAGCAGGCAAACTGCATGTGCTAAACTGAACTCTATCTAAAGCTAAAAAGGGAAGATCAGAGAAGGTGCCGATGATGGCCCAGGGAAGGGGCTCCCTGCTCCCCGTAAAATCCACCACGTCTTCCACATAATCATATGGACAACTGTTATGGACCATTGATTTCTCAGTCTTTGTAAAATATGAATGAAAGGACTCTTAGAAACTTTGCAATTTTTTTCATTTAAAGTACATAAACTAAATAAAACCAATGTGCTTACTGTCACCCAGATTGCCACCTTGAAGCCCTTCTATCCAGAAATTCTGGTAAAATTTAGATAGCAGAGAAATCAGTGAAGGGGAGAAGACTCAGAAAACCTTAGGCAGGGGATGGTCTGTGAACTGAGCCTCAAGAGATGTTTAAAATCTTGGCCCTAGCTACCCTAGGCTTGCCATACATAATGAGCACAGGCTGATGAAGAAAACCACTGTGTGACCAGGCGTGCCCTGGCTTGAAGCGCTGGGGTCTGTGGGAACCCAGGAAAGGCTTTGGTTGATGGCGTCTGTGACTCTGTGATGGAGAGGCAGCAGACCCATTGCCTCTCATGCTGTGCTGGGCCTTGCTGCAGGCCCCCTTGGCACTGTGGCTGGGATATGCCAGTTTTGCCTGGTTGATTTAATTTCTCACTCTAGAGGAAGAAAGTGCAATTGATGTTTTCTAATTTGTCTCCAGACTCCTTTAACAATTACCTTTGGCACAGCAAATCTGAGCACTTTACTTTGGATCAGCTGGGATTTCTCCAGCTGGGTCAGTTTTGCCGAGTGCCTGGGTTGCTGCCACACCAGGGTGCCATGGTGAAGAAGTCCAGAGACGTGGTTCCACTGTGTTACATTGGACAAGTCATTTAACCTCTCTAGGCCTTATTTTTAGCATCTAAAATACTAACAGCTTAAATTCAAGTTCCCTAAGTAATCATTTAAGTGGCTAAAGGATGAGCATTGTTTACTACTCATGCATCTTCATGGTCAATTCCATTTATGTTAAGTGGTACTAAGTTTTCATAATAATGATAATCGTGTCTTTAAAATTTTATCTGAGTAACATTTTCCTCATGTTGGTCAAAGGGAGCAAACTTCAAGTTATAGGATGAGTAAGTTCCGGGGATCTAGCATGGTGACTCTAGTTAACAATACTATGGCATTGGTATTTACTTGAAAGTTGCTGTGAGAGTTAATGCTCTAATGTTCTCACTATAATAACAACAAAATTATAGTTACGTGAAGTGATGGAGTGTTAACCCCATAGAGAGGCTACTAACCCAGACAAGGAGTCCCAGCAAGATCACAAGAGGAGGGACGCTTGAACTGGTGGGGCAGGAGTTGGCCCCAGGAGAGACGAAGAGGATGGGCTTTCTAGAATGACAGCCATGCACACGAAAGGAGTGGAAGCTGGGGTGGGTATGGGTATTCGGGCCGCTTGGAATGATTCCTTCTAGCGGGAGCTTCAGGTGACTAAAGAAGGGGTGGGTGCTCGGACAAGGAATAACAGTGGCAGCGCCCTTCTCTGAGTGCTCTCAATGTGCCGGGAGCTCTCGGTCCATCCTTGCATGTTACTTTATTCCGTGGCCATGCTATGAAGAAGTGGCAAGACAGGATTCCGCCCAGAGCACCCAGCTTCCATGCCTGAGCTCGTAGCTCTGCCCTGAGGTTGGAGCAGTGGGCAGCGGTCCGGTCATCGGGGCCTTATTTTCCATGTGAAGCAGCTTGGATGTGGGGCTGGGGAGAAACTCAAAACATGAGTTATAACAGCCCCAAATGGGAAATATCTCTATTTTCCTATAGGAAAATAATTAAGTAAAAGAGCTACGCCTGTTCAATGGAACATTGTGCAAGCATTAAAATGGTGGTTTTCAACACTAGGAACATGGAAAGTTTTTAATGTAATATTTAGAACTTTTTCCAGTACAAAACTGATAGATGTTCATTGTAGAAACTGGATAATTCAGAAAAGCGATTTAAAAGTAATCCTGCCATCCAAACATAAGCACTGTTAGTATTTTGGTATACTCCTTTCCATCTATGTGTTTGTGTGCACACACACAAAGATTGGGGTTGTAGGTTATACAGTTTCATACAGTATTTGTATGTATTAACATTATTTTAAAAACATTTTCCATGCATGCCATTAAGTATTCTCAGAAAACACAGACTTTAATGTCTATTTAATTCATTTTATAGACAAGTAATTACTTAAATGGATAGAACACAATAAAAAATTGTGTGGACTCTGTGATTACAACTGTGCAAAATTGGCCTAAGAAACAGATTAATAATGTCGGGGTTATAGACTATTTCTCCTTTTATTTTCTCTAATGTGGTTATTTTCATGACTTAGTTTTAGACATTTTTTTTCACTCCTTGGCATTAATTCATTCAACAATGAAAGTTTTTTCATCATTTTATAATTGACAAAATGACCAATTAACAAAAAAAATTGTGCTTCTGTTTGACATGCACCCCTGGGTTTGGAAAAAGGAAGAGGGAAGGTGACAGGGAAACCCTCATCTGTGCCCTTTCAGTGTTGCTGTTCTGCAAGCATAGTGTGCTGATGGCGCGGCCCCAGAACAGCGGGGAGCTAGCTGTGTTTCCACACGGCACTCTGAGGCGGCCTTACAGTGCTCATGGTCTCACTTTCATCTGAGAGTCACAGAATTATTTTCTCAATATCAAAAGTAATAAAACCTAGAAGAGACTTGTTTTATTAGGCTGATATTGTTCATGTTGATTTATTGTCAATGTTGTTTTTTATTTCTAGAGAACATAGTCACAAACAAACCAAAAGGGAAAATTGAGATTCTAATCAGAGGCTCTGACAATCCATAGCTCTGAGAGTGAAATGTTCTTGAATTTATCGCCTATTCATGTTTGTCTGTGGCACCTACCACATTATGTTGGGAGAGAAATACAGCTCTAGCCCAAAGCGGCAAGGATATAATTTGCTAGTTGGGTGAGAGGGGATGGGAGGAAGATGGAAGGGGGGCTGCTCAGTCGAAGCATCTCCAAAAGTTCCTTGAAAGAACTACAAGCTGATTGGAAGGTAG
Organism: Phyllostomus discolor; assembly: GCF_004126475.2. Taxonomy (NCBI): domain Eukaryota; kingdom Metazoa; phylum Chordata; class Mammalia; order Chiroptera; family Phyllostomidae; genus Phyllostomus; species Phyllostomus discolor. The sequence continues at coordinate 167,076,505 of NC_040905.2, read as the reverse complement.
GGTTTTTTCCCACTACAAAAGAATTTAGTACCCTTTTAGGGATCCGTTCTCTTATGTATTGTATCTGTTTATAAATCTCTAAATGTCAGAAAAACAGAGACCTGTTTAAAGGGGACCAAAAGTATTTTTGGGAAGCCACTTTGAATTTAAGTGAAAGGATAGATTATAATATTATAAACTGTCTCAAACTCATCCAATAGCACAATGAGAATGTTCATATTATCATAATTGTGTGTACCCTCAGGCCCCGGCCCATATTTCCAGCAGCGTCCCCCGAGTGCCTCCTCCCCTCAGACCGGCACTCTCCTCCAGCTGCAGAAATCCATGCGTCCAGCCTCCTGAACCCGCCCTGCCGGTTGCCACCAGAGTGCCTTCGCACAGCCACCGCCTCTGAGCCCCACCCGTCAAATACATCTGGAAAAACATTCTTCACTCTTCACAGCCTAAGGAAGATATCCATTTTTCCAGGATGCCTTCCTTTAACTACCCCAGATAATAACCTTTGCATTTTCTCAGGATTCTTTGAACTTTGAACTGTTGCCCTTATGACTTGACACTTTATCTTTTCATTCTTTTGTCACAACTGTCTCCATCATCAGCCACTAGAGGTTGGGGCTTGGGTCTCACTCTCATTTGTGTCCTCACTGCCTGGCACATAGTAGGCATTCAATGTCTTTTATATTAAACGCATCATTTCATAAAGCAAGTGACTCATTAAAATGTGCTAAGGAGCTCCTAAAACCTGGGCAGGTTCCCACTGGCCTGAATGTGCCTGCCCCATCCCCCTCTTACTAGAAGGAGAGGCAGTGAGTTAAGTGCTTTCTCAAGCTTCTCAGAACCCTGATTAATATTCTCTGATTCTCTCTCTGAGAGCACACTTAAACCTCTGCCTCAGTTCTGACCTACCTGGCAGGGGAACAAGAATGTACAGTGTCGCTCACCCACAAGGAGGATTGCATGCCTGGCAATTTGATTTGATTATTTCTGGAGCTTGATTCAAGTTGTTCTTATCTGTCTAGGAAGGAAAAAAAAGACTCGAGTAAGTTTCTTAGCCACTTTTGAATCAGTGTTATTCCAGAAGAAAGCAGGAGAATTTTTTTCTATTTTAAGCCTGGCATTCACCTCTACAGCAGAGTTTTGTTTCACAAGAAGAATGTTAAGTCCAGTGAACAAAGCTCTCTGTTTTCTGTGTTAGTAGAGATTTCTGGTGTTGCCTCAATGACCCTCGGTAATCATAGAAATATATGCAAATATTTTTTAGGGTTTCTTTCCGCCCAATTGAAATTTTGGGCTGGATAATTCTTTGTACGGGGTCTGTCCAGTGCGTTGTAGGATATTTTATACTGTATGGTATCCCTGGCTTCTATCCACTAGATGCCCATAACACCCTGGCACACACACTGTGACAGTCGAAAATGTCTCCACATACTGACAGATGTCACAGGGAGTGGGGAAGGACAAAATTGTCCCCAGTTGAGAACCATGGCTACACACATAGACACACGCAAATATATACATAACACACTTTCTCACACTCATATAGCCTCACCACTTGGCAAGTTCTGCTTGTCTTTCATTTCTTTGATGAACACCACTTTTTTTAGAAATACTTTTCCACTTCGGGTGATTCACGCGAAGGCTAAGAGAAGGCTCTGGATCTTCCTCTATGAGGTGTTTTTTCTCCTTTGCTGAAGTGTTATCACAGCCGACTCTGACTGGGAGCTCTGAGAAATGAGAACTCTCCTCGGGCACGTGGGGCATTCCCCGGGAACCCCAGTGCTTCCTGTACGTGAACGACGTGGGTCTTCTCCCGCGCAGACCTCGTGGTCGCCCCTCCCACACGGGGGTGTACAGCCAGCCTGCCGTGTGCCATTCTCTTGCTTGGTGTGGTGGTTAAGCACTTTTGGCAAAAGGTATAAATGCACTATTTGGAGCGGGCGCGGAGATTTTCTGAAAGAGATGAGTTCAGGAAGGGAGAGGGAGACGCAGCCAGGGCAGCAGCCCTCCCTGGATTCTCAGCACAAGCCCAAGGTCTCCATTAATTCTCATGCCTGTGCTTCGCTGAGGGATGCACCTTCCCCCCTGAGCAGGCTCCTGGGGCGGAGATGCCCAGAGCCGGGGGTGAGCAGCGCATTCCCACAAGCCCACCTGTTAGGAATCACTGCGTTAATCAGACAGACACCAGAGGGTGGAGTCCAAACCCAGCTTCCAAGTTAATGAGGAACGTTGAAAACTCAAAGATTAGTAGTTCGAGTTCCGTGAATGACGACGTGGTGGGTGGCAGTGGAGGCAGCAGGAATTGTCTTAGTGCTGGAAGAAGCTGGGCCTTCCCCTGTGTGGGGGCAGTTTTCCCTGTGGGGAGCACCCTTCTCCACGTGTGTGGCAGATGTCTGCTGGGCCTCCCACAGCCCACTCCAGTGTTGTTTCTTCTATGGAGATGGGTGGTCCCTCCTCTGGGTTCTGTTGCCATATACAGAATCCAGTACATACGTGCTGAATCATTGGATAATTCCATACAAGGATTCACATCTTTTTAATATTATAGTAAATGGTCATTATAAAATAATTCAGAAAGTACTGATGTATATAAGCCATTCAGTGTTGAGCATTACCTGCTCATCATTCATTTAGCGGATACCTCTTGCACTCCTACTGAGTGCCAGGCATTGGTCAAGCAGCTGGCAGTGCAGGAGGGAACAACATGGCCCATTTCTGCCCTCACAACCCTGACATGCCAGCCCAGGAGGCAGCCGGTAAACAAAGAGCAAACACCTGATGTCAGATAGTAATGAATGAATGAACAAATAGTAAGGAGGGCAGGAGTATTTCGAGTAACGGTGAGCTAGGTGGACCTGGCGGTGTCTGAGTCAGGCTAGGCAAGGGAACATCTAAACAGAGGCCTGAACAGAGAACCCTGCAGCTGGGGGCCAGCCATAGGGTTATGGGGGAGGGTTGCAGGTGGGGGGAACAGCAGGTGCAAAGGCCCTCAGGTGAGAATGAGAGTGGTGTATTTGAGAAACAGAAAGGAGTTTTAGGAGATGAAATCAGGCAGGTAGTTAGGGCCAAAATCATGCAAAGCTTGATTTGTCATGTAAAGAGCTGAGATTTCTTCTAAGCAAGATGTAAAGCCAGTTAGCAGGAAAGTGACATGATCAATATATAGCTCTCAGAATCGCTTTCAGAGCATTTGCATCATTCTTGTTCACCCAGCCTTTCTCAATCACCAGTATTTGCTGGGCACTGCCCCAGGTACTGGGGAGTGGCAGGCAAAGACACAGCACACACCTTCAGGAAGCGTGCGGGCTAGGGTGAATCCACAAGGCAAACGGAGGGCTGCCGCACACTGAGTTAATGACATGACAGCCAGCACAAGGAGGGGCTGCAGGCCCAGGACAGTGGGACCCAGGACACAGTCACAGGCCACTTCCCAGAGGGGCATGTTGTCGATGGCGTTCCTGATCTCTTATAGAAGCCCATGTGTGTGCTGCTATGGGGATAGATAACAAGGAGACTTTCTTCATTCTGGGGGACTGAAGGGGGAAATCTTTCAGGAAAGGGTTTTTCAGCTGCGTTCTGAAAGATGAGCAGTAGCTAGTCAGGCCAAGAGGTGGGGCAGAGTCCAGATAAGGGCCTGCTACCCAAGCAGGCAGAGACAGCCTGAGCAGGAGCAGGAGCGTGGTGAGAGGAAGCTGAGCTAGTCGGTGGGGTCCAAGGCACAGTCCTTGCAGCCACTGTCAAGGCTCAGGCTTTACTCAGAAAGCCTTGGGAAAGACAAGCATTTTAAAGAAAAGAGGAACATGATTCGAATTGCATTTCAGAAAGATCGATCAGGCTGGCTGCACGGGGGAGAATGTTTTGGACGAGAGCAAGGACGGGGAGGAGAGCTAAGCCGTGGCCTGGATGAGAATGGACATTGTGGGTATGGGGCACAGTGGTAGATTGGAACCCAGGCTGCGACATGAAGGGTGAGGGATAAAGGGTACCATTGAGAGGACCAGGGTGTGCTTTGGAATGGCAGGTACCAGAGGTATTTACCGAAATAAATAATATAACATGGAAGAAGTTTGATGGGAAAGAAAGATGATGAGTTCATCTTGGGGCAGTTTGAAGCAGCTGCGAGGTGATATCCAGTAGGCAATTATATATTCAGATATGAAGCTCCACAGGGAAATGTAAAGAGGGACAGATCTTTGGGAGAATCAGTGTGCAGATACATCATGTCATAGGAGTGCACGCTGTCACCCAGAGAGAGTGGACAGAGAGCAGTCAGGGAGGAACACCCATACTTAAGGCCGCCTAAGGGCTCGCCAGATGCGTGTTGAAATCTCAGGCCCAGCACACCTCTTCTAGCAGCACTGGCTGAGGTCCCGGGTTGGGGTGGGGGCACCCCTGCTAACGGGAAGGCCCGTAAAGGTGGCCTCCAGGTGATAAAGAGCTGGGCATCTGCCTGACAAGCATTTCCAGTATCTTCACATTTCAGTTGTTGGCTTTTGTGAGTGAGGAACTAGTGTTGTTTTGTGTTTCTTTCTTCAGAATTAGAAACAGTATTTTAGAATATTTTCTTCTCTTGGCTTTATGCCCATACTGTATGAGGAGCAACAAAGGAAGATGTGCTTTTCTTTCTTTTCTTTTCTTTTTGTACACATTTGAGCTGCAGTCTTCTTACTAAGTTCCCATTAGCAGTATTTCAGGGGTGGGGAGAGGTGGAGGAGGTTAGAAATGGGTGAAGTGTGTACACTTCCAGTTCTAAGGCAAATGTTCTGGAGATGTGACGTGTGGTTGGTGACTGCAGTTAACCATATTTTATGTTTGAGAGTTGCTAAGAGTAAACCTTAGAGGTTCTTACCACACATTTACACACACACAACTTGTAACTTTGTGAGATGATGGGTGTGTTAACTAACCTTATTGTGGTGATCAGTTTGCAATTACATATATCAAAACAGTACCCTGTACACCTTAAACTCATAAACATTGTATGTTGATTAGATATCAATAAAGCTGGGGAAAAGAGAAATATTTCATATGGCTAGGAGAAAAGCAAACATCTAGTGACCCATACAAACCTGGGCAAAGCAGAATTGATCACTCTTTGTAAGACTTGATTGTGATCATATTATTTATTGATTGCTGAGAATGAGAATTGACTGCACTTCACCTTCTTACAGACACTTGCTGGAGTCTGTATGGATGTTCTCAATATCCCATGCACTGCCAGGCACCTTATTGTATAGTAAGTCCTCACTAAATCTTACTCACCATTATTTTATTGTTGTTTTGTCATTATCACTCTATTGTACTTGCATGCTTGGCTGCCAGTACTCCAGATGGGGCCTAAGGAAAGGATCTTGATAGTTTTGTAACCTTGGGACCAGCGAAGTCCTTGGCACGGGGTAGAAATAAAGTATTTTATATTGTAGTCTCATTCTTTGATTATGTTTGTACTCTTTTCTCAATTGAGTGTAAGATCCAGGAACATAGGAACAATGTCTCCTGCTTTTCCCAAAAATCCCAGCCCTGTTCCAAACACATAGTAGTTATTTACTTGTATTTATTTAAAAATTGAGAGATTGAAACCATGAGTTTCACTTCTGTGACTTGAAAGTGAGCAGAGGGGTTGCAGACACTCTGTGACCTCCCACCCCAGCAGCAGAAGCAGAGTCAAGCCCGCCTTCTTGAAATGCACATCCACAGCCTTTAACAATGATGAGAAAATGGGCCTTTTACAATTCAGACGTGTTGCTGTCAAAAGTGAAGACATACTCTTTGTTTTTAAATATTACTCTTTGATCAGGGTATTAATATTCATAAAGTTCTTGAAAGGAGGTTGCTGTTAGGTGTTAACACGGGTACAGTGGTTCCTGGGTTTCACGGCGCTGCCATGGGGATGAAATTGTGCTTCCACTGCTCTTCCCAAGAACTGCATTAGCCGTGAGTGCCATTGTCCCTTTGCAGGCTGGTGCTCCTGAAACCGAGAGGTGTTAGCAGAAGGACAGAAGCCAGGCGTGGATGCTTGGAAGGGAGCTCCTGGAACCCAGAGTTTGGGGGTTGCATTTTGTGTGTACTTTATCAGGTGAATGTCACTGGGAACAGAACACCACCACCAGAAAACACTCCCTGGCCGTCTAATGAATGCCACCATACACACTCCATTGAGAACTGAATTTGTTTTCAAAGTGGGTAGCTTATATTTCTTGACATTTTATCCCAATGACTTTTACATTCACAAAAGTCAGTGGGTGCTATGGAAATAATCAGCCTCTGGTAAGGCTAGAGACCTCCTGTTCTCTCATACTTCTTGGAGAAAGCTGTCCATCTGAGTGTTAGGAACTGCAGGACTCAAAGCAGTTCATCTGGAAGGGTTTCGTTTCTTCAGAGTGACCTAAATCTTGACAGATGGGTGGACAGACAAATCTCTCTGGCGATTTGTAAAAAAATTAAAACCAAGGTAATCGGCAAACTCAAAATTATATGAGCCAGTGTGTTTCTGCTAATATCAGTCAGGTGAAGAGGGAAAGGTTAATGTATGGGCTGTGTGGGTGCCTTTTTGGGTAGCCTCACAACTCAAATATTGACTAATATGTTGACCTTTTCTACTTCTGAATCTAAGAATGGTTTTTATTTCAGAAAAGAGAAAGTGGACTTTATTTAAATCAGATCCTGATGAAATGCAGGCCAAGCTTTTCACTTAGAATCATTTCAAAAGAAGACTTTTGATGATATCTCCTTTGCTGGTAAGAGTGGAGGAGAAATCTTTTTAATTTCAAAGTCCATTTTGAATGACAGGGAAAACAAGCCATTTTTAACTGTAAAATTACAAGCTAGACAGATATAGTTTTTTTTCTGCAATTTATTAAGAATGGTCTGTAACCAAAAGTGCAAGAGTACATCATTCAGATTTTAAGAACCCTGCCAACTTCAGGTGACATATGACTTCATGTGTATAGGACAAGGTAGACTTGAGACTTGGGTGTGGAAAGGGTTCAGCTGACCAATGGACTGGCCCAGAGCAAAAACTAACCAAAGGCTGTTAAGTATAGTGAGGTGACTTTGAATTCCATTCAAGATCTACAGAACAATCATTTTCAAAGTAACAAGGTAAACTTTGTAAACCACACCTTTTGGAATAGACAGTAATAGTGAATTTTGAAATAATTATTTTCTACAGTATTCAAGTCTACCAAGGTTGTTTTATCAGATTAATTGCTTTTAATGTTACCATTTTTAATTCAGTATTTTAGAAGATCATTATATTATATATTTTAAGTCCAGAATAGGCCAGACACACTCGAGATTTGTTGTTGTTGTTGTTGTTTGCAGTCCTTAAATTAATATTTAAACATTTTTGGCTAAAGCAGAAATTCAAGTAGAATCAATAAAATCTGGGACATTTTGAGTGTCAGTAATATTTACACTGTAAGTTTTAATTATCTCACTGTACCATTACAAGACTTAAGAAACTGCTTCTGAATTAAATTTACTGTTTGATTTGACCTTACAGTGGTGAGCCAATTCCTTTGGAAAACATATGGAAAATACTATTAGATCTATTTTAGTAGTACAAGAAGTCAGTCCAACTACTGCTTTTTGCCGGGGATGGGGGAGGGGAATAATGAAGAAAACTAATTGAGAAAAGTTTCACCTCCTACCAAAAAAAAAAAACCTGTTAAGAGAGCAAATAGCAGAAATGAAAACTGTGGTAACCATGGCCACCTTAAAAGATCTGCTAGACCCACAAATGGTAAATTAGCAGATACATCTAGATCCCAAAATCACTACAGTCAAGACTCCAGTGTATCTGTGGACTCCATAGCAGATGGTGATTGGCTCATTATAAACCAGTAATAAAATTCCCTTAGTTATGCAGCATAAATAATTTTCTTCTGCACCTGAGGTGATTGTTTAATTCAGCTCTCAGCATCCTTTCCTGAGGAAAGGGGACTTTCCTTTCTATATAACAATAATACTACTTTTGTGCTAATACTTTAGATCTCTAAAGTCATGCATTTCAGAGTGTGGCCCTTGTACCCAGTCAGTGGGCTGTTTGTAGCCGGTCTGCAGTGAGTTAAAGGAGCTCCCACTGTGCACCAAGCATGTCACTAGGTGCACCATTCATCTGTTTGTCATAGTAACTTCCTCCATGAAGGAAGCAACTACATGGTTTACATTCTGGGAGAAGCAAAATGGCAGTGTTCTCTCTCTTAAAGCTCTCTCTCTGACTTTCAAGGGTGTTCTGTAAATTTTGGAAAGTTCAGCTCAGAATGCATAAAATATGAGAACATGGTATTTTTGCTGGGCAGTATTTGAAAGAGCAACATTATATATCCCACATATACAGAGTCCCTATTATCATATTTAGTTTTTATTCAGTTTAGTTCTTCCTCATGAAAGGCACTTTCCTGTTTCTATGCAGCATCAACTTGTATGTAAATTTGACTCCTAGGTAGGCAAATTAATAAGTTTAATAGTACAATTATGCAGTGTTCCATAATGTTAATGATTATTGATGAGTGCTTGCTAAGGTACTGTGCCAAGTATTTTACACACATTAGCATATTTTATCCTCACCATAACCTCTTGCAGGAAGAATTTTTATCATCCTCTTTTTGGAGATGAGGAAACCGAGGCTTAGAGAGTTTAGATAACCTACCCAGTATCATACAGAAACTCAGTCATTAAAGCCATGATTCAAAATCAGGTCCATTTCCCTTCAGGGCCCTTGCTCCTAGCCATTCAAAAGCCCAAAAGGGCCCTGGTTGGTGTGGCTCAGTGGATTGAGTGCTGGCCTGCGAACCAAAGGGTCGCTATTTGGATTCCCAGTCAGGGTATGTGACTGGGTTGGGGGCCAGGTCCCGGGTAGCAGGTGTGTGAGAGACAACCACACCTTGATGTTTCTCTTCCTCTCTTTCTCCCTCCTCTCCCCTCTCTAAAAATAAATAAATAAAATCTTTTTTGAAAAAGCCCAAAAGAGCCAACTGGATGCATGATAGATGAGTCATAGGTGAGTCAGATTCAAATTCTGGCAACATGTGGACAAAACTCATACAGAGTCACCTTCAACCACAAACAAATAGGAAAACTGATTAAAGTATACTTTTTAAAAATGTCATAATAGTTGAAATCAAAAGAAAGAGAGGGAATCACCAGGTATGAGAAAGGAAGTGGAAGCTCAGAGGAGCCAGATAATAAAGCTGCAATTAGGGCCCAGGAAGCTAATGCAGCTGGAAATAGACCTTGCACTAACTCCCATGCATGCAGGGACAGCAGATGTGATCAGCCCTGGGCAAGCAGGGACTAGCACTCAAACCTCAGAGAAGACTCAGCTCCTCAACAGTCACCCTTGTTTTCAAGAAGGGGACTTGAAAAATTTCATCTGTCCAAACCATTTCATGTACTAGTGTGGGGTCCAAATCTACCCCAGTGACGCCGAAGTCTGGGGATGATTATGGAGACCTGAAGGGTCATAAGCCCTCAGATGGATGAGGCATGTTGACTTCCGTCTATTCTTTTAGCATTACCCAAAGCAAATCCTGATCTTGATAAAACATATGGAAATTTTGGAACAGCAGAGATGAAAAGAGCATTTTAAACACAGCCATAAGAGGAAAGAGTAAATAACAGAGAAAGGTCAAACTGCCATCAAAGAAAAAACCAACCACCGGGCAGCAAACATCTTTCTGGTAACAATGCAGATGAAAAGACATTGAAATACCATCTTCGAAAGCTGAGAAAAAATAACTGTCAACCTGGAATTCTATACCCTGTGAGCCATCATTTAAGGGTGATAATAACACAGAATACACAGTGAGAGGAAAAACTACTGATCAAAACAGTAATCTCACATATTGTTGAGTGAAACCAGAACACAAAAGGGTACCTGCTGCATGATTCCATTTGTATGAATTCAAAAAATAGACTAGATTAATCAGGAGTGGAAATATCCAAATAGTGGGGCGAGTGCTGAGAAAAGGGGCAGGAGATAACCCAGTGCTGTGATGGGAATACTACAAATCTTAATCGAGGTGGCACTTGCTTGCGGCTATGCGGATATTCATCAAGCTGAACCCTTCGCTTGCATGTAACTCACATACTTCACTGTATGTGTTTTGATCCCCCAGAAAAGAATTTAAAATAAACAGAGGGCATCATAAAGGCTCTTAAAGTTGGCTTTCAATCACTGCTCACTACAGAACTGAGATAGAACCCAGAGGATCCCAGTGGGTTGTCATAAGGAAGTGTGAAAAGTGGTAAATAAGAGGGTTAATTTAAACAAACACTGACTAAAAACAATAACAATGTCGTTGGATGCGGGGGTTAAAAGCCAGGTGGCATGAAAACACGAGATAACTACCAGTGAGTGTGACAGGTAGTAATTGGAGTTAAGGCATTCTAGGATCCTTGCTTTTTTCTGAAGGAGGGTAGAGATGCTGATTAAGTTTGAGTGAATGTTAATTTAAGGTAGTTATAAAAGATGTTCTGTAGAAATGGAACATCTAACTTTTATATTAGTTGATTGTAAAATAATAATTAAGACATTCAATCTAATAGTAAGCAAGCAAGGAGAAAATCAAGCAACAACAAGATAAATAGAAAAATAATGGAAGAAATAGGTCCAATTAAATTAGTAGTTATAAATGTAGTTTGTTAACAGTGTACTTTTAACATGTTAGAAGACATGTATATGAAGGACCCATGGACAGGGACAATGGGGGGAGGTGTATGTGGAGGGGGGGCAGAGCAGGGGAGGGCAATGGGAGAAAGATGGGGACAACTGTAACTGAACAACAATAAAAACTTTTTTAAAAAAGAAGATAAAGATTCAACCATATTGTTTATAAGAGAGACTCCCAAACCAAATTACACAAAACCAAAGGGATATAAATTGATAAATCAGGGAGATATTTTTAAAATGAGAGCCAATATAACTACATTAATATCATGCATAATAGAGTTTAGGACAAAACCATATTTTTAGGAATAATTCATCAGGAAGATATAAAAATTCTGAGCCTGAACCATCAAGGTAAATAAAGCAAAATTTGATTCAGTATCAAGGAAAAATAGCAAATTTGTAATTACAATGGGAGATTTTAACATACACCTCAGAAAATGATAACTTAAGCAAACAAAAAAAGGCCAAAGATGTGGAAGAGTTGAACAATACTACTAACGAATTTGATATTTGATATTTTTAGTATATAAAGACCCCTGCCCAGTAGTTAGACAATGTCTGTTCTAAGCACAACAAATCATTGTCAAAATTGTGCGGTGTTAGGCTGCAGAGGAATGATCAGTGAAGGGTAAGCCAGACAGAGTGTAAGACACCTGGGAGTGTTGAGGCCTGTGGTGAAAAGGAGAGAATGTGCCTTCTTCATAAAACAAAAGTACCCTTCAGGTTATAGCCTCTGGTTGGAAACTTCTGAGGAACTGCTCTGTTCGCACATCATCCCAGCACAGGTCCCTGAGGCCTTGCCTCTGGTTGCCCCCTCTCCGGTCTCTGACCACTAGGCAGCTCGTGGACAGTTGCATTCACAGAAGGGAAAGGTGTGAGCTGTGAATAAGGCTGTCCCCCAAATCAGTCATTTTTAGAGTGTAAATACTTCTGATTCAGGATGACAGGGCTGAGGGGTACAGGGGAAAGGGAGGAAAAGGCTATTGTCTTAAATTAGTTTTAAGGATTCTGTGATAAATTTTGGGTTATTCATCATCCCTGGTCCTCAGAAGTTTACCTCAAAGAGAGGTTGAATGATGTCTTTCTCTGAAGACATTGAAGAATGGATGGTTTTTTCCCTGGGTGCAGTGAAGACGTGCCTTCTCTATTGAACACGATAAGCGCCCACACTTTGTCATGGCTGAGAGAACTGTGGGGGCCCGAGAAGACTTGGACATCGGCTGTCCTAGTGAGTTGGGTGAGCACAGGATTTATCAGGAACGGTATAGCACTTCACTTACACATCTAATTGTCTCACCTTCTTCCATGGTTTCCAAATAATACTGTTTAATATGATGGTTCTAATATCCTAGATTTGGTGTGTATCCTCCTAATTTGCTAGCATTCTTAACCCTTCATAATTCTGTGGCATTCTTAACCCTTCATAAGTAATTCGTGATAACCTCTTATCTTGTTAGGTTTCAATATCTCCTCTGTATCTTTTGCTGACCTAGAAATTCTACAGGCAGCTGCATTTTTAGGCTGACGAGAGGCAGTGATCCCTGAAGTGATTCGTACAGTCTCCCGCAGGTAACCTCCTTCAAGCTTGATTCCATTTATTACCATGTAGCCCTGCCCTTGAGAACATTTTAGCTGGATGTTTGCTAATTTCCTTCTCTGTTCTGCCTTTGCACACTAGATATCAGTCTGTCTCCAAAAACCTTCTTAACTTTTTAAGTGAAGACTTTGATCATCACATTATCTATCCTCGGGGTGTTTTCAGCTGACACGAGAGGAATAAAACAACTTGTCACAGTTAATTTTACAGTATAATTGGAGAACTAAGGCAACTATTGAGAGTGGGTATCACCCCTAGCTCTAAGGAATAAATAACGATCAGATTTGCATTCTTCCAGACACGTCAACTATCGGTCCCTCTGCACAGTGTGATAAACTACAACTGTACTTGGTCACAAGTCCATCGGATTTCTTACCACTGTTGTGGCTGCCTGTGTCCATGTCAGGTCTGACAGCTGTCCATCACAGCCGTGCCCACAGACTTTCCATCTCAGTGTCTCGCCCAGCATCCCTCTGGGTTCCCATATTTACCCCTAAGGTTCAAGTCTTTAGCATGTGGACTGAACCAATACGTAAATGCTTTAGCTTGTTCTTGCTGACCAAAGGAAACACGATTTTGCTTCAGACCCAGGTGTATTTGAGTGGAGTTTATATTTTCCACTTGATATAAAGTGACAGGAAGCGGACATGTCAATGTGATAGAAACAGATTTCTGTGGATTATCTTCATTAATTGCCATGCTTTAAGGATTCTTGTAAAAAGGTTTCATTCACTTCATTCTCCCTAGTTGGAGAATTATCTAAATGCTTTTCTGACTTAGGTTCAAGTGGCAATTTACATTGAACTATAAATACAAAAGTGGTTTTTTCCCCCACTTAATGCTTCCTTGTTTGGGGTTCCTCCTTTAGGCTGAGATTAAAACAGGTGCCCGAGCCATGAAATTTGACAACTAAATGGGTAGTATCCTCATTATGTAAATAGATTACATATTTTTTTAATAACACTAAGGCCACAATAGATACATGAGCAGAGGGCATAAACAATTCCCTAAAGAGAAAGTCCAGGTGGCCCATACACATTTTAAAAACTGTTGAACTCATTAGCAATCACAGAAGTATCAGTCAAAATAACCATGAAGCATCCTTTCTCATTTTTTAAATTCTGCTTTGGTAGGTTACTTACTTCTCAAAATTTTAATTATAAAAGGCATCAAGGATTTGGACGTTATCTTGTTAAATTTTGATATATTGCAGAATGTTTGCCAAATTGTTGTACCAATTATAATCCCAAGAATGCCCATAGAGAGAGCAGGCGCCTGTGTCTCTGCACTCTGGTGCACACTGAGATGACCCCTTTTCAACATGTCGCCAGCGATTGAACAAATCCCTGCATAACTATGTGATGTAACACTTTCAGCACTAAATGTATATTTATGAAGTTTTTATGTAACCCAGAAGAGGTGCTTATGAAAAGGACAAATGACACTGTGAGTCGCCCCAGCCCCCACACTGCACACAGTCAAATAGGGCCTCAGGGTGGAGGCGGGGAGTGTGGTGCCCGGCACCCACTGATAACTGGGGTGGTCACCTGCTCCTTTCGTTCCCACCTGACACCGCCTTGGGGATCTTTCAGACTTTGGTGAAACCATCCAGCTTCTTTCCTCCCACACACTGGAGAGCGGTTGTGCAAATACTAAAACCTGTGCCCATGGTTAAACTGGATTGTCTCCAAGCCAAATGAGTTTCTGATGTTGAAATGTTGTCTGCAGCACCTCACTTGCTTTGAATATGCACTTAAATTATGGGGATGTTGTCTTCTCTGGACCCGCGAGAGACGTCAGAATCAGCTGTGGTTCTTCAGCTCTCTTAGCTTATTCTCTGTCCCATCAACTGTTCATGCCTGTGACGAATACTTAAGAAGCTGTTTTGTGAAGAGAGATGATTTTCTTGCAGGTGTTCTTACTACTGAACCAAAATGAATAGAGGAAGCTCTCAGAGATTTGTCTTTGGAATCTGAGATATCATCATATGTGTATGTTTTTTAACCTAAAAATATCTGCTGTTCTCTGCTATTTTTAAAGGGTGTGCCTTATTTAAGAGGCAGTAGCAAAATCTCACAATCAAAATAACTTTATTTGTAAGGTAGAAAAAAATCAGAAATGATGAAATGTTTTGACTGGCATGGCACCAAAGTGCTGATGAAAGCTGTTCACATCAGTAAGTCTTTGTTGTATAATATTTAAGCTCCCTGCAAGTGCCGGGTGCTGATGGAAGCTTTGGGGTCAGTTTGCATGCCAGTTCTTTGGGCAGAGAGAGATTAAATTATGAGGTTGGGATTCCTCCTCATCAAAAACGATGGATAGATCACACGTGAGCCAATTGCATCTACATCTTTCTTCAAGTTTGGAATTTATGGTGCCTGTGTCTTTTATAAAGATGATTGAGTGTAAAGAGGATGGGCAGGCTTCCGAATGGGACACCCTGGGGTCAAGTTCTGGCTCTGCTAGATCCTAACCACATGACCTTAATTGACTGAGTTTGTTTCTTCACCCGAAATGTGGGAACAACAGCACTCCCTGGGCAGAGTTGTGAGGACTGAAAATAATACAGGGGTGGGCAAAAGCAGGGTTATAGTTGTGAGTACACGAAACACAGAGTTTATTCTTGTTTTATTATTTATTAATTATTGTATTATTTATTTGTATTACAACTCTAAACCTATTTTTGCCCACCCTGGATATATAATACATGAGGATCAACATGTGTTAATTGCCACAAATACCCCCAAGCATTTTATGAACATTGGATAAGTACATATTTAAGTAAGATGCATTTCAGATGACTTTATAATTCACCCAAGTTGACCGCAATGCACTTCAGGTTTCATGTCTAGTTGGGGGAGTTTTTCAGGTGAGTATACGTGAACCCTTTTCACTAACTCTGGGCTCCATCGCGTGCACTGGTGAGCAACCCGGGGCTCCCTGCCGTTGTCCAAGACCTGGAATGGAGTCTTCGCACCAGAAAAACCAACAAGTTCACACAGGAGTCAGTCCACACTTCCATATTCATTAGCACCATGCTGAACTGAATATTTTTAATTGGATGCTTAATTCTGATTCAGACACTATATGGAATGTGAGAAAGATAGGTTCTATTTTTGCCAGGAACTTGTAAAGTATCCAGAACAATCTGAAAAAAAAACCTGTGCTTATAAGTTAGAATTCTCAGTTCAATTCTTATGCCTCTCTAACCCAGGCTTGAACCCCAGGAAGATCTGTCAAAAACAGCATCTACACTGGAAACGAGGAAAATACCCGTCAATCAGAGAATGGATGAACAAACTGTAGTACATTCATACAATGGAATACTACTCAACAATAAAAAATTCTGAGTCATTGATAGATACAACAGTATAGGTGAATTTTAAATGAATTATGCTGAGCCAAGGAAGCCAGATATAAGAGTATACAAAAGAGTATATACTGTAAGATTTCATTTTTGTGAAGTTCAAGAAGAGGCAAATCTAATCCGTGAAGATAGAAGTCAGAATAGCAGTTAATTCTGGGGATATTGCCTGGGAAAGGGCAAAAGGGAATTTTCTGGGGTGATGTAAATATCCTATATTTTGTAGATATGTGATATATATATGCACACATACACTGTCCTCAAGCTGTACACTTAAAATTTGTGCATATGCAGTATGTAAGTTATAGCTACATTTTTAAAAAGTGTCCAAATTAGGGTACCATTTGATCTGGGGAGAGTAAATAAGATGATAGTAGAAAGAGACTAACTCTCAAAATAGCAGTGTTTCTGAGGTTCACATCTTTAAGCTCTGTCTCTATAAAAATGAATCTATCCTTGAACTCTGATTTTACAGCTAAAAATTTATCGGGGTAGGTCCCAGTAGACAAATGAATTGGATCCCAACATTTTTAAGTTTTAGCTCTGAAACAGAATAAACAGTATAAACAGTACTTGCTTTAATCCTTAGTTCCTGCCCTGAAATGCTGGAGAGCATATCTGTTTTGAATGTAAAAGTGACATTAAATATCTCTTCCTATGCATTAGTCTTTCAGTTTGAAGAAAAGAACAAGTTATGCTGCAAATTCATCTTCCCATCTTGGGTCTGTTGAACTCTTCCGCGGGAGAAGCAGGAGGATAGATTAGTGAAGAGTCAGGTACGAGTGTGTGTTTGAACTTGGTATGAATTAATTTTCACACAGGACCTTCTAATTTTACACATAAAGAACGAGACATTTGTTGATTCCTCTGTTTGTTCAGTGGAATGTTTTTCGAGGACCAGAAGAGAAAAACACGGTGAATCGCTTAAGGGGGGAAGATATCTAGGTGAGGTTTAAAAATGATAAACACCCAACTCATGAGAGTCATCTGGAAGGCAAACACCAACTCTACCACTTCCTTTTTCTTCAAAAGCCTTTATGATGGCTGAAGAGTGTGCAAACACCCTCTTCTGTTGTGGTGCTGAGAGCCTTCCACGGTGTTTTTTTCTCAGTCCATCTAGACATCCCCCCACTGTTCTGCAGGGACCCCCGCCCTGAGGTTCCTGTCCATAAGGAGCTACGTGATAGTTCTCTTTTTAAATTCTTTTATTTTAAAATTTTATTTTCAATTAGAGTTTACGTTCAGTATTACATTGTGTTAGTTTCAGGAATGAGTAGTATAATATTGGGGGGATGCTTTGTAAGCGTATGATTGTCTGAACTATGTGATGTTTATTAAAAACTCTCTGAACAACTCCATTTTGGCCCCCGGCACAGAGCACTTCTCCCTGCTCGTGCATCCCCCGGACCCCACCTCTGAACCACACCGCCCCAGAGGAGGCACCCTGAGTTTGCAGGCGAGGGCCGGAGGAGAGACCTGGCATCCGTCTAAACTGCAAAGGTTAACAGGAAAGCTGAAATAGTTCAAATTTACCATTTCATGGTACACAGGTTTTGCCCTAATAAAGATTTCATGGAATCTTTCAAAAGCCTTGTCTCTCCCTGCCTCCAAAATTTCATAACAGCATGTAATTAAGATTTTTGTTCCAGGAACAAAAAAGGTTACCCAAACTTATTTTTGTAACGAAACAGTTTCACAGTTGCAAAACAAAAGACAAAAACAAAAAAAAGCTTGATTCTGAAACTCTATAAGCTACTGAATAAAATAAAAAATAAACAGATTATATTAAAAATATTAATGTTGCGTTAGCACACCCCCAGTCTGCTGGGGACCGGTGTGTGGCAGCATTACGAGCACCAGTGACCTCACCACCTAAAACCTGTCACCAAGATCTAATAGCTGATTAGAGATCCTAAAGATGCCATTGACTTAGTTTTCCAAACATTTTTCTTTTCACAAAGCTGTATGTTTAATGAACATTATCGAAAGGCAGAATATGTCAACACTATTTTTCTCATACCTGAGGATTCAACACTACTTCTGACGAGGTTTTAAGACACTCATGTATGTAATTATATGTATTTATACATATATGCAGATGTAGTATCTACAGAATACATATATTTAGACATGTATCTGTATTCACATCAATAGAGTGTACCTACACATCTGTGGGAAATGCCCAGTAAATTCTTCCCATATGGTGGGGGTTGGTATAATGTTCCTCCTTCCTCCTACCTCAGGACATTTGAACTTGCTCTTCACTCTGGAATGCTTTTCCCTTCTGTCACTGCCTGCTCATTTGCCTGTCTGCTGTATCTTCACCTCATTCCCTTTACTGCCCTCAGTAGTCACGGTATATATTTGGTCACTTGTATCATCATCTCCTTGATATAAGATCCACAAGGGCAAGGATCTTATGTTATTTCCCTCGTGCTTGGCACAGTACCACACAAAACAGAAGCTCCTTAAATATTTGCAGAATGGATGAATGAATGAATGAAAGGTCACTTGGTCCAACCCTCTACTATACACATGAATTCCTTTGTATCATTTTTAATAAGAACCTATATTCATGAATTAATCCAAGAGCACTTACAGCACAATAGAGGAACAAAGTGAGTACAGAAGAGGTAAAAAATTAAATAAGATAAATGAATGATTCAAAGTGAATTGGAAAAAAAGAGGAAGACAATGTTAGAGAGTATTTAAAGGGAAAGGAGGAAGAAGAAATCAGCCTTCCCCATTTTATAGTGTGAAAAAATGGCAGCTGGGTAGATACCGCATCACTTGTTACAGAGCTTACCATTTTTACTCCCTAATTCCTGAGAAATTAATGTCTGTGTAGCACTTTTGGTTATAAGTACAGTGTGTAACATTTTGAAATGACTAGGTAAATGGGTAAATTAATCAAATCAGGCCATGTGAAGACTAATAATGAGACTATATGATGACCCAAGGATTATGCACTCAAAGATGGAAAACACCGTCCATGCCTTATCTCGTGTGTACCTTGTGACAACCATGTCAGCGGGACGGGCAGAATTATTATATTTCCAGTTCTCAGATGTTGAGACTGAGTCTCAGAGACTTTAAAGGCATGTCTCGTGTTCATACATTTTATGCATCCCAGATTCCAGATTTGTACCAGACCTTTAGGATCCAAATACGTGATGGAAAACTCAGTCCCAGTTTTGCAGCAATCCTGAGAAGCAAGTGTCACAAATTAGAAAATATGTCTCCTCTGTCCTGATGTAAGACTCCTTTTCATGTTGATATGCTCATCAAGTTGTTCCATTTTTAAAATTACAAACTTATTTTTAAAATCCCCTCAGTTCTCTCCTTCCCACAGATACTGCATTTATTGATTGAATTGATGTGAATCTCATTGTTTGGATTTAAAAGGTACTTAGCTCTGCAGTTACCCCCTTTTACCACAAGAGGTCACTTACAGGCCAGCGAGGCCAAGACCACTGGGGGTTTGTAAGTAGTTGTAAAAAAAACTCGGGAATTAAAATGTATAGACCAAGTCATGATGCCTGACAAGGTGTAGTGTGCATGACTCATTGGACCAAGGTGGCAGGGAGTGAAACATATGTGGGTTTTAGACACTCCTGTACAAGAGAATGGCAGAATACAAAAGGACAAAAAGTCCAGAAGCCTCAGCTGGCTGTGATGAGTCTTGACAGAATTATCTGCTTAAGCAACGCTCCCACCCACCTACACTGTCCCGGGCACTGTGTGTGCATGGCCCTTTCTTCCCCCGACCCTGCTGCAGTCTATCAGGGTGACCGACAGCCCGCCTCCGCTAACATTCTCTGTGCTGTGCTTTAAAGATGAGATTGCAAACGGAGCCTGCAGTGGCCAGCACCTGGGTTGGTTTGCTGTCAGCCTACACGCTGCTCTGTTACTGCTACAATTTGCTTTTTCGTACATCTGCCTGTGTAACTGTAGACAGCTGAGTTTCGTCCCTGTGATTTCCCTGTCTTCTCTCTTTCACCCTGCCCATTATGAAGACGAGCCCTGTCTACTCTGAGAGGTCTTGTTACCACCGCCCTGAGCACATCAGAGCTTCAGCCACCTTGCTGCTTCAGCAGCTCCTGTAACAAAGGAGAGAGAAGTCAGCTGCTTTGACTCCAGGTGACACCTGAAGTCAAACGACCTTGTTTGCTTCTGAGAAAAGAACCAACGGGCTTTGGGGACATTGAGGGGCCCCACTTAGCAGGATGTTCTGACTGGAGCTTCTCAGACATGGCTGGCCCTGAGGGCACTGGTGGCCCGATGTTGCTGGTACCAGGCAGCCTCGTCAGCATACGATGCTGTTCTTTCTCTTCCAGGGTTTCATTTTATGCCCATTCTTTCCTTTGTGTTTCTTATTTCTCACCCTATTTCATCCACTTTCCCATTTTACCCGCCTTCCCCTGTTGTCTTCTCGCTGCTTTCTGCGCCCTCTGGTGGGCCTAACAGAAAGTGGGGGTGGTGCAGCGGCAGGGTTTCACCCCTCAGCGGGTCGTGTTTGGCTAGTGCCGTGTTTTATCTCGCATTGCATTTGGAGGTCTTTGGACACGGCTTGCGCTGCCCAGTTCATGCCACGACCCCGTTGCTGAACAGCCTCCCACCTCCAGCTGCAGCCACTTAACTCCCCTGCCTGGCCCGAGGCTGATCTATCTTGTCACTATAGTGTGGCTTTGCCAATATCTGGGTTTCAGGCATCCTGACTGCCTTTCACCCTTTCATGACTTCACCTTTTAATTTGTCAGAAGCTGTTCCTGAGCAAGTAAGGAAACATTTCACTGATAAGCTTGCTTAAAACATGAAAAACATTACAGAAGAGCTGTTGGCCTCTGTCAATCTACTTGCCTTAGTTTCCTGTTGCTGCTATAACATCTCCACAAATTTAGCAACTTAAAACAACAAAAATGTGTTCTCTTATGCTTCTATGAATCAGAAGCCGACACAGAACTCACGGAGCTGGAATGAAAGTGTGGGCAGGGCTTCAGGGGAGGGTTTGATTCTCTGCTCACTCGGGTTGTCGGCAGAATTCAGTACCACGCAGTTGTCAGACTGAGGTCCCCATTTCCACACGGGCTGTCAGCTGGCGGTTGATCCCACGTTCTGGAGGCCCCTTGTATTCTGTGATTTGTACACTGCCCCCCACCACCACTGCAAAGCACCGTGTTCAAAGTCAGCAGTGGGGGAGGTCAAGTTCAGCTGATGCTTCCCTTCTCTCCTCCTTCTTCAGTCTCATCTCTCTGACACATTTGGAGGTTTTCCACTCTTAAGGACTCATGGGATTAGTCCGGGCCCACCCAGATAATCCAGGATAATTTTCTCATCCCGAGGTCCATCCCTCAATCACATCTACAAAGTCCCTTGGTCAGGTAAGAGAATAACATCTGTACAAGTTCCAGGCTTAGGGCACGGACGTCTTTGGAGGCTGTTATGCTTGGACCACACCACTGATCCCAGCCCTGGATGGCTGTATTTGAAGCCAGACATGGGGTGGTCACTGAGTAAAGCACCTGAGTAGGGATGGGGGGAGCTTGGATCTCATTCCAGCCCAGCAGCCATGATCCTGACTAAGGCTATGGGGCTTTGTTTTGTCTTGTTTTTTAAGATAATGCCAAGATGTTCAGCATCTTTAACCTATCTGAGCAATTGAAAATGATAAAAATTAACTAATATTCTGCTAATCTGAATTTTTAATTACTGGTGTAACAGGGACCTACTAAATATTTATTCTCCCCTTCTTAATTACAAAGAGAACCCAGGTTTTATTTGGGGTAGTGAGGTGTCTAGCCAAAAAAAAAAAGACAACCAAAAAAAACCCTATGGTTCTGGGTTTTTCTTACAGCTAGTGGTGATCAGTGTGACACTGTTTTGACTGAGGAGATAAAAGTGGAAATCACCAGATAGGGATTCTAGGAAAGCTCTCTGAGAGGAGCTGACTCAGCTGATACACATCCTTTCCAGCTGTACACCCTGGTTGCTCTGCGTGTCTGAAATACAGATGTGATGGCAGCACTCAGGCTGCCATGTTGGAAGTGTGAGGATGAGAGTCAAGCCTTAAGGATGGCAGAGTGGAGAGGTGGGAGGAGCCAACCTTGTGGAACCCCCATCCCAGTCCTGGACTACCCACTTCTGGAGTTCTTTTTTATGAGAGAAAAATATGCTGATAGTGAAGTTGCCGAGGGGAGGAAGCAGGGGATACTCTGCCTGTTGCTAAGCATCTGGATTTAATTCCTCACTGGTCTCCAGGCTCTCACAGCTGATTTTTACTCTAAAGACTAGCACAAGATTCCAAAGTATCTTCCAGGAAATGAGCTATGAAAAATAATTTTTTCTCAATAATGACTTTAACTCTATGAAGTGATTTCAAAAAAGGCTGTTTTGTTTATATAACACTTTTAAATTGCAAGAGCTCTTTCACATACTTTATCTCACTTTATTATCAGAATAACCCTATGGAGCAAGTGGTCAGACATGGGTATGGCTTTCATTTGGAGTTCAGGGATCAGATGCACAAAGGCCTTTAACGGCTTCTTACAGATCCCATGTTCTTATTTATATCATTTGATTCTAAATCATTTGCTCTCTCCTGCCTCCTCACTTTCAGGTTTATTCCTTAAGGCTTAATGTCTTGTTTTTATTCTATTTTATTTATTTTTGAATCCTCACCCAAGGATATGTTTGTCGATTTGAGAAGGAGAGAAAGAGAGACTGATGTGACAGAGAAACATCGATAGGTTGCCTCCCGTATGGGCCCTGACTGAGGATGGAACCTGCAGCCCAGGTGTGTGCCCCGACTGGGGATCGAACCGGCAACCTTTTGGTGTACATGACAATGTTCCCACCAACTGAGCCACCTGGCCAGGGCATTAATGTTATGTTTCAAAAGAACCAATGATTTACAATACATATTTATGTTTTTCCAATGATGTGTATTATAACAGAAAAACTGTAAGATTATTCTTTTCAAGTCTTGCCTGTGCACAACCCACTCAAGCCAGTGCTAATTAAGGAGGGGATGGCCACACCCATAGTGGGACCGCATACAAATGTGGTGGTCGTGCCCCGGGAAGGGCCGTGTGACTCTGGAAGCCGCAGTTGAGTGCTGCCTTCTGGGTTCCCTCTCTCCCTCCAGCTTGGTGGGTCTCCTCTGGTTAAACCAGGCACTGGGGGCTGTCCCTTCAGCAGAGACCCCAGGTGGGCACGATCCCTAGAGAAGCAGAACTGGAGACAGGAAAGGCCCCCACCACCGGTCTCTGGCAGCTGCTTCGCAGCACCGAAGGAGGTCGGCCTCTCAATAAGAATGGCTCACACTATCTGCTAGGGTAGTGAACTAGAGTCCAGCCAGAAAGGTTTCAGATTTTTTAAGTTTCGTGGGTTAACCTGAAAGGCAAAATGCGGATTTTTGTGATGATGAAGTGGGATCTAGGTCAAACAGTACAAATGACACCGGTTTTCAGAAGGCTCTGTCCATCCGAGGGCCTGGAGAACGCTCAGTCCAAACCAGGACTTTAGGTTCACAGTGATCTTGTGTAATTTCAAAGATCACAACACCTTAGACAATTTGTACACTCATGAGGAGGAGTACAGAAGGGTGTGTTTTACCAGCCAGACCAGGAGGGCCCTTCAAATGTCTTCCTTTTCTTTGGAGAGGCGACAACTTTGACCTGAAACTTCCATGTTGAAGGCCATTCATTAGAAAATTGATTGACTTAATTACACCTGAGTCCAAATAGTAAGATTCAGGACACTGAAAAATCATCCTAATGAATGTGCATTTACAGAGGGGTCCTGCTTTCCACAAGGCAGCTGAGGGTCACCAACTAGAGCAGAGGCTTGGTCTCTGCCAGCAATGTATTTAGAATCTAACGGGAGAGACAGACTAAACACTTAACAAGTAATAAGACCAAAAGGACGCAGTGCTGTACAACTGTTTGCAAGCTTCTCTTCTGAGTTAGTAAATGTCTCCTGTCCCACGTGACCCCCGAGTTTGTGTTTGTATGGGTTAAAATTATCGGCTGCAGGTAGGAGAAACCACCTCAATCTAGCTGAAGAAGGGCAGAAAGTGGAGAGAAGACATATTTAAAGAATATGTAAGTGTCTGTGGATGCCAAGAAAACGCAGTCAGTCAACAAGGGGGCTGGATGGCCAGCAAGGGTCCAGGCCAGTGTTTTGTTTTTGCCGCGTTCCTCTCTCTGCCCTTTGTTTCTCCACTTCAGTGTCTCTGTGGCAGTTTGCACATCTTCCGTGGAGCCTGTTCTGTGCAGGCTGGCTAGAATGGTTTTCGTTTTTCCACTTGTGAAGCCAACCCAGATTGGAATCGAAATCTCTTAGTGCTATTTCTAAATTTCTGCAAAAAGAATTGTGCCTTATCATGGGTAAGGGTCCCAACCCTCCATCATGTGGATGATAGGAAAGCAATTCCAGAAAAGGTAGAACCGTGATAAGCTGCACAGAGATCCCAACAGGCGTGTCTTCCAGTCTGACTGAAGAGCAAACCACTGGCTTTATAGCAGTGGGCCAAGGCCCGAGGTGGGGAGGGGCAGGCGGGAAAGCAGAGGCATTCATCAAGGGGGCCCGTCCTTGAAACCATTCGCACAGACAGCAACAGATAATGCACGTTCTCCACAGGCTGAATGAATAAATAGTGCCACCTGAGCATAGGGCTGTCAGTGGTTTCCAGTTGTATGTAAATGCTTGCATAATTAATACAATTTAAAAGTTTTTAATGTGTTAGTGAATTAATTATCTTTTAATCATCATCTATTTTTTTAACCTCTGGACACTGAGGGTACAGCTGTCCTTGTGTCAGCGTCCCCTTCGTGCCAGATACGGGAGGGCCCCGTGTGTAACGGGGGTGTGGACTGGGCGGCTGGGCGGAGCCGGGAGTGTCGGCTGGCAGCTCCGTGGGAGGCTCTGACAAGCATTTGACTTTCTTAGTCCTGCTTTGTTTCTTGTGTAATTGTGAATTTGTCTATAGCTGTCTTACTGCAAGGCAGTATATGCATAAATATAATAAATTGGTAGGAAGCACATTCTGAGTGACAGAGAGTATTTATTTAACTGACTTCGTATTGCTTTTGACTCCATTCAGGAACAGGAATGGCGCCAACAGAGGGCGGGTAGGAAAAGGCCCTGCAGTGTGCCATAAGGAAATTTAATGCACGGCTTGCGACTCGCATGGTGGTTGTTGACGCGTGAACAAATGCTTTTAAAGTGTTTTAAAATATTCCTCAAAGTACCTTAAATACTGAAAACACTGTTTGCACTATTTTACAAATTCTCTTCATGGCTATTGCAAAGCGAGAGTTCCACTGCAGCCTAAAATTAACAGTAACGACAAAATAATAGTGGTAGAAGATAGTATTACAGTGGCAGTTTCTTGATACAAAGACTTTCCACTTTGTAAATACCTTTTATTCTCAAACCAAATGTCAATATTATATCTACCTCTGTTATAGCGAAGGAAATTGAGTTAGAGAGGCCTGCAATTTATGTCAAATTATTTAGATCCAAATTAATGTGCTTTTGCTGTTCGTAAAATACTCCCTTAAATGGAAGAAATGATGACAGAGAGGTCCAATTAACCCATTAGCTTAACTGGGGAAAACTCAGACATTGCTGGCCCACAGAAGAGACCTATAGCTTCATCATCAAGACCAGATCCTGAAACAAAAGAGAACTTGTAAGTTCCAATCCCAGCCCCTCCACTTACCTGCTTCGTGACCCTGGGAAAGGGACTCAACTTCTTTGTTCCTTGGTTTCCTCCACTTCACTACCATGATAGCTTTGCCATAGGGACTAATAATATTTAAGTGTGTGCAATCATCCCTGGAACATAGGAAATGCCATCCAAATGCTTTCAGTTGCCCTGGGGCCTGTGCACGTGGTGTGTGAGCATGGCCAAGGGCTTTCATTCTGTCAGCCCAGCAGCCCAGCACTGGGCAGTCTGGAAAGGCAGCAGGCCACAGCATCAAGTACTTGCTCAGCCCCTGATTGCCTGCTTTCTAATGGTTTGCAGACCTCTGTGTCCTGCCCCTGGGTGGGGAACCCACACAGCTACCAGTGCCCCAGGCACAGTGCAGGCTATGAAGGGCAGGCCTGTGAAGGGCAGGTGGGAAGTCCCCAGTGCCCATGCAGCCCAGGCTCCCACAACTGTCCGGGCAGCCCTCCAATTAGCGGCCACTGTCCCTCTCAGGACTGACACACTGCCATTTTAACTCCATCAAGTGCCATTCTTAGAAACTAAAGAACCCTAACCAATTGGACAATAAAAGAGGACTTTTGTCTAGGGAGGTGGCACATCTAATGGAGTTGGCAGAGATTGGATGGCTCCTGCCCTGCGGCCAGCTGGCTGGGGCCTGCAGAAGCCTCTCACCCTCACTGTGCTCTCTCCCCTGCCAGGAAGATGAGAGCCAGTTCGCTTGCCCTCACCTTCCTCCCAGAAGCCCTCACGAGGTTAGTTGCTATTTGTGATTCATTTTGATTTGGTTCAAAGAACTATGGAAATGTTAGACTGATAAACTGTTTTCCCATAACTCAGGAGAGATTATCTGTCTTAAGTAGGGTGACCATCCAATTTCTCACCCAAACTCCAACATTAAGCATATTTAAAATTCTATAAATATTCTTGGAAGACAGTTTAGCAGAGTCTTAACAAAACGAAACATACTCTTTCCATACATATGATCCAGCAATTGTGTTCCTTGATATTTACCCAAAGGAATTTAAAGCTGATGTCTACACAAAAGCAAGAACATGGATGTTTCCAGCAGCTTTATTCATAATCACCAAACTTGGAAGCAATGAATAAATAAACTGTAGTACATCCAGACAATGAAGTATTACACAGCACTAAAAAGAAATGAACTAGCAAGCTGTGGAAAGATATGAAGGAATCTTAAATGCGTATGACTAAGTGAAAGAAGCCAGTCTGAAAGGGCTGCACATTATGTGATTCCAACCATACGCCATGCTACAAAAGGCAAAAGTGTGGGCACAGCAAAAAGGTCAGTGGTTGCTAAGAGTTGTGGGGAGGGAAGGATGAATAGACAGACCACACGGGAAGTTTAGGGCCGTGGAACTATTCTGTATGATACTGTAATGGGAAATGCAAGTCATTATACACTTATCAAAACACATACGTGAAAATGTACAACATAAAAAGTAAACCCTAATGTAAACTATAGCCTTTGGGTGATAAGATGCCTCAATATAGATTCATCAGTTTTAACAAATGTGCAATGCTGGTGGAAGGTGTTAACAGTGGGGCCAGGGTGGAGGGGGATATATGGGAACTCTATATACATTCTGCTCTATATTGCTATGAACTTAAAACTGCTAAAAAATAAAGTATATTTTTAAAAAGTATATGATTTTTTGATATATTTATTTATTATCAGTTTTATTATAGATCTATTTTAAAGTTATTTTCAAAATTAAAATTATTTTTATAAAAGTGAAGAAAAAAGCATAAACTGGGATTGTCCCAGGGATCAGGTATCATCAGTCTAAAGCAACATACTCTGATTTGGAGCTAAGAAGAAAAAAGTTAGCATGCTTATTAATAAATTGCTTTTCTATAGTGTATTTTTCCGTCTTTAGGGGACATATGCTGTCAAACTTTCCACCCTTTTTCTAGGTTTTTACTACTAATTTATCGAGTAACACATGCTATACCCATATTCTACTAGTGTTTTACATACATCAATTTTTAATATTCTTATTTATTTATTTCATGGAATTTATTGGGGTGATGTTGGTTTACATACATCAGTTTAGTCCTTACTAAATAGAGGTGTGTTCATTCATTCACTCAAACATATGTAGAGGGCACTTGTCAATTATCACACTGTTTCAGACCCTGGGAACACTGCAGTGGTGGGGAGGAGGACAATAAATAAATACACAATATTTCAGATGAAAAGTGCTATGAAGAAATAAGAAAAAAATAAGAAATCTAGAAATATTAAATAAAACGAAGAAAAAGAAATAAAGGTAAACAGATAGTGATGGGGTTTGCTATTTTTCTTTTTTATGCTCACCTGAGAACACTTTTTAAATTGATTTTAGATCAAGAGGAAGGGGATGGAGAGAGAGAGAGGAACATCTATGTGAGAGAGAGATATTGCCTTCTGTATGCACCCTGACCGGGACTTGAACCTACAACCTAGGGATGTGCCCTGACTGGGAATCAAATATGCAACCTTTGGTGCATGGGATGATGCTGCAACCAACTAAGCCACCTGGCCAGGGCAGGGGACTGCTATTTTTGATTGCCCAAGAGACTTGAGGAGAAACATGAGGAAACAACAGGAATAAGCCATGTGACTATCTGGGGGAAGATCATTCTAAACTGAGGGAACAGAGAGTGCAAAGGCATTTTTGAAATAGCAAGGTAGCTGGTGTGGCTGAGCAAAGGTTAGCCAGGGGTGTCGGGAAGGTGAGGTCGGAGAGGCAGTGGGGACCAGGTTGAATAAGGCCCTTAGGTCGTTGTGAGCATTTGGGGCTTTGCTTAGTGGAGGACAGGGAATCTCTGGAGGAGATACACAACCTGATTTACATTCTGGCCAGATTGCGGGAAGACCAATTAGGAAGCTGTTGAAATGGCCCCTGTATGACTGGTAGGTGTGGCAGTAGAGAGTGTAAGAAGTTCTTGGTTGGTTCTCGATCCATTTTGAAAGTAGAAAGTATAAGAGTCACTGACAGATTTGATATAGGATGTGAGAGAAAGGTTTAAGGAAGACGCCAGGGTTTTGCCTGAGCAGCTGAAAGAAGCACAGCAAGGAAGACCGTGAGAGGAATAGGTCTAGCAGGGAAAATCAGAAGTTCATTGTTAGACATAATTTTGAGGTACCTGGAAGACATCCAGGATGAGCTAGATGTCAAGATGCAGTCAGGGGAGTGTTCTGAACTGAAATATACATCGTTTTTAAGCCATGCTTCTGCATGGGATCACCTGAGGGGACAGTGTACCAGGGGTGTCCAACCCGTGGCCCACAGGCCACACTCAGCCCAGGATGGCTATGAATGTGGACCAACACAAAATCGTATATTTACTCAAAATATCATGAGATTTTTTGTGATTACATGTCACAGTGTATTTAATGTGTGGCCCAAAACAACTCCCCTTCTTCCAGTGTGGCCCAGAGACACCAAAAGGTGGGACACCCTGTCAGAAAAGGTCTGAGGACTGAGTTCCCCAAAGGGAAGGGGCCGGAGACATGAAGAGGAGCATTCAGGGAGGAGAGCCAGAGAAAGTGGTGCCCCGGGAGCCCTGAGAGGAGGGCACTCAGAGAAAGAAGGTGTGATCAGCTGTATCAAATGCCGCCCACAGTCATATCTAGCAACTGCCAAATTTTGCAATATGGAACATGTTGGTACCCTGGATGAAAGCTGATGCTGTGGAGTGGTAGGGATGAGAGCCCACCTGGAGCAGGCTTCAGACAGAGCAGAAGAGGAAGGAGAAACCAAGAGACAGGCTCAGACTGCAACAGTCGGGGACCATATGCACCCTGCCATTCTTCTGACATTGTTCCTGGAAATGCTGACTGTGTAGCTTACAGATGAGCAGCGTGTTTGTACAAGAATCCTAGGAAGTAGCTTCAGAAGACACAGACTCTGACCTTCAGGCCTCCCTGCTCTAGGAGACTCGCTGACCTTCAGACGTGCAGCCAGGATGACATGGAGCCAGGATGACGTGGAGCCAGGATGACTAAACCAGAATGACGCACACAAGACCATCACTTGTCTTGTTGGAATGGACTGTGCTGGTCTGCACGTA
This sequence comes from Phyllostomus discolor, assembly GCF_004126475.2. Taxonomy (NCBI): domain Eukaryota; kingdom Metazoa; phylum Chordata; class Mammalia; order Chiroptera; family Phyllostomidae; genus Phyllostomus; species Phyllostomus discolor. Next base: position 167,047,080 of record NC_040905.2, on the reverse strand, counting down.
GACAACTTCTCAACCTCTTCCCTCGATCTCTTTGTTCTGTTCCCCTCTCCCTCCTTATCAAAACCTCTCCTGCACTGAGATGTTAACATAGGCTTTGAAACATTAGTTCCCCATTTTTCAGATGGCCGGCATCTGAATAGATCGCTGTCCTTCACATTGTACCTGTCTCTCATGTTTGGCTTTCTTAGTGGCCAGCAGCCAGACCTGCATTCAGTTACACGATGGAAGCCCATCTGGTATGTGGCAGAGCCAGGATTCTAATTCAGATCTTTCTTATTCCAGCCCCCGGACAGGATATGGTAGGGAAGGGAGTCCTGGACCAGGAGTCAGTGTATCTTTGACACTTACTAGCTATGTAACCTTGAGAAACTCATCATTCAACAAATTTGAGGTCCTACTGTGTGCCAGGCACAGTGGCAGGTGTGAGGGCTACAGAGATAAACAACAAAGACCATTAACCCAGACTAAGGAAAGGAAGGTAGGGATGGCTCCTAGAGAGAGGTGAAACATTTAGTTCTTCTCCTCATAAGCAAATAGGAAGGCTGGATCAGGAAGTCTCTACGTGCTTTCTTATCCTTGAATTCCACAGATTAGGCATATAATCAAATCCTTTCACCTACAGATTAGGAAGGGAAAATCAGCTAGATTTCCCAACCTCTCAGACTATATCACCAAGGTATTATAAAGATGTCAGCCCCTAATTAGAATTTTAAATTGAGAGAAATGTGTGCAGGCACTTCTTATGCAATTAGAGCAGCAGATTAAAATCCTTTTGAAGTGACCTCATTCACTTCCCAAGCTGTTTAAACTGATTTTATAATTTTCTGCCCATGTAAGTGGCCAGATCACCTATGGATAGGCTGGGGAACTACTAGTACACTTTAATGAGATTACCCTCATCAACGAAGGCAAAATGGTAAAAACCTTTTTATAGCATGTTTTTACTGCATAAATAATAATAGTAAATGATAATAATATAATAATAATGGTGGCTTACTCCTTTTTCAGTGGGCTTATACTGTATTTTCAATAAACCCAGAATGCCCAAGAACCTGTTGTATTTCATCACAACAAAGCAGCCTTCATTCTTGCTGAAGGACACTGCTAAATAAAATCCTTAAATTTCTCTATGGGAAGAGAAATTATATATCGAGGCATAAGACAAGTGATACACTGGGAGAAACTATTCACGACAGTGTGACAGTCAAAAGTTAATACTACTCTTAATATTTAAAAAGAATTGCCTCTGATATGTGATGAAGAAAGACTTGAAAGAACTTGATAGAAAATCAGGCAGTTCAAAGAAAAGGAAATGCAATGGCCAATACGCCTTTGAAAAAGAGGCCACCTTATTTTTCTTAAATCCTCACCTGAGGACATTTTTTTTCAGAGAGAGGAAGGGTAAGAGAGAGAGAAACGTCAATGTAACAGAGACACATCGATTGGTTGCTTCCTGTACACTCCCTGACCAGGGACTGAACCCACAACCTAGGCATGTGCCTGGACCAGGAATCCAACTGGCAACCTTTCAGTGTATGGGAAGATGCTCCAACCAACTGAGCCACATCAGCCAGGGTAAGAAAGACAAATACTGTATGATATCACTTACATGTAGAAACTAAAAAACCTAAACTCATAGAAACAGAGAGTACAATGGTGGTCACCATGGGCTGTGCAGTGTGGGAAATGAAGAGATGTTGGTCAAAGAGAACTTGCAGTCATAAGGTGAATGAATTATGGGATCTAATGTCCAGCATGGTGACTATAGTTAATACTACTGTGCTATGTACTTGAAAGTTGCCAAGCAACTAGATCTTACCTGTTCTCACCACAACAAAAAGAAACAGTAATATGGCATGATGGAGGTGTTAGCTGACACTGTGGTGGGAATCATTTTGCAATATGTAAGTGTATCAAATCAACATTTTGTACTCCTTAGGCTTATACAGTGTTATAGGTCAATTACATCCCAGAAAAGCTGGGAAAAGAAAGGACTCCAACATGTCACTCAGAAAGTAAAGCCAGAGAAAATGGCAAAGGAAAAGGAAGGAAATTATCAAGGGAATAATAGAATATTCAAGACACAGATCTCCAGATTGAAATGGTCTACGGAATGGAGAAGACAAAGATTAACAAAACAGTTAAAGCCTCGTTCTTGAAACTCCCAAACATTAAGCATAGGAACAGTTTGTTGAAAGATACCAGGGAGAAAAACACTGCAGGAGTGTGTGACTTAGGCTAACAGAGGCTTCGCAGCAGCAGCAGCACTGAACGCTGCAAACCCATACAGGCATGGTCCTCAGACCAGCAGCAGGATCGTCCTCTGGGTGCTTATTAGAAATGCAGAATCTCAGGCCCCACCCCAGACCCACCAGTTGGAATCTGCATTTTAATACGACCACCAGGTGGATTGTTATGCACATGAACAGGCTACAGTGCAAAGGGTGATGACTGCATAATGGGAAAACAAGTGTTATGAACATAGAATTAATTCTGTGTGCAATGCTCAAGTGGATGTAGAGATAGAATCAAAGCACTTTAAGGCAAAATACAAAGTACAAAAATGTACCACTCTGGTGAGCGGTGTGGACAGTGGGGGAGGCGGTGCATGTGTGGGGCAGGGTGTATGTGGGGGGCCTCTGTACCTCCCTCTCAATTCTGTCGTAAAGCTAAAAATATTCTAGAAATGATTTTTTTAAAAAGCTAGTATTTAAAATTAGAAATGTAACCAATAAATATATACTTATTAAACATTGGGAGACGGAAAAGGAGAGATTAAGTCAGCTAAATTCTCATCTTTCATTACTTTCACAGCAGGAAGTCCATAGATTTTGCCTAAATTAAGTAAATAAATTGTGACATATTGTATAGAGTTATGTGTGGAACTAAAAGCAGAAACAGGATATTTTTTTCTCCAGTTACTCAATGATTCTTTTTTACAGCTGAGAGTTAATGACTTGTTTTGAGGCCCCACCGAAATGTTCCCGTGCACTGATTGATTAGAATACATAAACCAGCTCCAACATTTTAGTGTAGTAACACATTAAAAGTTCATTTACTAACAGCAGCAGTCCAGGGAAGGCTATTTCTGGTCAGTAGGCAGTTTTCTTCCCTGTGGTTGATTCAGGGATTCAGGTGGTTTCCTTCTTGTGATTCTGATATCCTGCAGATCTCAGACTGGCATTTAGCCCATGGAGGGGGAAGGGGAGTGTGGAAAAGGCAAACTCACCTCTTAAATGACCTAGCACAGAGAGGACTCCTCACTTCCATTTTCATCCCCATGGAAAGAAGTAGTCTTGGCCCCGTCTGGATGTAAGGAGGGCTTGGAAATGTAGCTCTTGGGGACAGTTTCACCTTATGGAGGGTGAGCCCAAATTTTTGGTAGCAACAAACCATTTCTGCTACACTCTATGTCCAAATATCTCTCTCCTCAGAAAGCACATATGCATCCCGGACACTGGAAAGGCAGGTGTTCTGTAGATAGAAAGGATGGCACGTTGACCAGATTTGCCTCAAGTTGTTTGAATCATTGTAATTCCTTTCCCTTGCTCCGGTATCATTTAGCCATGGGTCTTTTTGTAATTGTTTTATTTAGCAGATTGTCTTTTGTAACATAACTAGGGAGTGAGCCCTGTTCGCTGGTAACTTGGCGTCATAGTGGAACAGTGGCTGGAGTGAAAACACAACAGCCCACATGCTGGTGCTGGCTCCATCACCACCCGTGTGACCTTGAACGAGCTCCGTGACATCTCCGCTCTCTGGTGTCCCTGCCTGTAAAACAGGGGGCTTGTTGGGCTTTTCCAACCCTTTCACTTCTACATTTGTGTTACTTTATAATTCCACTCATCGGTGAGCCGGTACCAGTTGAGTTTCCAGGGTGCAAACGAGTGAGCACGGCCTGCCCAGGAGCTCCTACACAAGCAGAGCGACTCTTCGGGGCCTTTTCACCACCCGTGCGGTCTGCCAGCAGAGACATCACTGGTGAATAGTGGGGCCCAAAGAAAACAGAGGGCACTCTGTGACTCACAGCGTGGCAATAAGAGAGCTGGCAGGCATCGAGAAACTTCCATCCGTAACAGAAGGAAAAGGTTTCGGAGGGATTCCGCTCATCCGCCCCACCGCAGTGCCCCCTCAACAAGAAAGGCGATGAATTTCCCAGGCACTTTATAGTTCATAAAGCAGCCACCATCCCCAGGAGAGAGGCAGAACAGGTTATTATTTTCATTACATATTTAGTTTTGAAAAAAATTGGGTCATGGTTCATACATGAAAGAAGTACAAAAAGGCAGAGGCTGAAAAGCTTTCATCCCACCCTAGTCCCCCACCCACCCAGTTCTCCTTCCTCCCCCTCCCCTCCTCCGGAAGAAATGACTACTGGTATTAGTTTTATGTCATTTCAGAGATTTTTCCACATATACATCCTCTTCCCTCCTCTTCCACATTTGCGATGATACTTATTATGCCTTGTTCTGACCTTGTTTTAATTTAATATATCAGGGAGTTCTTTCTATTATCTGTACATAAAGATCACCCTTTTATGTTTTATAGAATTCTATGTGTAACTTATTTTACCACTTTCCTAATGTGGACATTTTAGTCATTTCAAGTCTTTTGTGAACACAAGCTATGCTTTAGTAATTTAAATAACAAAAGACATTTCACAAATTTTGTGTGAATATAGATGTAAATTCCTCAGAGGGGTAATTTTGATAGATACTTTCAAATTACCCTTCACTGACCCATTTCTAGGTGAGGACAGGCCCTAAAAATTTCTGATTGCAAATCAAGGGTTGTAAACAGCTTGCCTGCGCACAGGTGTGATTTCCCTGAGTCGGAGCTGGATGGGGGAGGTAACACAAGGTCGGAGAGTCGGTAAGCTGAGCTGGGCAGCTGTGTGGCGGGCAAGCAGAGCGACTCCGCGGCTCACCGAAGCGCAGGCTCAAAGAGTGAGGCTCCGCGGCAGCGTGCTGGGAGTCACAGCGGCAGATGCGAGCTGAGCCGAGCGCTGCCAGTATCTGAGCAGGCACTTTGTGGGCCAGAAGCCCAGGGTGTGGACACCAGCTTGAGTAGAGGCTCCAGAAATAGCAGTTACACACACATCACAAAATAGCCGTTGAGCCGGACTCCCTGTGTTGGTCCGATTCCTGCCAGTCGGATTCCTGCTGCCCACACCTGGACGCAGAGGGCGTCAGAGCTGGGGCAGCGACTATGGCCGACCCACCTGTCCTCTAAGCTCTGGTGAGGGGGAGTGGGCTAGTTTTTCAAAGTGGAACAGCCTTGCTTGCGTATTTTAAATAAGCAAATATAGATATATATTTATATCTTCAAATGTAATACATAATTTATGTTTATGTTATATAGAATATATTTAAATATGTTTCTATTATTTGTATTTAAATAATTTACATATGTTTAAATATATTCTATTTATATCCTTTATATGTATTATATTTATATAATATATACCTATATATCTACATTTTAACTTATATTGTATACAAGGGGGGAGGTAGGCTTACAGTGTAATGTAAATAAATGATACAATAATTGTTAAATGATAATACAAAAATAAACTCTGTTTTACAGACTCAAAACTGTACACCTGCCTTTGCCCACCCCTGTATATTACATACATGCACAGTATAAAGTACATTTTAAATACATATTTAAATAATAGAATATATACATTTTTTTCATATACTTTATTTTTTAGAGCAGTTTTAGGTTCACAGCAACACTGAGGCAAAATCACAGCGTCCACATACACCCCTGCCCCACGCACACAGCCTCCTCACTCTCAGCATCCTGCACCAGACTGGCGAGCGTTTCCAGCTGACAGACTACACTGATGGGCCATTATCGCTCCAAGTCCACAGCTCACGTTATAGTGTTTATTGTTGGTGTTGCACGTTCTAAGGGGTGACAAGTATACGGGGGCAGGAGAGTGGGGCCAAACAAAAATGGAATTTATTTATAAAAAATTGTTTATGTATTCTTACATATTCAAACTTCACTCACCTTCAAAGTACTCTCCATGTGATGCAATATACCCACTGAGATGTTTTTTCCACTGCTCAAAACAGTGTTTGAACGCATCAATTTTGATGCTTTTAGTGCCTCTGCCCTTTTTTGTTTCACTTCTTCCACATTAGCAAGACTTTTCCCTTTGAGGACTTTTTTAATCCAGGGAAACAAATGAACAAAAAAAGTCACTTGGCACAAGATTTGGTGAATAGGGAGGGTGGGGCACGGGAGTCACGCTGTTTTTGTTCAAACATTGCTGGACACTCAGTGCATGTGGGCAGGTGCGCTCGTAAATAATCCAGCACGGAATGGACAAACCCACTGAAGTCTTCAAAAAAAATTTTCTGACAGCAAATACAACCTCTCACAACAACCCCAGCTGGTACACTGATGCAGGTGGGTTCCTAGAACACTCACTTAGCAAGTGGGAAGCCTGTACTACAAGAAGCCTGCCCTCCAGAATATAATTCCAGTTTATTGGGGGGGTCCCCTCTCATATTTTTTAATTATTGTTCTTAGTGTGTTACTATCTCATGTAACTGTTCAATAACCCTATGAGGTACATGCTATTATTACCCCATTTAGAGAAGAAGAAACGGAGGCACAGTAAAGTTAAGTGACTTGTCTAAGGCCCCATAGCTAGTGAAGGTTGGAACTAAATTTGAAGCCAGGCAGTCTGATTCAGTGTGTGTTCTTAACCACTATGCTACACTGTCTTTGATTTGATTCCCCAGTCTCTCGCATCCACTTTCCCCTTCCCACCCCTCCTCCAGGTGACATTAAAGGATTTTCTCTATCCTCACTTTGCCTGACTTCCTCCTAGCCTCACTGTCTATTCAAGCAATCTGAGCAACTTCTACTGTTCTCCGCAGCAGGAGCCCTGCAAGCTGGAGGGCTGGAGCCAAGGGTTAGCTATAGCCATGAGCCATGAGGGTTACAGGTGAGGGGGACAGAAGGGACAAGGGAGGGCGAGGCTGGGCGTAATTGAGAGGGGAAAGGAGCAGGGACAGTGGCATGACTCCAGGTCCAAAGACATCTGAGATTAAAGGACAATGGTAAAGACTGGGGGAGGGAGAAATATGGGACCAATTCCCTCGGGAGACAGCTGACCAGACAGTATATGACTTAGTTCTGGGTCACAGCAACAACCAGCCTCTTCACTCATTCACTTATTTGTTATTCATATTCTGCTACTTGGAGAGAAAATTCTGATGACTGGAGGGTCTTTCCTGTACTGAACATGGTGATGGAGGAGGGTAATGGTATACACTTTTGGAGGAGCTTGAACACAGCTAAGTTGTTATGCAAAAAGAAAAGGAGAGCATTCGGGAAGCCTAAACAGAAAACCTGGAACCACACTGTCCAGTGTGGTAGCCACTAGCCACATGTGGATACTGAGCCCTCGAAATGTGGCTAGTCCTACTTGAGATGTGCTGTGCATATAAAATTCATATTGAATTTTGATGATTTAGTGGGGAAAAAAGAATGGAGATTGTATCAGTAATAACTTCTTACATTGATCACATGTTGAGATGATATTTTGAACATGTTAGGTTTAGGGATGCTGGCCCTTTGCAGTTGAAAAACCCATGTATAGCTTTTAACTTCCCCCCCAAACTTAACTACTATTAGCCTATTGTTGATGGAATGTCAGACTGATAACATAAACAATCAATTAACACATATTTGTATGTTATATGTGTTATACACTATATCCTTACAACAAAGTAAGCTAGAGAAGAGACAATCATAAGGAAGAAAAATGCACTTACGGCAGCTTATGTATTTATTGAGAAATTTCCACATATAAATGGGCCCATGCAATTCAAACTCGTGTTGTCCAAGGGTCAACTGTAGATTACTAAAATGAATTGTACTTTCTTTACCTTTATTAATGTGACTGCTAAAAAAATTTTAATTATGTGTGTGGTTCACATGATATTTCTACTGGATTGTAACGATCCATAAGGAAGGGACAAGAACCATGAGGACTCAGAAATGTGGTGGAAGGTGAGAGAGAGAGGGAGAGAGAGAGAGAGGGAGAGAGAGAGAGAGGGAGAGAGAGAGGGAGAGAGAGAGAAGTCCTGTGGCCGATGACTGAAAAGGAAGACTTGGGAAACTTTAACCAGTGTGGTTATTTTGGAGGGTGATGGTGTGATATGCAATGTAACCTCTCACCTCAGTCTTCACTATGAAACCTTCAGTAAAATCTACACTATTTTTTTAAATAAAGCAGATTAAAAAGAATTTCCTTTGGAGAAGTTCATGTCTTCCCTCAAGGTGACTGAAAAGTTCTGGGTCCTAGAAAACCGGGTTTGAATTTCACTGACCTATACGTACGTGGGGCCTGGATGAGATCAGTTAACTAGAAGAGTGTAGCATGCAGATGCCCTGTCTCTGCACATTCTCGTTAGCGTGTCCGATGAACTCTTAAGGTTTCCAGACTATTCATGAATCATTTTAAAGAGAAAATAGTTTTCTTCTTTTCCTCCATTCGGTTTCTTTCCCTGTTAACTTTTTGCTGACGTGATTGAATCGAGAGAGTTGACTGTTGTGGAGGCTTCAAATCAATATGGAGTTTCTGGCTCATGAAACTGAAATTTAAGTCATCGCCAGCCTTGTTACCTGATAGTTGCTTGATAGATTCGGGGAGTCAGGAAGCCGCATTGTCAGGGAGCAAACCTTTGAGGATATAGCTGTGTTTGCTCATTTAGTGTAAATCAGATCTGGGGCATCACTGAAAAAACGTCTGAAGACTACCTGTGTACCCTCTGCTGCTCTCTTGACCTGGCAGTGAAAAAGAAGCTTGGAAACAAGGATTGAATTTGCAGCTTCATAATCAGGATCATGGCTGACATTCGGGTGTGAATTTTAAAAGAAAATGCTAGAGAAAGCTACAGAAAACTTGAGGGAATAGAGAGAAGCAAGTTAACTGACTTTCTAATGAGCCAAATAATTTGTCAAAGTAACAATAGCAGTAAATTTGAGGTGCTGTGGTCTCAAAGGAAAGAGTACATTTTAATGAATTAGTGTTCAATTCATCCTTAGCCAGATGGTCCCCTGTTTCCATCTCCTTTTGCAGGATGAAGTAATGAGCCTCTGAAAATTAACAGCTGAACTGATTTTAGAGATTTACTATCTTTAACCCTATAGTGTCGTGTGTATATTGCTTTCTGTGTAATAACAGAAATATCAGGAAAATGGTTGAAAGTGATTGTAATTGGTGATTTAATAGTCCTGAGGTGAGAGTGGTAATGTAGCAATAAAGATAATAAACGTGGTGGGATGAGGAGAGAAAGTTGTGTGGGAGCATGAAGAAAGGGGTTTAATACAAAAATGCCAGAAGAAATAATACCAAGATTTTGTAACCGTTGATAAATATGGATTATGTAGATATGTTTAGTTTTATACCAGGGACATTTCACAAAAACTCAAATAGACTTTTAATTGGTTTTGATTTTCAGAGAATACCCCTTGAGTTTTCTATAAAATTTGCAAGATTTCCCCTCTGAGTTTCCATGATTGCCATAAGCTTATTTTATGTATTTTATTGGAATCATAATAATGAATGATTTGATTGTTGAAATGCTAGACAAAGAGCCAGATAATAAGGAAAGCCTGCATAGATTCAGAATTTTCTCCTTAATCAAAGGCTGGGTTGTGATCAGAGCTTCAGGGTTGGCACATCTGAATTAATACAAGTAGAGGAATTAATTTTCCTGCCTAGTTAAGTGTTAGCCACAATTATACAAATTTCAATGTGGATGAAAGTAATGAGCCTGATTTTGGATTAATCACACAAGAACGTATTCCTCCAAATGGCCTCTGTCCCTCTGTTTATACTACAAGAATAAAAGTTTGTGTTAAAGATGTAGCCTTTGGCCAACACAGTTTTTAAAGCTCTCTTTGAAATTGACTTCAGCACTTGAATGAGTATCTTTTTAATAATCCTGGCTGCTGCACATCTTCAACCTTTGGGGCTGGGTTTGATATTTGGGGACCATCAAACAGCATTCACAGACAAATATTGAAAACAAGGTGGGTGATAAACATGGGTGATACCCTTTGAGAATAAAAATCAAATATGACTAAATATGGTTATACAATATTGAAAATGATCAACTGTAGCTTCAAAACCCTTAAAGTAACTCTGAAATCAATTCCAATATACGAGTGGCCAAATGTGGGGAACTCCGGCCAGCGGAGCTCTCCCGGCTGCCTGAATGAGAATAAGGAGTCTTCCGGAACACAGTCCTATTGCTCTGGAGGGAAAAGGGGGTGGCATTTCCCCCCAGTGGAGAATGCCCTGAGCCCTTCTCTGACACGGCTTTTATTAGAGTTAGGAAGTACAGGGGGATATAGCACATGTGCATAGTTTATCAATCAATGTCCAAAAGGCTATAGTCAGGAAAAACTGACACTATCTATAGATAACAATTGAAGAGACACAGAAATCTTTTCAGATCAGGGTCTGTGAGACATGCAGATGCCAGATGGTTGTAAAGGTGCACGTCATGAAGTAGGGAGTTTCACTCCTTATGCCTGGAACGCAGACACCTGGGTTATGCCGACAGGGCTTGTCAGTGGACAGAGCCAGCTTCAAAGGACAAAAATGTACATTTGAGGCCTGATTCCCATGGGAACCCTCGGTGTTAGAATCGAGTCATGCCTGCCACCTGCATTATTACCTGGTTTTCCAGGGAGATTTATTAGCCCCTTTCAGAGCTTGCTCTTGTGGGGCTATAGTCTCTGAAACCACACAGAATGGTCCCCAACAACCAAAGTGTTTTCAGCAAAAGCAGTGCCCCTGGACCTGTTAGTATAGAGTCTGCCAAGGTGACTAATCTAAAAGGAATTACACCAATTTGGATGTTTGTTTTCAAAATCAATCGAGTCACTTTATGGGCATAGTGAAATGTCATAGGAAGAATACGAACAATGAGAGCCAGATGGGTCTACCTCCACCCCTTGCAGCTCTGACTGACCTTGCACAAGTTATTTAAGCTGTCTGAGCTTCTGCTTCAAAATTAGCAAGTGGAGGTAATAATTCCCGTTGGGACTGTAGGGAGGGTTAGAACCCTAGAATGAAAAGTGCCATATATATTGGCCTATACATAGTATAGGATTTGTGATCATTATTTGATAGATTTATTTATACCCAGCCTTATTTTAAAATGGATTAAAAGAAGATTAAATGCTTGTTTTCTGTCCCTACATAACCTTATTTGGGAAAGGGTAGCATTAATAAATGTACCATATGCTCAAGTCACTTACATGAACATTATTTTAATTTTTCCATTTAAAAGACTATGTTAATTGTATCTGTTAAATACTAATTATGATATGTGCAGAAAATGCATCAATAACTGTTAAATAGCACTTAAAATGTATCAGATACTATTCTAAGTATTTTATGTATATAAACTTGTATCATCCAGTAATCTTGTGATGTAGGTACTATTACAACCCCTGTTTTGAAAATGATAAAATTGGAGCATTTGCTATGAGAAAGTTACCTGAAGTCAGAGCCAGTAAGTGATGAAACCAGGAAGCAAACTCAGGCAATCTGTTGCCCACACCTGTCCCCTTTGCCATTGCAATGCCTCGCTGAATATAGTGGATGGTTGGATGATCCTTTAGGGATTGATTGGATATTTGAAGAATATCAAGCACCATTCATGGCACACTCTTATAAATAAAGTGGGGAGCTAATCCTTTGAGGTAAAAAATAAAATAACTAAAAATGATTATAGAATATTGAGAATGATTTGCTGGTAATTTAAAATCCCATAAATTAACTTTGAAAGTTGTTCCAATAAGACAGTGGTCAGTGCGTAGTGCAACATGTACGTGAGAACCTACAAAGGCTTGTTGAGAAGAACCAAGACCCAGGTCCTTCAGCAGGTGCTAGAAGGCAAATTCAGCTACATGTATGGATGAAAGTTTAGTGCAGCAAGCTACTCGCCATGTTTAAGGGATATGGCAACCATCAATAAGTGCCCATCCAGATAAGCTATTGACATTCTTTTTTTAAAAGATTTTATATTTATTTTTAGAGAGGGAAGGGAGGGAGAAAGACAGAGAGAGAGAGACATCAATGTGCGGTTGCTAGGGGCCGTGGCCTGCAACCCAGGCATGTGCCCTGACTGGGAATCAAACCTGCGATGCTTTGGTTCGCAGCCCACACTCAATCCACTGAGCTACGCCAGCAAGGACTGCTATTGACATTCTTGATCCAGAAAATGGGGTACCCAAGGTGATGATGCAGCCAACATTGTGGCAATCTCCATGGGGGACAACCCAAGTCACAGGGTAGAAGTTCAGGGTCCAGATCCTAATTCTTGAGGGAGGGGCAAAGCTAGGTCTAACATTAGGATTGCTTTGAGTCTGGGAATGGGCTGAGCCTACTGTTGATGGACTAGAGCAGTAGAAGGTCAAGTAGCCTCTGCTGTTGGAAGAAGAAAAGTGTAGAGGCTGCAATACAGACAGGCAGGCTTTGATGCCCATTATGCTTCCTGTGTGGATTTCCCCCATCAATTCCCTGAATGCCAGGTAGCCTGTAGAGAGCCAGTGCCATGGGTCTGAGAAGACACAGCACAGCCTGGGGCAGTATTTCCCCTTCGGGTGCCACCTCCGTGATTCTTGCTATCACTGTACTGTTTTTATTTTTCACTTTTCTTTAATTGGACTAGTTATCGATTTATTTTTTGTCATCTACTAACATGAGCATTACACCTTTGGAATCAGGTAGGGTCCCAGCAGGAAATAGATAGGGCACTCAAATTAGGTAATATGCAGAGAGACCAAGAGTTGAATAGAGGGACTATTTACAAAGATGTGGACTTTGTGGGATCCCACCACCTTTACTACCCATGAGCCTGAAGGGAAGGGGAGGGAGCCATCAGGTGAAACCATGTAGACAGGGCCACCTGACAGAAGGCATAGCCCCTGTCACTCGGGTGGCACTGCCAACCTGAGGCAGTTTTGTAGGAGGGAACCTCAGTCGCCTCCCTCTCTTTCTGATGTCCCACCAGAGCTCCCCATTGGCAAACCCAAACACAAGCCAGAGGAACAGGCAGCTGTGGATGCAGCCCAAAGAGGCCCACCTCACAGGGCGCAGAGCAGGGTGGAAGAGGTGCAGAGTGGATATGGAGGGGAAAACTGAACATGGCCAGCTCACACATCTTCATCTAAGCAGCATAGGGTCAAGGACACAGCCCTGAAGCCCAACCTCAGAGACCTCCCTCAAGTTGACGTCTGGCCATTCAGCAACATTTCTTGGGTTCAGAAACTCCACTCACTCTGAAACCACCACCAATGCTCTCTGTGAAGCCATGCTTTACGATCTCAGATACAAGGACACATTAGGGGAAACAACATACCATTTTGCTGAGGCAAGCTGTGTTGTGTGAGGAGGGTTTTTCTGACAGTGTGAAGCTATTTAAACTGAAAATGATTTGAAGGAGTAATGTGTGTTCTATATCCACCTTGGCTCCCACCCAGTATCACTAAATTTAACTTCCAAGTGAATCAAAGGAGATTAAGCTTTAATGAATAATATTACTCTTTCTTGTTAATAGATGCATTATGTTTAGAAAAGCTGATGATTTGAGTGGGGTTTCTGATGACCTTTGGATTCCCAGAGATGTTTCACAATTTATTTACTTCATGGAAAGGAATCATTTATAGGGTAGGGAAGATAGATAAGAATACCTGGTCATCCTTATTATTCTTATTCTGTCATCCTTTTTTTTTTAAATGAGAACCACTAATATCCCAGCCTACACAGTTTACGTGTGTGTGTGCGCACACGCGCGCGCACTACATCCAGGGCATAATCTTATTTGGCAACCCCAAATGTTTGTTGCTTTGGAAATTACTAGGTCACCACAGTCTCAGGGTTAATGGCAGCCCCTCCAGTGGCTTGATGGCACACGTCATGTTAACTGGAACAGTATGTGGGCAGGTGGATTAGAACAGGCTGCAGTCCTAAAAATAGGACTTTACTTCCAACTCTAGAAGGGGGAGATGAAGACCATTCATTAAATTCATGGGAAATGATTGTACTTCTTAAATACATGCAAAAGTATAAAAACTTACATAAATGGAATCATGTTGTTCATTCCAGAGTTTTCAGGAGAGAGAGTGGCTAGTATAGCCTCCTTTTCCCACTTCTCTGTTCCCCCTACCTTGATGTGTTTTCCCAACACCTGCATCACTACAACCCCACAACTCCACTCCCCGGCACACAGTGCCCTTTGTGTTAACAACCTGGTATAATTCCTTGTGTTCTTTTTTACATTGCATTTTGTCTTCAGTAGGGCCCTTCTTCTAAAACTACTTCTGAGTGTGTTAAAAGGGAGAGTCTGCTGGAAATTCTTATCAGTGACTACTTAAGGAGACCTGCCAGTGTCATTTATAGCTCTCCTTTCTATTAATCCCAAACCAACACAAACGTCAGCTAACATTGTGAGATACCTGGATTCATCTGCTGACTCACGAAATGTTTAATTCCTAAATGGTGAACTGCTATGGAATTCCCTCCCTTTGTTCACCTTCTCCAGTCTGGCCACAGAACATCGCAGCACCAAAGGTCAGAAAGCCACCTGCACTTCACTACTGACAGGCTGGAACCCCTCACTCCTGCAGCCGAAATGCCCCAGCACCCCCTCTCCATGTTAAGTAGGGGATCCTGCTGAGGCAACTGGCTGGCTTGTCTATTCCAGGTCATCCAGCCTTTTGTAGAGGCAGAGGGATTTTCTCAACCTGCTGCTCCTTCTCCTGCTCTCAGCCTCCAGAGGTACACGGGTCATAATTGAGGACACTGATTGGATGATAGCGCTCCTCTCTTGGGCTCTAGTTCCTAGGATGCTTCTGAGCTCCTGAAATGCAGAATCTGTAAGAACCTATGATTCACAAAGGCAGATGTGGTTGCTGCTGTTGTTTTAACTAGGCTTCTTTTGTAGTTTGAATCTATTTCTATTTTGCATTGATCATCAGGTATTATTATTATTGAAGTGGCCAGACCTTGAGGTCTTGGACCATGGTTAAGATACATTCATATCCCCTTTGCTTTGCACACTGCATGGTATGTGTCCACTAAATGCCAACTAGATCAACACACTCAAATGTAGGGAAATGTTGGATCAGTGGAGTTCTCTGGGCACTTAGGGCATCAGAAGGTTTCATGGATGGATGAGGCAGCAAAGATTCAAGATGGAAAGATGAATAGAGTTCTTCTCTGAAGGCTGAGCATGCCAATGTCTAGAAGGACCCAGATACTGGGGGGAAATAATTGTTTTCTTTTTAACCACTAGAAATTTGTTAACTACCTACCATGTACCCCCTGTGCTTGGCACTGCGGAATCAAAGATAAATGACAGGTCCTCTTTTCCCCAGGACTGCATAAGCAATTGTCACTCAGAATGACAGGTACTATAATAATAATACATATAATGATAGACAAGCACAGTGAGGACAAGGGTGGGGTTAATTAGACTCTATCACTTCCCTGCTTACAAACCCCCAGTAGCATGCCACTGTGCTTGAAATAAAATCCAAATTCTCTACCCCAATGTGCCAGGCCTTGTCCTGCCCAGTACCTTCCCTTGTCTGTCCTCATCACCACCACACTATCTCTCACTCACTTCACAAGCACTATTTCTGTCCTTGAACACAGCAAGTCCCTTCTCACCCCCAGACCTGGCCCTCAGACCTTCTTCTTGGCTGTCTCTTCCTTTATCATTCAGGCCTCTGCGCAAATATCATCTCCTTTGGCCACTGTCTACATAACCCCCTCCCCTCATTACTTTCTGTCATTGCCTTGTATTATTTTCTTCATAAACCTTTTCGCTAACTGAAGTTATGTCATTCATTTATGTTGAAGCATATGTTCATGATAGAGTCTTTCCTCTAAGTCAGCCGGGCAGCTGCTTGGCTAGCTGCCTGCTGAGCATGCTGGCACCAAGGAATAGATAGGAGTCATACAAGATAACTATGCTATTCATGCAGTTTTTATTGAATGCAGGTTCACTCAAAGTAGAACATCAACATATGTTAATATGCTATTCACACTCTAATCATCTAAGAGAAATACAACACACACAGAGCAGTCAATGAGGTATAACAAACCCGAGTCCCAGAGTCTTAGTCTGCAGGTCTGGAAGACAGCACGGGGGCAAGGGAGCCGTCAGCATCTTACAAGGAAGAATCTCTGGAGCTAGGAGGGCAGCAGGGCAGTCAAAGTCCCCAGTCCAGCAGGGCAGAGCCTCCAGCCACTAAAGCCAAGGGAGATCGGCATGGTGTGGAGCAGCACTCTGGGGTGTGGAGCGCAGCTGTCTCGGCTGAAAGCCTGCCTCAGGCATACCCTTGAGAGTGCTGTACGCCACCCTTCTGGGTCTCTTGGTAAGTGTCTTGGCATCCCAGATGGCAAATGGGGACTTTCCCCAGAGGCTGTCCATGGATGGTCCCACTCTGCAGACATGGATGTTCTGGTGACATTTGCAGATATCTTAGGTGTGTCTCCTTGCCAGATGTGTCTGGCATGACTTAGGTAGTTTCCTTCTTAAACCAAAGTATCATGGCTGACTGGCAGTCATCTTAGTTGACATGAGTGACTCCATTTTCTTTTATATACTCTATGCTATCTTGACTGGATCAATGCCATTTTTTTATTGGTCCTATTCTTCACAGTTTATTAACATAATTATGTCTGTTTCTCTCTCCTTTCCATCCACCCCTCCCCCCATTCACTAGAATGGGGGGCTTCCTGGGAGCAGAAAAGCTTATTTGGCTTGGTCACTGCTCTGCCCCAGTGCCCAGAACATTGCCTGGAGGCTGGCATATGTTCCTCACCAATAGAAACTCATCAAGTATGAACTTGCTCTGGGAAAGAAATGACAGTTCACCAAAGGAAAGTTCTAGGTAAAAAATAGGGTGAGGCTAGGGGGAGGCAGTTAGGGCCAGAGTCAGAACTCGGGGGTATCAGCATTTGGGGTACAGGTTAAGTATGGCAATGAGGCCTGCAGAGCCACGTGACCCAAGGTTTTTGTTTGCCAGGAGTAGGACTCAAGCACCCAGAGCACAGAGCTAGAGAACGAGAGCAGACACTGTTCTACCAGTCCGATCACTCCCCAGGTGTGTGACCCATGCAGTCACCCCACGGTGCCTGCATATCCTCATTTTTAAATGAGCTGATGATACTCTATGAGGAGAATATAACGGTACTCTCTTCACAGGCTTGTGTGATAATTAAATGACTCACTATGTAGAAAATGCCTAGTAATGCCTGGTTTGTAGTTGGTTAAGCATTTATACTATGCTCTAAAGAAGAATTGCTGAAGCGTTTGAGAAATAGCGTTATGGGATTGAGATTTGTATTTTAGAAAGATCATTAGGCTGGCAGTGGGAGGCTGGGCTGAAAGGGACTGAGAAATTAGGGAAACAATTGTATAGTCAAGACACACCAAGGCCGGGCAGTGGCAGTGGCAGTGGCAGTGAGGAGGATGCAAGGGTTATTAAGACAATGGCCTCAGTCCTCAGTTTGGGGAAGGATGTGAGGCAAAGAGACAAGTAGGTAATGATTCCTGGATATGGGACTTGGGTGATTGGGTGGCTGGTGGTGCCATTCACCCGAACAGGAAACACAGGAGGTGGGCAAGGTTTGGGAGCCAAGGTGGGGGAGAGGGTGAGGAGGCAGGACTTGGTCAGCTGTGGCAGGCTGACTTTGAGTGCTGTGGGAACTGCAGGTGCAGCTCCTCAGTGAAGAAAAATCGCCTCTTCCTAGATCACAGTATGAACTCACATGCTAAGTAAGCACTGTACTCATTCGTAGTTAATAAATGTTAGCACTTAATATTAGCGTTCATAATTTGTGCTTTTAAAGCAAATACAGTGAGAAACATCTTTCTCCATATCTGAGGGTGGGTTTTTTTTGTTTGTTTGCTTTGTTTTTAAGACTTCTATACGTAGAATTACTGTAGCAAAGGTACGGGGGTTTTTTTGAAGATTTTAATTCAACTTACCAAATTGCATTTCAAAAAGGCTGTATCAATACATATTCTCACAATAACCTGGGATTCTTTAAAAACAGCTTTAATATTCGTTTGTAAATTCTGCCCCCAAATTTGCAAGGGCATGGGGAACAGACCTTATGGGGAGCAGTTACCTTGTGTGCTAACTGTGGATGTGACCACCAATGTCAGCTCCATCTTTTAAGGTTGCCGGTTGCCTCTGTCTGAGGGAAATTCCTCAAATAAATGCCTGTTATTAAGTAACTTGTCAATACCACCACCCAAACAATATTCTTGAAAACATGGCGATAAGTGAAATAAAAATGCTTCATGCATAAATACTCCTCTGAGGCTTTGGATGGGGGTGTAAGGAAAATGCACTCATGAATATAAACTCCACTTTCCAAAACTACATTATTATAACAGCGTTTCCCCCAAAGAACAGGTTTCTTGCAACTTTCCTTACCATGACTTAGTGTGTGCACATGCACGGAAACTGCATTTCCTTTGAATCAATACATGTGCCATGAGAGGGCACTATTCCCTGGTCAAATACAATTTTAGCACAGAATAAACTAAAACTTCTTTTTAATGCATGTAAGATAGAAAAATATATTTTTACTGAAGACAATGTTTGTTTAGTTCGACAAGTGACTATCATGAACTGTTGCCATTTGGACGCTTTGGTGCTTGTTCCTGTGTTTCTAACACTGTCCACACACAGCCGACACCCACAGAGCAGGAGGGCCTGGAGAAGTGTTTGGTATTTTTAGTGCCCCTCTCTGTGAACACTAGCTTTGTGTTTATGATTTGTACATAATATAGTTTTTAACCTGTTGTCTTTTTCAGAGAGGCCTTATACAGGAAACATGGGTGGCCTGTTCTGGTCCACATGTTGTAGGGAATGTCTGGGAAAGTGATCTTAGTCAGTGTTGCTGTAAGTGCATTTGTCAGAATGCTGGCCTCTTGGAGGGGGAAGTTTCCTAGTCAAACAAGTTTGGAAAACCCTGGATCCTGTATCTCCACCGCCTTGAATATTCACCACAAACTGACAGCTCTGAGTCTCTTCTCCCTGTGTAACAGCGTTAACACGCTGCTGCAGGAAATGAGTCCAGTCTCCTGTGCGGCCACCCGTGAAGAAATAGCCAGTAATGGCAGGCCGGTGGCCCGCTGGTGGGGCTGAGAGCTTCCCCCAGAATGGCTGTTTATTCGTATTGATAGCAAGGGCTTCAAAACATGTTAAGATTTTTCTCTCCTTGAAATTTGAAGAATTGTTTCTAAAGATATTTAGGATCCTAGTTTAGAGATTTATTTCTCAGCAGATGGAAAATGTGTCACTCGACCCTTTCAGTTTAGTTCTCTTTACTCATGTGCATCGGAAATGGAGCCTGAATAGTAAGCATGGTGGGGAACTAGCGCCCTCGGAGGAGAACTAACGCTCTCGTGAGGCTCTCAGTAGAAGGAGTGGGTAAGGGAGAAGAAAGCCAGTAAGCAATTAAACAAGTAGGTATGTAATTACAAATTACAATACGGGATACAAGGAAAATGAACTATGTGCTGTCAGAGTGAGCTTAAATTTGCAATCATTTATTTTAATGGACAAAGATTCAGAAGGGATCAATGGCAGCTGTTTTTATGGCCATCTTGGTACGGGGCTCAAGACGACAGCCTGAACCACCTAACACCCTCCCTCGCCCTCTTGTTTTTCCAGCCGGGTGAGACAAAATGAGAGTGCAGTGAGCCGCCCAGCCTCTCTCCCAGCCGTCCCCGACGCCCACCATGAACCACTTGGAGGGGGCCGCGGAGGTGGAGGTGACCGACGAGGCGGCAGGCGGGGAGGTGAACGAGTCGGTGGAGGCCGACCTGGAGCGCCCCGAGGTGGAAGAGGAGCAGCCGCAGCCGCCGCAGCCGCAGCAGCACTATGCGGGCCGGGCCCCGCGCGGGCGCGCCGTCGAGGACCTCGGCACCCAGCCTGGGCCGCAGGAGGACGAAGAGCGCGGGGACTGCCTGGCGCGCTCGGCCAGTACGGAGAGCGGCTTCCACAACCACACGGACACGGCTGAGGGCGACGTGATCGCCGCGGCCCGCGACGGCTACGACCCGGAGCGCGGGCAGGACCCGGAGGACGAGAGCGCCTACGCCGTGCAGTACAGACCCGAGGCCGAGGAGTACACGGAGCAGGCGGAGGCCGAGCACGCCGAGGCCACGCACCGCCGCGCGCTGCCCAACCACCTGCACTTCCACTCGCTGGAGCACGAAGAGGCCATGAACGCGGCCTATTCGGGCTATGTCTACACGCACCGGCTCTTCCACCGCGGCGAGGACGAGCCGTATGCCGAGCCCTATGCCGACTACGGGGGCCTCCAGGAGCACGTGTACGAGGAGATCGGGGACGCACCCGAGCTGGACGCGCGCGACGAGGGTCTGCGGCTGTACGAGGAGGAGCGTGACGAGGCGGCAGCGTACCGCCAGGAGGCCCTGGGCGCGCGGCTGCACCACTACGACGAGCGCTCGGACGGCGAGTCGGACAGCCCCGAAAAGGAGGCCGAGTTCGCTCCCTACCCGCGCATGGACAGCTATGAGCAGGAGGAGGACATCGACCAGATCGTGGCGGAGGTCAAACAGAGCATGAGCTCTCAGAGTCTTGACAAAGCGGCTGAGGACATGCCGGAGGCCGAGCAGGACCTGGAGCGTGCCTCCACGCCCGGCGGGGGCGGCCCCGACAGCCCCGAGCCGCAAACACCCGCAGGGCAGCAGCGGTCGGCCAGCAGCGCCGGCGGCGAAGCGGTGCAGCGGTACAACAAGGAGAAGAGGGATGCCATCTCGCTGGCCATCAAGGACATCAAGGAGGCCATCGAGGAGGTGAAAACCAGGACCATCCGTTCGCCTTACACCCCCGACGAGCCCAAAGAGCCCATCTGGGTCATGCGCCAGGATATTAGTCCCACCAGAGATTGTGAGGATCAGAGGCCGGGGGACGGAGATGTAAGTATGTGTGGGTTCCGGCCTGCTCGGATTTGCGCGTGGTCAGGAGGGGAAACTGGTGCTGCGTGGTCGTGTCTGTCATTGGAAAGTGACTTTATAAGACCAGTGGTCTGTGGGGGTGCTAAAAATGTGTTCACAAAAAGCCTCAAAAATAGCTTGCACCTAAGCGCGAGTGAAAAAAAAAAATAGAGACAGTCTTTTTGCAGGATGACAGCTATGGATGGGGGAGGGAAGTTGTGGGGGAGGGGTCCAGCAGAAAGGAAAAATGGACTCAGGGACTTGGACAACAGTGTGATGATTGCAGGGAGGAGGGGAGTATAAAGGGATTAAATAGTACTGGAAAAAATACAATTAAAAAATTAAAAATAAATAGAAATAAAAAGCAGCTGGCCACCAGCAAGAAAGAAAAGAACGGAACACAGGTGACTGGGAGTTAAAGTGTTGAATGCACTAATTAGACATTACAGGCACTGCTGTGAATCAGTGGTTCTCAAACTACCCCGAGAGCACTTGTTCAGAAACAGATTTTTAGGCGCACCCTCCACCCCCTGCCTCCCCACCCTCTCTCATTTAGAAGGTCTAGGGTGGGACCTGAGAATTTGTATTTCTAATGTCAAAACAAAACACCGCAAATCTTTATTGAATAAGGAGAGACTGTTGGAAAGGAGTATTCCCAAGGGGAGAAGGGTGCTATTGTAATGGGGGAGGGGGGGGGAGGGCTAGCAGTAGGAGAATCTCTGACTCTGAGATCTGCAAGGGGCTCTAGAGATAGGCAAAAAGGACAGGTATGAGGAAGTGGGAAGAAAGCATGTTTGGATGCATTCGCAGATGAGAGAATGTTTTAACCTGAGACCAGCACAGTGTCAGGAAGGGCTGTTGTGGAGGGATTGCAGACTAGCCAAAGTTCAAGGACCTGGAGGAAGAAGAGAAGCTTAACCAAAGATTGGTTAACCAATACTTTGTTCTGATTAATCCCAAGTTCAGCCAGTGTGAATGTGGACGGTCTGTCTGGCTTTGTCCTAGGTAGACAAGGGCACCTGTGAGTCTTATCTAAGTCATATGGGGTGGGGGGCTCTTTGCGGGAAGCTGTTGCCAAAACACAGAAGCACTGGTGGGGGTGGGGGGCAGCCATGGCTCCTAACCATTGCTGTTTTCTGGGCTCACAGGGTTCAGGTGACGTTCAGCATGACATTGTCACTGACAAGTTCCCAGGTGATGCTGTTGCAGCTGGTCCCGTACCAGAATGTGAGAACCACTGCTTTAAAGAAACCCCTGAAAGGTTTGAGACAGAGAGTGAGGCCTTTTCAGGGGAAACATTTTTGAGCCCTTTTGTGCCAGGAGTTTCTGCAGTTTTTCACCCACTTGTGCCTCAATGTGGCTTTGAGTAAGTGCTTAGTTTTCCCTTCCGGTCGTACCTGGGTGTGCTTTTCATGTCACAAAAGACACGTATTTTTGGCTTTAAACTGAATCGTGCTTGTTTGTGAAGAGGTGCAGAAACCTATTGCTGTCCCTGTCAACATTTTATTTTTCATTTTTGAAATACCTAAAAATGTGATAACATGGCAAGCTTGAGTGCTACAATCTATACAAAATAAATCAAGAAGACTAACCTTTGCCCCATTGCCTGATTATAAAGCTTCCCTTTCTGCTTCGACTCACCTTCCCATTCTTTTGAAAAATTTTTAAGCAATTTCAATTAAAATGGGAGCTTGGAGTAAAAAACGTCCAAGAGGTTCAATTCAATTTCATCTAATTCTTCATTTTACAATGGCACTAGGCTACTTCTCAGTATATCTTTTGGAGTAAGAAACCATTATTGGAAGCTGTTCATTTTACTTGTACCGGAAGGGCTATGCCGGTCAGAGAGGTATCACTCACCTCCTCTTTTAGTAACAATCGACATTTGCTGTTGGCTGGTTTTATCTCTGGCACCTTGAAGGAAGAGCTGGAAAACTGTTGGCACAGGATCTGCATCCTCCCTAGCAAAGGGGCAGCATTGAGTCAGCCTGGTCCACAATGCCCTGTGCCTCTCTTCTGTTTTCCGGGCTTCACACCCAAAAGGTTCAAAACAGGTGTGCCCACAGGTAGAATTCCCTTGGACCTCCAGCTGTTTCCAGGTTCCTCCCAGCTAGGAGGGGAAGGGGATTACAACAAGCATTTTTTGAATGAAGTAGAAATGGAGCAGCTTTTCAAAAGTAGGGAGCTGGCAAGAGGCCTGGTTCTATATTGTTTTAGAAACTTGGAGAAAGCCATAGGAGCATCAAGTCCAGATGCTGGCCTCTCCTTTAGCTTTCTCCTGTGAAATGACCAGCTCAACCACGCGTTCCCAGCAGCCTCACGATGAACCCACAGCACAGCCTACACTAGGGCAGGAGGCTTGCTCTTACTCATTTACACTAGGACACCTTAAACCTCTCTCTTAGTGTTTCATTCCAAAGGTAGAATTGATTATAGAATATTAGATGATGCTTTAGAAACCCAGACTCCCAGAAACTCAGCTTGATGCTAAGAAACTGGTGAGTAAAGCTTATTGGGTTATGAATAGTTAATACAAAGCAAAACCAAAAACCTAACTGTGCTTTAAAATATTCTGCGAGTCAGTTTTAAGCCATTTGAATTTTGGGGTTGTATTTCATCTGTCATGCCATAGCTATAGGAAGGTCCTTCATTTGCTGCCTCTTTGATGGTAGTATGGGGGCGGTATATAAATATATATGTTCTGTTGATTTCCACATCAGCATCAAAAAATACTTACTGAGTGCTCATTCCACGTAGAAGATGGGAAGTACTATTAAAAGCAGTATGACTGGGAGATACTTGTTAAAAATACAAATTACTGCCATTCCTTTCTAAATCAGAATACCTGGTGGAGCCCAGGGATCTGGGGTTTGAGGCTTTTTGTTTGTTTTCTGGTTTTGTTTCACTTTGTTTTGTAAATTCTCCCTGTGATCAAGCTTAGGAAAGATTAAGAACCACTGATTTAAAAGGGAAAAAGCTGTCATCTAGGTAGTTTCCTACATGATGTCTGTGGATTTGACCCCTAGCTTTCGTTAGCACGTGCACAGTTTTAACAGCAGGGGCGTCCTGCTGTGGTTATCAGCAGGGTCAGCAGGCCCGGGGAAGTGGCCCTGCAGTTCTTGTTGCAGAAACAGTGTGTCCATTCTCCGTTGGCATGACCGGAAGCTATGGTGAAGCGCGTAAAACACGCCCACGTTACCACTTGCCAGGGATGACTGCTGAGAGCTACATCTGCTTCTAGCAGGACTTATAATTCCCCCAGAACCTGAGCATTTTTCTCTTCACCTGGGGCAAACTGGCTTTTGCTTCCTGGTGACTCGCATGGAGTGCGAAGATGGGGTTGCTCATTAGCAAGAACTTATTGAACACACACTAACTCTCAGCACTGCTGGAAATCATTGTTTTCTGGAAATTTAAAGAATACTAGTGCTTTGCTTCTAGTAGACTTTCTCTTTTTCCAGATATGGGTTTGAAAACAGCCTAGCAATGCCCTTCTTGAAAACTGTTGTTAATAAATGACCAGTTCTGAAAAGTTCCACAGCCTCCCGATCTCTTTTTATGCAGCAAAGGCGTTCTGAGTAGAGGACAGAGTCGCAATAGGATCCAAGATAGGCGGTAACGGCACCCAGCATTAATTGGAGAGTGTTGGCTACTTTAAGTGGTGTGTTCAACAGCTTGAAATGGTGTTTATCTCTGCTCCCTCTGAGAGCTACACCAAAATGACAGTAAAATTAAATATATATATATAAAGCCACAAGTACCAAGAGACAGAGGAAACAGCAGCAAGCTGAGAACAACAAAACTGCATCACCAAAGTGGTGACTGGCTGTGGTGGACATTAGTGCTCCCCAGGATGTCCAGCTGTCCTCTTCTTCCCGCACCACACTTCCTCATCCCCTCAAAGTAGCCATGGCCTATGCCATAGGAGCAATAACAGTCGATGCTACCTCTAGGCAGAAGCCACTGAGGGCAGAATTCTCTCCCAGCAGCCTCATGTCACAGGACTCAGAGCCTCTATTAGCACAGGTCCCAAGTGACCATGATGAACAGGGTCCCCTGCTGACCCTGTGGACACGCATTGTGAGAGAGGAATCCACCTTTGTTGTTTCCAGCCTCGGGGACCTGGGTGGTTTGTTACCATAGCCTAGCCTGATGGAGCCTGACAAGGATCCTGATAGGTTTCTGTTTGTCTTCTCTGCTGAGTGTCTATAAGAATTTGTGCTGTGGCCCCCCAAGATAGGCTTGGGAATTCGAGACACCAGATACCTAAAGTGGCAAGAGTATGGCTGGGAGAAAAGGACTGTTTGAAAGTCTGTCCGGGAGAGGTTGCACTCTAGATCCCTTTTGCAGCTCATGTGACTGGCTGACAGCTCCTCCCCCAGCCCACAGAAGATGGGAGGTTTGCTGTAAAGAAAGGGTGAACCAGGGAAGCGCTGGAACTGGGGACACTAGCCACAGCTGAGACTGGGCATGAAGAGCCTTGAGGAACCCAGGGCCTGCTAAGCAGTGGGACTCGGGACACCTTTGAGGTCTTAGCTGTCAAACCTAGAACCCACCCGACCCCAGAGCCCAGTGGCAGACTAGAGTATTCCTCTCTGGGGAAATGGGCCCTGGAGAAGATACCTACAGATGCTCGTGTTTGGGGGGTTGCAAGCATAATACTGGGTCTCCATCACATCACCCCACAGTAAAGGTTACTGCCATAATGTGGGCTTTTTGAGACACACTGTTAAACATACGTGGACATCCAAGGATCACCAGACATTTGAAAAACATCTCTAATGTGAAAGACAAAGTCACCAAAAACAAGCAAATGAAAGAAGGAACTCAGAGAAGTCAGAGGCGGTGCTCAGAGCGGAAAGAAACTATCCAGCGCTTATCAGTATCCTCCCAAAGGAAAGGGGGTGTAGGGAAGCCATTACGTTAGGATAGGATACCATTTAAAAAAATTTTACACACTTGTTAACTGAAAAATATGACAGCAGAAATTTAAAGGTAACATTTAAAAAATATCCTTCAGTAGGAAGGTTAGAAGACAAAGAGGAAATCTTCAAGTGGAAGAATTAGGGCAAAAGGATGGAAAATGGTAGGAACATAGAAAAAAGGGAGAAATTATGAAAGATTGTTCCCTAGAATCAACTGACATGAGAATTTCTGATTAAAAGATTCCACTGGGTACCTAGAACAATGAAAAAAAAAAGAAGCAAAGGAATTTCTGAACACAGGGAGAAAGGGAATATCCCGTGGGCTTTCAGAAACATAAAAGCAGGTTACAGATGATCAAGAATCACCATAATGTTGAATTTCTCAAAAAAACTGGGAGACCTAGACCCAGTCTGATTTCCAGTTAGGTGAGAAGGTGGACTAACGGTGTTTGCAGACATGCAGAGCCCCAGAAAATGTCCCTCCCATATGCCCTTTCTCAGGAAGCTACTAGACAGTCGCCACCCCCAAATGGGAGCATAAATCAGAAAGATGCAAGATCCAGGAAACGGGCTCCAACATGGGAAAGAGACAAGGGCCCTTCAGGGTGTCGGGGAATGACATCCCAGGTGACAGCTATAATGCAGGCCAAGGAAGCACCCAATGTCATGTGGCCTAGGAGGTTTCCAGAAAGAATGGAAATGAGAGCTTTCCTAATAGGATTGCACTGAGGGGAATCCTAGGTGGTTTCAGGAGCGTTTGGCATGAATTATTAATACACAGAAAACTAAACAAATGGGAAAACAATTCAGTTCTTTTTCTCACTAAAAACAACTGTTATACAGACAAGAAATGCAATAATACAATGCATGCATCTCAGCAGGGAAAAACAAGTGCACAGTCTTCAGACTACAGATACTGAATATGGATTGACCGGAAAGTGTAACATTGGGAGGGTGAGGGAAGGTGGAGTACAAAAGTGGTAAACTCTAGTCCTTTACAGCAGAAGCCAAGTCTAAATTGGAAAAATGGACATGAGTGGTGTAAACATGCCACTCGCGAGTATCATAGTAACTACCAGAAGAAACACTCAGAGGCTTAAGAGTGGAGAGAAGGAGGGAAAAGGACCTTGGTGTTTGCTGTAAAGTAGGCAGTAATGTTCGACTTTTAAAAATACATTCTTGTATTTCTTTGCCTTAAATTAAAATGATAGAAGAGTTGGAATCATTTTTTAGAGTTCACTCACTATGCAGAGGTATCCTTTCATTGTTACTGTCTGTTTTACTTGTCTGAAAAAGGCAAACACTTCTGTATGTTACAGGCACAGTTTTTAGAAGAATGACTTTGCATTCACTGTACTATGGTAAGATAAATGCTCTGAGTTTCCCATTTTAGTTTTGTGATGTGTTTGTGTGTGTATCAAGTGTACACGCTTCCATTTGGCTGACATCACACACACAGGAGTAGAGAAGGAAAAAGTAGGTCAAGGCGGGGGCAGTTCCACTGGAGGTGAAGAACCTTAATTGGTAAGTGGGTTTGCACTGTGACATTGAAACCCTGGTGTGTTCTGGAGCTGTGGGCTTGAAAATGGGCTCCGGCTTGGAAACCACTGAACACATGTGGGAAGGATAGCAGGAAGACACCAGCAACTGCAGAGGTCCAGTGTGAATGCATACATTTCTCCTCAGGTTTGTATACTTATTTAGGTGAATGGTTTTTACTCTAAAAAGTAAGTGTTTTCAAGATGCCTTCCTTCCCCAGGGTACATTTAATGGCCCATCCTGCAACTTAGGATCAGCAGTAAATTGCTGTGTCTCTGCCAGTGGAGAGTAATGCTCAACAGAAAAGAATTTAGTGGTCCCTAATGACAACAACAAAAATGAGCCATTTTTCTATGAACTGTGAGGGCCTGATGTGACCAGCGTAACTTTTTGAAGATGTAATGATCTTACTGTTGCAACTTCAAAAGGCAAAGCCTTGACCTTGAAATCTCTATTGGAGAGCAGATAATTCATTTCAATTATGAGGAAACAAGAGGAAACAGGAGAGTATGTGCTTTTGCTCTCTCCTCCTGGATTTGAAATATTATCTCTGATTATTTTAACTTGCCTTCAGAGTTTCCCCCGGGGGTTCAGCTCCAGGCAGGCACTGTTTACAAGGCCGGGCCAGTTCCCCCCTCACTGACACTAGTCCGTGGCCTTGGCAGAGTCAGCAGAGCAAACCTGTGCAACGGTCTGCACAGCAGAAGGCAAGGGCTGCGATTACTTTGTGCTCCGTGGCATGAAAATAAGTGATTGGAAAGATTGGGGTTTTTTTTTTAAAGCCCCAGGCTCCAATTTTTCTCTTCACCTGATTCCCCTCCCAAGAGGAATCTTTCTCAGCTTTTTAATGGATTGTCTCACTAGTTGGTGTCTATGTGAACCTGTGCCGAGAAGTGACAGGCCAAGCAGCAGGGAAGAGAATGGACGATTTCGCCAGAGATAATTTTATTACCACCTTCTAGATAGAAGCACAGCATAGAGGACCACAGTTTGGGTGTCTGACACGCTCTCTTAATAAGTTGGAGCTCAAGAAACTTCCCAGGAGTTTTTAGAAAAATTATGTCAGTTCTCCCAACTGTGCACTCTGGACATTTTCTATGATAAGTAGACTGGGTTATACAGGAGAGGAAGGGAAGGTGCAGGGAAAGGAGCAGATATATCAGAGATAATTGAATTCTATATGTAACCCAATTAAATTCTGGGTCCATGTAGTCCTGGGGAATTCTGAAATGTGATTTATGTATAAACGTGATTATCTTCAAAATGAGAAGAGATACCTCCATTGCGAGTGCAACTGGCAACCCATTCTTAATACAAAAATGGAGTTTCTCCAGCCACTTTCTTTAAAACAGTTTGCACTGGCACTTTCCCGAGAGCAGCCACAGAGAGGGTGTGATTTCATTTCAACAAAGGCCACCTCAGTCTCCTGGAGAGTCCCACCGGCCATTTCTCTCTCCTGATTCTTCCCTCATTGAGAAACAGGCTCTTCATTGCCTGCTTGGCATGCCCAGTTGGCCTATTGTGTTGGCTAGACCGTGTTTCAGTGGGATGCCAAAAACAAGCTAAATCAGACTGGGAATGGATCAAAGGAGGTTTGGGGCCAACCTGGCCATTTTGACCTCAGTTTCCCGGGTGGAATGGCTGAAAATAGCTGGGCCATATGACCCAGTAGCCTTGGCTGGCCAATCACTGTCTTTAGCACACTTCACAGAGCTTTAGAGGGCACATCATTTTGGATATCTCATGGCCTTTGTCTTAGGCAAAAATAAGGAGATTCCCCAGGAAGTAATAATTCCAGGTATGTCTAGGCAGCCCCCACCAGACTGAGACCATACAGCTCCTTTAGCATTAAAGACCAATTGGAGAAAGTATTTTGAGGCAGAAAACTGGCTCAGCACTCACACTTCTTAGTCAGAAACCAGCCAGTGTCTAGCTGAGAAGGAGCTACTGTCAAAACCCTGGGAAGTGAGGGCCTGATGTTAACACCTGCCTCACTCGTCATGTGCACTTTTGTACCCACCTTAAAAAAAAGTTTGAGAAAGATGATATAAAGAGGGTGGAGGAACCTCCTTTCTTCTTGTGGGCCTTCATTTCCTTAATGTCACCTCCCCCCTGCCCTCGCTCCCTTTTCCCCCCTGCCCTGAATTCAGCATCAGCCTACCTATTGTTGTTTTTTTTACTGTTACTTGGAAACTATTGACCAAGATCAGTTCACATGCTAATTCATTAAGGCTTGTTAGCACCATCTTATCCTGTTGACCTTGGGGTCATGTTGTCAGACCTAAAAGGGTGAGTAAAAATAACTGCTTTACTGCTGGAGGATTCTTTGTTCATGAAAGACTCCTCTTAAGATACGCTAAGTTGAGAGATTTCCTTTTGTGGATGCACCCTCCTCAGGGAGCTCCAGCCAGCCATAGTTTTTCCAGGATGTGGACAATAAGAGATGAAATTGGAATGGGATCTGAACTCAAGTAGCCAGACTTTCGGATGAATTTATGTTGTGCTGAGGCATGATTCCCCCATGTGGATCAGTTCCTAGTTGGCATGTGACGTATTCCTGGCACCTGAGGGCAGGGATCTAGGATAGTTCGCTCCATTCTGTGTCTGCCTGTGGCCTGAAAAGGGTTAGACTCCATGCATCCTTGTCTCAGACTGCTCTCCTGGCCTCCTATGGAGGAGTAGATGTCCCAATGTGGGCCCCGAAACCTACTCTGTTCTCTTCTATGGCTCAGACTTTGTATAAAAAAGTCGGCTGGCCAGTCATCCGGGTCAGCATGCCAGAACCTTATCCAGAAGCATAACCTTAGAACCAAAGGATCTGCTGTCTGGGCAGCAGAAATGGGCCCCAGTGTGTGTCACCAAGCAGACCTCGGAAACTGATAGGACACCCCTCCTTACATGAGTGAATGACATCAAAGGAATAACATGTGTTCTCAACCACCCACCATGCAAAGCACCATAAAGTGATTGGGTTGAGTTGTTACCATTGTTCTATTGAGTAGTCTTTCCCCTGACAACTCTTTTGGGTTTAATCAACACCAATTACATACAGGACATTGTCTGTGAATAAGAAGAAGGACCTGACCTCAGAGCTCCGCTGTTCATCATTTCGTCCATGAACTGAAAGGAATCATGACTACTGTCCCTGTTTACAAACCGAGAGTCTGTCTCACAATTTATCACCCACTCATTCATCAAGTATTTCAAGTTCCTCCAAAAATCAGGCACTGCCCAGGACCCCACGACGGAACAGCAACTGAGATTCAGGCTCTGGCTAGAAGGGACACGGGCCCCACCTGGGCATAGTCTAAGATCTACTCTAGGCTCGTCTGTTGTTAAGACCAACAAATGTCCTCTGCCCCTGAGGCGTTCATCTGAAGCCTTATTTGGTGTGTTAGCTATTAGTGATCTACTGCTGCATAACAAATCACCCAGAACTTAGTGGCATAATACAAGCCACATTGAATTCACACAGTCTCTGTGGTCCGTAATCTAGCTGGCATGGCTTAACTGGCTCTCCGCTTTAGGTTCTCTCAGAGGCCACAATCAAGGTGTCCATGGCCTGTGGTCATCCCAAGGTCCCTCTGGAGAAAGACCTGCTCCCAAGCTCATGTGCTCGTTCAGATCCTCACGGGCTGTTGGACTTCCCAGCTGACTATCGGCCAGAGGCATCCTTGGCTTTTCTCCACGAGGGCACTCTCCCACATGGCAGCTCACTTAATGAAGTGTGCAGGACCGGAAGACCATGGTGTCTGATAGCCAAGGAAGTCACCGTCTTTCCCACGAGGGCCTGAATACTGGGAGGTGGAGATCAGTGAGCGCCATCCGAGGAGCCTGCCCATCGTGTTTGGTATTTGCCAGCAAGGAGCTGCTGGGCTTAAAACCTGAGGACACAGCAGCTGCTGGCCTTGCCAGCCATTCCCCACTCCAGGGCTGGGTTTATTCTGTCTGGCTGAGAACAGGCAGATCTGCAGACTCTGAAATGACAGGCAGGATGAAGCCAAAGTGGTGGGAAAGGGAACAGGCGTGTGAGCCAGCAGAGACGGGGCAGGTGGCTGTGTCCGAGGGAGCTGGGGCTCAGAGCACCTGTAGAAACAAGAAAGACGAGGGATTGTCCTGAAGGAACAAGCGTATCCATGTGGATTCTTTGTAAGAAGGATTTTAACTTTGTTCTTGAGGAACTGCCAGTGTCGAAGGAATTTGCTATACAGACTCATTTGTAAGTTACGGCAGAACTTTTCAACCAGAGTGCCGATGATCCCCTGAATTGTGGGGATGGGGCAAACTGGGCCCCCACCCTGGCATTTTGTCTTCACATCCAACAGCTTCTTCTGGGGCTCCAGGGCTTCTCCAGTTGACATGTGCCGTGACCCACAAAAGGTTGAGAGGCACAGAGTCCAGGGGTCTTAACGGTGCAGGGAGAACAGCAAAGAACAGGGCCGGGGGCCAGCTGGCATCTCGGTGCCTTGGTTTCTCCCTCGGGTGTGGATCCTGTTCTTTATGCTCCCGTCTCCACCACCTCCTTGTGGCAGTGAAGTTTTCCATCATGGGTGTTATCCATTATTGATGAGGCATGGAGAAGGCAGTGGTGAATAATTAAGGAGGTTTCAGGTGCCGACTGAACATTAAAAGGGAGGAAAGAATTCTGAATTGTGACTCCAAAGGGACACTGTGTGTAGATGCTTTCTATAACTTTCCAGAAGGCCTAGCAGGGTGTGTGTGTGTGTGTGTGTGTGTGTGTGTTTGCAGTCTCTCTGGTGATTTTGAGTCTGTGTGTTATGATGGCTCTCTGATTAATAACTGAAAAAATTACAAGCTTTCCACAGCAGCAGTGAAGATTATAATGGCTTCAGCCTGTCCTGAGTGGTTCATGAATCCAAACCACATTTTCAGAGTGATAGTGGGGGAAATGGCTTCACCCATGGGCTGGGGAGAAATAAATGTTAGGGGATGTTCAATCTGGGTATTTGAGAATCAAAACTCAGAGATTTTTCTATTTTTTAAATAATAAATGGAAAGAAGAAAGTGTTTTGAGAGTTACCCAGTGCTATAAATTAAGAAGGTGTACCTCCTGCCTGCCCTGCTCACCATGTTGAAAAGGCGTTCTTGCACGGGGGCATCGGGCAGACCTGGGTGGTGGTGGGGCGGTCCAGCTGCCAGCAAGGCAGTCAGAAACCGCAGCTCAAGCGAGAAGGGAGACGTGCCCGAGGACAGCCTCCCTCTGGCCCTGTCCCCCACTCTGGCCTGCAGTTGTCCACAGCACAGGAGACGCCCCGCAAGCACAGGGGAGTTTTCCAGCTGTCAGTTGTTCAAGTTCTTTGCTTCTCTTTTTTCTACCCTTTGACACTATCACAACTTGTTAACAAAACAAGTGGACTCAGGCCTGTCAGTGTGCCTGGCAGAGACTTGGGTGAGAGAGAAGGCTGAGACCATCAATTGGGATGAGTCTCTCAGGTGTCCTATGCCTTTCCTCTTTCACGCATCCCCACACTCTGCATTGCCACAGATCTTTAAGAGATGGGTTCACTCTGGGAGATCTCTCTGTCTGCCTCCTGTCCTCTGCTTTCAGAACAACCCTGCCCACCTCAGTTTCCCTCCACCTGGATTTCTTGACTCTCCTGTAGTCTGCTGAGGACCAGCAGATATGGTCCAGCTCTTGAACCCAGTTTGGGATTCCTCGTTGGTTTGGGTCACACCATGCTCGCCCTGGGGGCAGCTTTCTGCTCTGTGTTTGTGTGGCTGGTTCGTTTGCCCCTGATTCAGGTTGCAGTGCAAGGATGTCAGAGGCACTCGGCACACGTGAGGGGGTGGTGAGAGGCCACTTCCAGCATCCCATGTCCCCAGAAGCCCAGGTCCTGCTGGCCACAGTGGTCTCTTAAAATGCTCAGGTGCATTTGAACACGGGTCCTGAGAAAGCATCTTTTTCACAACTCCTGCCCCTTCCTTCCCCATGAGCTGGGTACTTTATATTCACAAGTTCTATAAACATAGCAGAGTTTAGATGTGTGAAAGTTTCTGGTAGCACCTCAGAACCGAGTTTATTTTCCCCAGAAATAGTAGGTGTCGTTGCCAGAAGGGGTAGGCCAGCCCCTGTGGAAGAACATCAGGTGACGATGATCGACCAGTAATGCGTGACAGGCTGCGTGCGCCATTCGGGCGGGGAGGGGTTAATGTGGACGGGTCAGACACCCTGGGAGGTGGGCACAGCTCCTGTTACAAGCTGCATTATTGACTGGGGCATCTAACACCACTGGAAACAAACCACCAGACGGACACTGAGGTCAGGAGTTGGGCTCAGCTCACAAGCGGAGGCACCAGAGCTGGCCCTGCTGCCCCAAAGCACCTGTGAAGATGGAGAATTTTTGGATGTACCAATTTGAGTGTCAGGAAGATGAGGTAGGTGGACCCACAGGCTTCGGAACAATGTTTACCACTTTGCCTTTTCTTTTCTTCTCTTAGTCCTGTCAGATTGTAAACCATCCTCTGTGTTTCCCTCAGTAGTAGCAGTAAGTGCACAGAACAGGAATAGACTAGGGGAGTGGGCAGTTTCCAGGATGGGAGGAATATAATCGGGTGTGCCTGTTTTTTGGAAGTCCCAGGTGACCCGTGGAGAGACAAGGTCATGATCACTTAGAAAGATGTCATGCCCTTCACTTCCCCTCAGCAGCATCGGGTGCTTACTCTCTGTCGTCTGATAAGTGAGTTACTCTGGGCCCTGTAGCCTCCAGTTTCTTGCTCTGTATTGTGTCTTTTGCTTCCACAGTGCTAATGAGAATGCATGAAGGCCAGTGCCTGGCACGTCAGAAACTGCTTTGCTAGTACACGAGGCGATGGGCGTAATGTACCCTGCACAGTGCCCGGCACGTCGAAAGCCCTCCTTATTTGTTCTTAGCTGGTGATGCGTTATTACAGCAAACAGCTTGCATCTCTTAATACAAACTAAGTGACTTTGGTTTTTCCCCTCACTGGTCCCAGGTCAGGTGGCCTGGGAATGAAGGTGCAGGAAGATCCTCAGGAACTGAATGGGCCTAGAGGGGGAAATGAGTAACAGACGCCCTCGTTTGTCCGTCACCAGTTGTAATGCATCTCAAATAAATACTGAGAGGCTGTTTCAAAGCAGCCAAGATAACCCGTGTTTATGGATCAGCTTTGTTGAACTAGTCCTCTCACCTTACAGTGATGACTCTGGTTCATAGTTAACCAGTCGACTTTATTTGTGTGTGTTGCCCTCATTTATTTGCTTGTTTGTTGCCCTTGAGAATGTGGCTTCATAAGCCTGGAGCCCTTTCAACGGTGATAAAATGAATTAGCTGTATGGCACCCCAACAATGAAAGCACCCTCTCTTGGAGGAGATTGCTGCCCTGCCAGGCTCTCTCTGAGGTTCAAGGTGGTCCGGGGCCTCATGCTACAGCCCTCCCCTCCGTGGGTTTAACGGACCTGGCCTGGGAACGGGACCACTCTCCCTGTGGGACAAGAGAGAATGGAGAGAGCTAGAATATTTTAACTGACAGTTACCTCAGATGTTCTGTTAGTGTTAATTGAATTCATTATAAACGTATATATGAAACACTCCATTAGTCCCAGGCTATTATCATTTTAGTAACATAATTATGCCCCTACAATGCCTATATTCACTTTCCTACTTCTCCACATTAAAGAAATACAAATGTGCATTGATAATGTAGTTTGAATTGAAAGCAAATAATTACGGATTTTTTAAGCAGTTTCAATTTTCAGAAGCACAAACATCTTGGAGCAAGACGAAGCTAATCATATATTTGGGGTTTTTAAAAATAATTCTAAGATGGAATAAAGTTAATTTAAACAACTAAGATCAGTGAGTTAAACAATGCATATTTAATTTATAAAAAGGACAAAACTGGATAAACCAGTATGCACAGGGAGAAAGCTACTTGAGGACACCAGAACTGGAGAAGCCTCACACGGTCCCAAAGGAGAAGTTTACCCGAGAACTGGAGTATGTTCCATGGTCTTCCCTGGCTAACCACCCCGTGAAATTCCATGCAGAGCAGGGAACGGAACCAGGATGTTCAGGCTAAGAAGGACTTGAGCAAGTGCTAGATTGTAGTCCCTATGAAATGCCACCTTTGAGAAGGCTTGTTCCTCCTGTGTCCACACTGCTTTTCTGGTCACACGAGGAGGCACGATTTGCAAGCAGTGTCTTCCAAAGGAGGGAGGCAAAGCGAGATCAAGAGTGAGTACAGAGGATCCCACCACGGGCCGCTGCATGGACGGACCAAGAGGGTGTGATGCTCAGTGAAATAAGTCAGTTATTGAAAGAAAAATACCATATGACTTCACTGTTATGTGGAGTCTGGAGGACAAAATGAATGAATAAACAAAATCAAAACAGGCTCATAGACACAGACAGAAATTTGGTGGTTGCCAGAGAGGAGAGGGGTTGGGGGACTGGGTGAAAGAGGTGAAGGGACTAAAAGGCACAGATGGGCAGTTACAAAACAGTCATGGGACGTAAAGTACAGCACGGGGAATATAGTCAATGACACTACAGTGAGTCTGTGTGGTCTAGTGAGGTACTGGAAACAATCGGGGACCACTGTGTAAAGCATGTGATTGTCTAACCACTCTGCTGCATACCTGAAACCAATCTAAAATAATACTGAGAGAAAAAACACATTAGCCCTGACCAGTGTGGCTCCGTTAGTTGGGCATCATACTGCAAACTAAAAAGTCACCAGTTTGATTCCCAGTCGAGGCACATGCCTGGGTTGCAGGTTAGGTCCCCAGTTGGGGCTCGTGTGAGAGGCAGCTGATCAAGGTTTACCTCTCACGACAGTGTTTCTCTCCCTCTCCTTCTCCCTCCCTTCCCCTCTCTCTAAAAATAA
This sequence comes from Phyllostomus discolor, assembly GCF_004126475.2. Lineage (NCBI taxonomy): Eukaryota > Metazoa > Chordata > Mammalia > Chiroptera > Phyllostomidae > Phyllostomus > Phyllostomus discolor. The sequence continues at coordinate 167,010,710 of NC_040905.2, read as the reverse complement.
ATAAATAAAATCTTTTTAAAACTACATTAATACCTAAAAAATAAATAATGCTGTTATTGAACATTTGCATTTAAAAAAAGAACCAGTGAAGAGGACCCTGAGCTACATGTGAGTACAAACACTCATGTGAGCACCACGCACAGCGCTGCGCGTGTTCAGAACCTGCTCCGTGCACGAACCTGTCTTGTGTTTTCTTTCCCCCGGCATGAAGTGTTGTTGGTACGGGCACTCCCGTGTCTTCAACACACTTACTGAACTCCTGTGGTGTATTTCATGGGGATTCCTGTACTAAGCACTTGGAGAAGAAAGCATGTAAATTAATCATAAATCCTGCCTTTAATGGTGCTTGTTAAAATAGCATAATTAATATATATTATAAATATTATATAGTATTATGATGCTGTTCTAAACTACAAAGGAAAAGTGATACATCATACGAATGATACAGATAACATACGAGCAATTCTCCAAGGGGACAGATTCCTTTCACCTAAGAATTGGAAAGGCTTCATGGAGGAAGTAACGTTTGAAATGGGCTTGCGGAGGCTCGTGGGCAGGTAGGGTCCAAAGAAGCATAAACAAAAGCACTGAGCAGAAACTCTCAGGTTGTGTCCAGGGAACAGAAAGGAGTTCCGTTGGGCTTGACAATGGAGAGTGAGAACTGGAAGGGCAAAAATGGTCAAGAAACTGAGACCACACCCTGGAGTGCCTTCGGTGCCAAGGTAAAGAGTCTACGATTTATTCTGTGAGCAAAAGGGAACCACTAATGGTTATGAAGAAAGGAATGGTTTGCTCAGAGCTTGTAAAAACTATGGAAAAGTGACAATTAATAGGTACTTAATGTGAAGTCTCTGGCTGTCAGTTTGGGCTGCTGTAATAAGATACTATAGAGTGGATGGCCTCAATAACAGAAATTTGTTTCTCACAGTTCTGGTGCCTGGGGGGTCTGAGGTCAGGGTCCAGCATGGTCAGCTTCTGGCGAGGACCCTCTTCCTGGTTTGCAGATGGCCATCTTCTTGCCGTGTCCTCCCAGAGCAGCAAGAAAGGAAGCAAGTTCTCCCCTGTATCCTATAAGAGCACCAACCCCATCGTGAGGGCTCCACCCTCTTAAACCAGTTCCCTCCCAGAGGCCCTACCTCCTGATACCGTCCCACTGAGGGTTAGGGTTTCCATGTGTGAATTCCAGGAGTCAGAAACACGCAGTCGATAACCCGGGTGAGGAAGGATCCTGGGCTCTTGGTGCTCGGGTCTCGTGTAGTATGTTGGGGCTGGTTACTGACTTTAAAAAAATGCAAAGTACCTTAATCAGGTTCTGTGAGTTTTTCCATATAGGTGAAATTGCCATAATAATTCAGTCCCAGATAGACTTGGTAAAACTGGGTAATTTTTAAAATTATTTTTTCTTACTCTTTATTGCAGTGAAAGGTTTGTCACTGAGTTTCCTTGGAGGAAAGGGACCAACCTGTACTGAACTCATCAAGGTTGGCTAGAGCTGGCTGGGGTCTTTAACCGGGTGACCTAAAGTGGTGTGTCACAGGCATACATGCCATGTCACAAGTTCATACTAGAACAAGTGCCTATGCAGGTTCTCCTTTGTCAATCCATCGCTGTAACAGTCTCACCACCCGCATTCCAGAACGCTGTCTCGAGTGGCAGGCAGCGGCCGGGACAGCAACTGCGTACACCCACTGCGTGCACTGCCCTTAGCTCGGAATAAGCCATTTTCCCAATGTACCAGCAAGACCCTTGGGGCTTATAAATTAATTTAGAGTCTTTGTGGTATGATTTTATAGAGCCCTTTGTGTGCTTTTTAATTTTATCCGTGAATACAATTTTAATAAGAAAGGAAACAAGAAGATGAGATAAAGAAAACATCCCCATGGGTGTGAATTTCTGTTGTGAGCATTCTCCCAAAGGGGTGAAGCAATTTTTGTAACTGTTGGAATCTTAAAAGACTTACCAATTGTTGGTTCTGTGCTTTCCACGTGCCCAGGCACTGAGCTGATCCCTGTGCATGTTGTCACCAGTGACACCCCCCGCCCCCACGGCAGCCCCAGGGGGTGGGTAGTAACTGTTTCCCTGGTTCTCAGGGTCAGAGCCACGAGTGGTCGAGCCAGGACTCAGACTCTGGTGGGCCAGACACTGGGCACTTAACCACTGCACTGTCCTGAAACCTGAGTTACAGTTTCACTTGTTCTGCCACAATATAAAATTAAAATTTTATCACAGTTTTTTTTCCAATAGAGGAATGTAACTTTGGTTCCCTAGAATCACAGTAACTTTTGAAAAAGGACCCTAATACTGGAAAGCCAGATCATGGTGGCTTTAAAGACTAGATCCAGTGTCTTAGGAATTAGTTGATTTTTTAATTTTTACTTCTGCCAACCAACAGGCTTTGTTCCAGGCCTTCCAAGTCCTGGGCCTTGTGGTAGGAAAGGCTTCTTTGTCTCCCCCTCCACCGCAAGCCTGCCCTGGCCCAGCCACGCGGCTGCACAGCCTCTCTCCTCCCCGCTGCTCTCTGGTGCTGCCTGTTACAGCAGCTGTCATGTTGCATTTTAACCACAGGGGGCAGGAATGTTTTAAAGAATCACTGCATTAGTGTACTTTCAGAAGGCTATTTTAAAATTAATTCACTGAAAATGAGGACTGAGATTTCAAAGTAAGTATGGGGAAGCAGGGATTTGATTAGAACTTTACCTTGGAAAATAATACTAAAAGTTATAAACATAAGCTGCTTAGTTTATCTTTTGACTGGCAATATGTAGGTTATCATTCTAACTCTGTATGAAATCTAGAACAGAGAATATGTTTTGATTTGGGGAGTGGTCTCTTTTTTTTTTTTTTCAAAAAAAGGCATTCAATCATATAATAGAATAGTCATCTTAGTTCACAGTAATTTTTGCAGCATGATCAGAAGGCGTCCTTTCAATCACAAAGAACCAGTTCAGCAAAAATATTTAAGATCTGACTCAGTTTTCCAAGGGCCTCTCTTAATTACTTGCTCTCTTCTAAAGCACTTGTAACATCGCCGTTCTTTCCATTTTTCTCTTCTTTATTGTTAACTGCTGTAACTCCAACTCTGATTATCAGTAGCTGGTTTGAGCAGCTCTCCAACTTTTCCTTCTTCAGCATTATAAAATTCTGCTTTATATTTATTTTTGCAATATTTGCACTTCTCTGCAATATGTTTGCTGTTTGGGGAGTATTGTTTTTGCCTTGGAATGCCAGATGGCCCCGACAGTCAAGAGAGACCAGCTGACAGAGACACGGACCAGGGAGAGGCGCGTGTTTGGGGAGGAGGACGGTTGAGGTGGACACTGACATTGTGAGCAGCCAGCTCTTTGGTGGCTGTTCTTGTGTTCTTGGGACTTTTGCTTAGACAGTGACCAGAGCTTACAGAGGACAACCCTGCATGTGTTTCCAGCTCTGTCTCATCTGCTGGGCCAGGAGCTCCCCGGGTGCAGGCGGGTGCAGGCAGGGACCGGGGCTTCCTCAGGCATCCGCAACACTTCAGTGTTAAATACATGAATGAGTGGGCCGGGTAGAACTCACATTTTTGTGTCTTTTGACTAGAATTCCTCCAAAAGGCTTTCAAGGTCCGTGTATACCTTTCCAAAGACAGCTTAGATCTCAGTCCTGCCTCAGTCCTTAGGTCTTTCTGGAAAGGACACCCTCCATTTGGGAAGAGCCAGGGTCCCTCTGCCTCTGGTTGGAGGTATCCTCACTGTCATCCCATCCACTTTTCCCGTAATCTTCTCTTCGGCAGATGCCCACGGGTGGGAGAGGGTTAAGGGAGAGGAAAGAGTGAAAGTGACGACCTTTTACCCCTTCCAGTCTGCTGACTGGAGACTCCAGTCCTCAGAACTGGCTGGAGTGTGCTTCTGCTTCTTCAGGGACGACCCTGGGCTGATGACTCTAAACAGCCCCTGGGCAGAGCAGGGGCGGCCTGTCCTCAAGCAGAGCTGCGGTCTCTGGCTTCTGGCCTGTTCTTCAGCTCGTTTCTCACTTCCCTGTGCAGCTGTGCTTCCACCTGATTCTGTTTCCAGTGCCTTCCCCCTCTACCCTATGCCATGAATACTACTCCATGAATACTGCCGTTTTCAGGATTCAGCAAAAGTTGTCACTTTTGCATGAAGCATTGCCTGATACACACCCCTCCCCTCCTGCAGGGTTGCCCCCTCCCAACCCCGTGTCCCCACTGACAGATCAGTGTCCCGGCCACCTGCCGCAGCCCTGCCTTCACAGGTCTCCCTCCTCCCATTGCCTAGAAAGGGGTGGAGGGCAGGACCACAACATCTCTTCCCTCTTTGTTTCTGGCCCGGTGTCGGGAACACAGATATGCACTGAAATGTCTGTTGGAGGGATAAACAGTAGGCACTGGTGTGTTGCTCTTCTCTTCTCCCCCCACAAAGATAGCCTGAAAGTTCCTTCAGCTACTCATCTCTTCCCTGCCAGCAGCAATAGAGTGTTTGGCCCCAGGAGATGTTCAGTCAGAATTTAAATGAAAGATCACCTTACCCTTTGGATGCTTCTGCACCCTTCAGCCACCTGTGATCTAAGAGCTATCCATCTCTCATCCTGGTGTTGGAGAACCCAAGCCTTAAGGCAGATAACTCTGCCTGGGGAGACTTCAGAGCTGCCACGGCAAATTTAGATCAGAGCTGTAGAGAATCTGCTAGAATACACTGTAGAAGACAAGCTTAAGGAAAGCTCCTACAATTACTTAAAACAAGGAGTTGTTGAGTCATCCTTGGACACCACCTCTCCTGCTCGTCCCATGTGGCACTCACCTTGGTGAATTTCTGAGCCCACACTTGCTTCTCACGGTTGGTCCCACCTCCCAAAGATTGAATATTGACCTAGCAACCCAGAAGGCCTGAGAGTCCAGACAAAGACACATGCAATACTAATGTTTATTTTGTATCATACTTCAGTGGTTAAATTTTACTTCTAACACATTCTCTGGAAGTAAAAACTATTATCCAATTTCTGGTTTTCTCTCCATGTTTGAGAGCAGCAAGGCAGAAGTTGGAGGTAAGGGGCAAAGGCTTTTAAAGCAGATATGTGAGGTGTGTTGGTACTAACACCTTTGTTTAGGCTCCACTGAGGCTGTGTTTGCTCGAAAGGCCTTTGTCCACCTTGACTTTGTCAGCAATGGTGTGGTGAGCAGTAGGCCTCCACTAGGTGGGTCCTCTCTCGTTCTGGGACTGCTTTCTGCTTTCAGAAGTGCTTTGCTGGCTCACTAAGGTCAGGATCTTCGTAGTCAAAGGCCATCTCTCGAATTCTAAAGGCACATTTAACATTCTACAGGTAACAGCATGGGGGTGCTATCTCAGAAGAGGACTTGCCATTGACCACTAAAAACTAAGGAGAGTAGTGGCTGATCTGCTTTCTGTGCAATTTGGAAAACGTGGTGAAGCTGTGAACTCCATTGAAATCATTTTTCAGTAAATGTTTACTGAGTGCCTGCCATTTGTGAGACTCCAGGCTGGGCACTTGGATTATAAAGATGAATAAGACAAGCTGCCTGTCAAAGTGCTCTCGGGGGAGGGCAGATACACACAGAAACAGATGATCACAAAACCTGGCACATACCAGCCAGAGAGAAGGTACCATGAAAGTTTCGGCAAGATGAGTGCTTTCGAATTGCTCCAGTGCAGAGGGCTGGAGCACTGAGTGTCAAGGGGAAGCGGGCCTGGTTAAGGTTGGTGTGGGTCCCATGGGAGCCTCAGAGAGGGCAGTGCCCCCCACACTTGCATTTGTGCCCCTTCTCCAGGGTTCTCTGATGGGCGCCCATTCTGACTCTGGTGCCAGCACTGGTCACCAAGCCTTACTGCGGGTCTGACCTGCCTCTTCCACACCCCAGTGTACTGTTCCAATGACCTGTCTTCTCAGGTCACCCTGAGGTGACCTGGTGCCCACGTTCCAAAGAATCCATTTTTAGAGGATTTGCAACAGAAAAGAGTTAAAGAAATAGGAACTGTGGGAGTCTTTTGGAGAGTGGTTTTTATTTTAAATGAATGTGTCACACCACCTTTCAAAGCAAGTAATTAAAGAAAAAGTCAGCTGCACTGGCTTTCCCAGGGACTGGACCCTTACAGTCTTTGTGAGAGGGAAGAGTGCTTGGGGGGAAACAGAGAAGCATAAATGTCTAAGGCAGCTCTTCAAACTTGAAAAATTGGGAAATTCTGAAGGCATTAAATTCTCATGAAGACTTCACTACACAGATTTTGAGGAGGCCGAACATAGTGCTAACTCAGCAGGTAACCGCCAACTCTCTTCCGTGCCAAATGAAACATTCTGTGTTTCATTTTGAAGTCACACAGGGCTATTTTCTTGCACCCGGTGCCTGCGGGGCCTGGGGTGCTGTATGTCTGCTCTCAGTCTTGGCTTTACTGCACAGCAGCTGCTTTCTGCCTGTGGAAGTCTCAGAGACTCCGAGGTCTGCACAGCCCTGCTCACAACCGGGAATGTGGACTCATGGGAAACAAACCCAGGCCTCACAGCAATAGGCCAGGACCGTCCAGCGTCTCAGTGGGGAGACTTCTGCATTTCCCCACATCCTCTTACAATTCATCTGGTGCCTCTGTGTTTCTTGTAATTCAGACTTTTTGGAAAGATTTGGTTTTTATGATTTCACAGACTGCTCACTGAGGTCCCCCTTAGGTACTAATGTGCCCCCCCCCCGGCACCATTGCTTTGTGGGACATGCTTGCTTTCCACACACAGGTGTTCTACTGATGTCTGTGCCTCAGCTACCCCAAGGGGGCCAGTCCCATGAGATCAGATGAGATGCAAGGATCCATTACTGTTACTTTGCTTCTTTTTCCCAGGACTCACCTGCCTTTATTCACATCCCCACAGTTCCTCAGAGGATAGATCCTTGTGTGGGTTCTGTTTTGTGTCCCCTGTCGACCATTACCCACAAACTGTGAAGCAGCACAGTCTTACCCCAGAGGACCATCGCTGCAGAATCCGTAAGCATCCTTGTGGCTCACCTGAAGATTCCCTTCTCCTCCCAAGATTTCACGAGCATTCAGAAATGTACAGGTACCGGCTAGGGAGGGCTTCCAGAGCCTGGATTAGTCCCATCCCAGTGCTTGCTTGCTTTGTCGTTTATTCAACCCGTGTTTGTGGAACCCGTGCTGTGTGTCAGGCACCGGCCTGGAATTTGTGCTTCCAGTGGGGCTGCCTGTGCGAGGGGCCCAAGCCCAGCACTGAGGCGGTCACACTCCCAATGGGGGCCATGCTCCGGAACCCTATTTTTCTAAGGCTTGTTTTATTCATTTAAGATGTTTTTACATTTTAAAATCATACTTGACATAGTGTATTAGTTTCCATTGTAAAACAGTGACTAGACGTTTACATGCCTTACAAAGGGAGGAGCACCGTAACCAACTGTAGTGACCATCCACCACCGTACGTGGTTATTGCGATACTGCTGACTGTGCTCCCTGTACTGTACGTTGTGTCTCGGTGACTGATTTTATAAATGCAAGTTTGCATTTCTTAATCCCTTTCCCTTTTCCACCCACCCCTCCCCTCTACCCTCCTGCCCTCTGGCAGCTGTCCATTTGTTCTCTGTATCTGTGCATTTGTTTCTGTCTTGTTTTGTTTGTTCATTTGTTTTGTTTTTTAGATTCTATGTAGAAGTGAAGCCATATAGTATTTCTTTTTCTGTCCGACATATTTCACTTAGCACAGTGCCCTCGGGCTCATTCATTTTGTCACCAGTGTCAGCATCTCATTCTTCTTTATGTCTGGCTGAGTGGTACTCCACCGCGTGCATGTGCACCCCATCTTCTTGGTCCGTCTGCAGACCAACCGATAGGCATCCGGGCGCTGCCACATCTCAGCTGTTGTGAGCGATGCTGCAGTGAACAGGGGGTGCCTGTATCTTTTTTATTTCAGGTTTTTTTGTTTTCTTTGGATAAATGCCCAGAAGTAGTATTGCTTTAAATATATCCTGTAACAGAATTTTTTGAACTTCTCTAGGAGCAGCCATGGTAATAGTGTTCGGATGCTGAAACTTCTCAGAATTTTCAGTGGCCTGTGGTTTAAATCAGAAAAGATATTTGAAATCTGGACTGACTAGGAAAACACAGGTGGTGCAGTTTCCGGTCATGAAAATCAATCCCAGCTGCCTCTTTAAAAATATGTGTTGTAATTTTTTCTTTTGCACTCAGATATTCTTGGGCAGGTGATATTATATGACATTTTGTACCCAAAGCCATTGTATCCTTCAAAAAGAAAAAAAATTTTAAAACACAAACATTTGTGTATCACCAGTATCTTTTTCATCTGGAGCTTCAAGTTTGACATTCAGCTTCTGCTGTATTTGAACACTTGACCTTAAGTGGTGGGGGTGGGGGGAGCGGAGCGCTAAGGGCGTCCTTCAAAGTATGGCAGGAACTTAAAACCTGACTGACCCAGACCTTCTGTAAACATTTGGCAAGTGCTTTCCAAAGAGGCGTCCCCTCCGCTGCACTGGCGGGTGGGCTGTGTGCGGCCCTCCCCTCTGCGCTCGCTTGGTCGCGGCCCGAAGGCCGGTGCTCCCCGGTCCCTCGGGTTCTCACGGTGTGTTCCCTTGCTGTGTTCCAGTCTCCCTCTCCAGGCAGCGCCTCGCCCCTGGGCGCGGAGTCCTCAAGCACACCCCTTCATCCCAGTGACCCCACGGACAACTCCACGAACAAAGAGGTAGGTAGGGCGCCGTTTCCTTCCAAAAGCCGTCAGCCGTTTTCTTCCATTCTGATTCTGGTTCACGCCTTCTCCAGCCTCCCACGGAGCTTCTGCCCCAGAGTCCCCTGGGGAGGAAAATTCCGTTGTCTCCAGCATGTAATTCAGTGATTAAAGCCGTGACATCCAATTTGGTAGCTACTAGCCACAGATGTCTATTTCAATTGATATGTGAAATGCAAAGCTCACTCCCTCAGGCACACTGGCCACATTCCCAGTCCTCCGGGGCCACACGTGACTGGTGGCTGCTGTTTTGGACGGGGCCATCCCAGAACATCGCCACCAACTCTGGCAGTTCCCTTGGACGCTGCTGGCCACCAGCCACCAAAAGCTCTCTGTAGCAGCGTCCTTCCTCATGGTGTTACAGGCCTCAGGTACCGTGGGCTTGCAGTTGCTGCGTGGTTTGGGAAATGGGTTGAATTTTTTTAAGATGTCCACTTATCTTAGGCTCGAGTAAAATCTCTTTCATGATGACAGGGTGGTCACTTGTCCCAGTTTAGCGGTGGGTCCAGTTCACACCTGCTGTCCAGCAGCGCACCTGGTGAGCTCCCCCCCACTCTCCACAGCAGTGCTGTTCTGAGAACCAGCAGCAGCCCTGCAAAGGTTTGCCCTGGTCCTGGCCTCCACAGTCGTCACCAGCCACGTGTGACCAGCAAGCCCTCCCCCATCACGTGGCAGGTGGGGCTGAAGACCTGAATTTTTTGTTTTAGTCCACTTTAATTAACTAAAATAGCCACGTGCGGGAAGGGACTCCTGGACCAAGCAGCCCTGAAGTATCCCCTCTTAGGGAGGCCAGGCTGGTTGGGCAGAGACCACGTGAGCAAGAACGTGCTGCTTGCTCCCACTGAGCACTCCAGGGTAAAAGGGCAGGCGTTTTCCCCTGAGGGAAGTCACCGCCTTCTCCAGCACCATCATCTGTTGACACCCGACTAACTGCCACCCCCACCTTTTTATAAACTAGCATCAGGTAAATACTGGCCTGCGTCACACTGTGTGTGTGGGCCCAACTTGCTCTAAATGTAGACACTGCCTAATCGACCCTGGAGACATGTGTTAGGGAGGTGAACCACATGAGGGATGGCTCATTTCCTCCCGCCGTGCTAATAATTTTATGTTAAACAGCAATGGAAAAAGCAATCTCCATTTTAACCTGAGTGGCAGATTACTACTAAAGGGAGCCTTAGCTGAAATTTAAAGTATCATCAAATGCATTTACATCTGCCATTAAATACACTTACATCTGCCATTAAACAGCCATATAAGGGAGAAGTATATTTTTTTTATTTGTTCATATTAAAGCAAACAAACATAAGGGGAACCTCCCCAGAAACAACAACATCAGAATTCAGATTTGAAGTTCACTTTGTCCTCCTCTGGTCTCAGTCCTCAGGCCACAGGCCTGGGGACTGATGGGGTCACAGCTTCTGCTGCCCCTGCACCCCACAGCCGTGCCTTGTCCGTCCCTCACAGCACATGGAGAGGTGAGAACAAATGGCAAGGAGAAAAGAGTGACAGCCACGGTGATCATAGTAACAGCAGTGAGTTACCGTTCCTTGAGCATTCACAGTGTTCAGGCACCAGGCCAAGCAAACCACAGATAGTGTCTCATTGAATTCTGTTCTTCTATGTCCTATGTATTGGTTGAGGAAGCTGAGAGGTTGAATAAGTTATCTGAGGTCCCAGGGCTCACAACTGGTGGGACAAGGATTTGAACCCAGAACACCCATGGGCCCAGGCTGCTAACACCAGGATCTACCGTCCCTGGGGTGAGAAGTGCCTGCAGGGCACACGCTGCACGGACAAGGTCGCTTGTACAACACGTCATTGTTCCAGGCTCTGCCTGTAGGTAGTGCGGCCTCGCGGAAAATTCCAAATATTTTGGCTTTTATCTTCCTGAATGTAGTTTTATAATTTTAATATTAAGGATTAACAAATGTTCATCTCTGCCCACATATGAGAAAATAAAGGGCTAATCAGGCATCTGGATATTCAACATTTGATTATTCATCAGCTATAATAAGCAAGACAAATTTGTTAGCTTCTAAGTTCCTACAGGATTTGGCACATTTCTATATATCCTTAGAAATAATGATGAAAATCCTCTTTGTGTGCAATAATTAGAAATTCTTTCATTTCACAAAACTCTTTTTAAAAAAATCAAAAATTTACTACCCCAGAGTCTAAAGAAAGCCAGTCAGGAGCTCATGAATAGGGAAGATGCAAATGCATCAAATGCCCTCCATTGTAGCTCTAAATAAAGCAGCAGTTTTTAGAGAGTTCTACTGAAGTAATTCTTCTGTAGTTTCCATTAAAATCAGGACACTGTCCTTGAAAGTAGCATGCAGAAAAGTACCCTAATGGCCAAGAAAACCTGAATCCGCTTCTTGGAGATATTTGGAGGCGTAACCATTTTGATTAAAGAAAGTAAATTCTTACTACCGCAGACCCTTAGCAGCTGAAGACAAGGAGAGAGAGATGGTTAGGGAATGATAATGTGGACATTGGGAGCCCTTATAAAGAAGCTGGCTTCTGCCTGCGTGCCCTGAAGTTCAGGAGTGTTTTTCTTTAAACCAACCGAAATTAAGCAGACTTGGCTATTGGATCTCACCTGGGCCCATCTTCTCATTTGGATAAATAGACAGTAAGATTAATGTAAAACGCTATTGAAATTGGATTTCTCTTTCCTCTTATCCCTATATCTTGGCTTTCATTTGGTGTTCATTCTTCCATGAAATGCATCAGCAGCCAATAAACTTTTATTCCTTGCGGACTTGTGTCTGTAGTTTCTTGGAAGGTGATCCTTTTTGAAAGCAGAAACCCACCCTCTTCGCCATGAGGAAGCACTTCATCCCAGGGAGCACCCCCGCAGCGGGTCACCAGCAGGTTGCCTGGCAGTGATGGTGTGATCAGTGTTGAGTTCTTGTCGTTGTCCTGAACTGAGTGAGAGTCCTAAACCGAAGTGTCCCCACTGCCCCCAAGTTTTCACGTAACAATTGACACTACTATTTTTTAGAATTTTGTGCAAGTCAACTAATGAATCGTCCCTTTGCCATTCCCATCTTCCAAGTGAAGAGCACTTCAGTGTGAAGTACCACGATAGGGCAGGGTTCCCCTTGACATCCCAGCCCTCGTGCAGGGCGCTTCGCCCTTGCAGTCCCCCAGGCACCCCAGAAGGTCCCCTCAATTCAAGTCCACCTGATGATCAGCTGTGCTCCACTAGACACTCTTTTCCTAAAAGGCACACATTTAAATGATCACCCAACCCCTGGTAGGTTCTGAGCAATGAAAATCTTCAGGCTTTCTGAGGATGACCCTTGGCCATGCCTGCCATAGTTTTGCCCATTTTAGGGACTCGTGTCTTTGACATTAGCTCCCCACTCCCCTGCAATGGTCACATCGTCCTGCCCCAGACAGACCAGTTACACACTCCATTCCTGGTGGAAGCGGGAATGAGTTTCCTACTCTTATGCCACCCAGAGTTATTTCTAGGATGTGCACTTGTGGAAGGAACCAACTGGTAAGTGTTGCTCCTCGGAGAGCTAGCATTTAAGGTGCTATCCAGTCAGGTTCTAGAAGGTTTCCATTTGGTCACATCCCCTTACGATGGTGCTTTTGGAAGGCTGATCGTTGCTCCAAATTGTTACTTAATATACAAATTAAGGGTACTTAATATACAAAAAATACAGGGTTTTTAATTTAATCCTTTGTTTGTTGTGTTCTTATTTTAAGGTAACACATGATAATTGCATGTATAATGGAATTTTTAACTAAAATAAACCTGTAAGAGATGAAGAGATAAAACTCTAGCAGATATTTTTAGCGCTGTGAGAGATCACTACAGCAGAGACCTAGTGTGAAATAACGTTCTCCAAGGGAATTCTTAACTT